>NW_005356944.1:4143232-4175545 GCF_000412655.1 Myotis brandtii | reverse complement strand
CGCCTGGGTTTGGGTGGCCCATGAGCAAAGACCGGCTTCTTACATTTAACGTGTGAGATGGAAACCCAGCTGCTCTAACTCGAGGACGTGGCCTCCTGGTCCACAGGGACCGAAACATTGACTCTGGGGCCTTCACGTGCGCTGAGCTCCGACCCATGTGATGGGAGGACGGGGGTGGGGGGGGGGGGAGAGAGGCGAGGATGAGGCAGAATCACAGACCAGAAGGGACTCAGAGAGCCAGCCAGTTCAAGGGCCTTAACAGCTGTTTAAAATTGCACACAAGCCCGGCCGGTGTGGTTCACTGGTTGAGCGTCAACCTATGAACCAGGAGGTCACTGTTCGATTCCTAGTCAGGGCACATGCCTGGGATTGCGGGCTTGATTCCCAGTAGGGGGTGTGCAGGAGGCAGCCGATCAATGATTCTCTCTCATCATTGATGTTTCTATCTCTCCTTCCTTCTCCCTTCCTCTCTGAACTCAATAAAAATACATTTAAAAAAAACCCCACATGGAATCCTACCGAAAAGTTGGGTAGGGAGGGCGTCTGTTCTGAGTCCTTGCTGGTGGTCTGTGATGGGGGCAAGCTAACGTGTCAGAACGCAGGGGGATGGCTGCTACACTCGAGTCCTGGCTCTGATGTCCCTCCCTGAGGAAAGCCCAAGTGTCCAGGCTCCTCTCAAAGCCGGGCCCGCAGGTCTCGCCACGGATCCCACAGCTCCAATGTGGGGTTGCATGGGAACCGGACAAAATCACCGATAGGCGACCATGTTGGAGCCATGAAGATGGCGATTTCATACAGTTCAACCTAAGAGACCGCATTTGTGATGGAGTCCACGCCATCTCGGAGGTGGATGGTGGGGATGGGTGTGGGTCTGGCTACCATGGGCGGGTCCATCGGCCAGCAGAGGCCAAGGCACGGCCAAGGACAGGGATGGGATGGCCCAAGAGGACAGAGGAGCTCCTGGTAGGGCTGGTGGAGCCCCCATATTTAGCAATATCATGTCTTGGCTGTGAAAGATAAAGTGATCCCCCAGGAAGGAAGGCAGGCCCTGGGGTGTCCTGCCACACTGCCATCCAGCCCTTCATCAGGGGGAGGGGGCGTTTCCCCTCCTTTTCTTTCTTTCTTATGAACATCAAATGATTAAATGATACCCTACGTAGGAAGGCCCTTGTTAAGCAGCTACCATGAGCTTCCCCACTGGTCTAGCTCTGTGCTCTGGGGGTGCACACAATGTCCCTCGTGGGGAGGGGAAGTTGAGGACCATCGAAGGGAAGTGCAGCCGGAGGACCTGGGGCGGTGGGTGGTGAGACGTGTCTGGACTAACTCCCGTGGCCAATACATCTCAGGAGTTAGGAGGTCGGCGGGTGGGGGGAGTGGGGAGCCTTGGGTTGCACATCACCCCGCCCCGAGGCTCTGAGTCTCCATCCAGGCAAGGCGCAGTGAGCAGCCTGTGGGGACCCCCTGCCTGGCCCCACTTTGCTGGCTCTGACTCTCGCTTGGGCAGAGCGGGTTCCCTCCCCCAAACCCAGCACGTGCTCGCTCACAACCCGCCGGTGGGTCACTCACCGATGTCTTTGGCCCTGACGGCCACCGGCCTGCGCAGCTCGGTGACGAACTTTTTGGCGTCCAGGCGGATCTCGATGATGTTATTCAGCAGCGCGAACAGCGGGGCGAGGGGGAAGGATGCCACGAACAGGGTGACGAAGCCAAACTGGATGACTGCAGAGAGAGGGAGCCATCAGCCTCCCACACGGGAGGGGGTGCCCACCGCCCAGGAGCCCCGGGAGCTGACCACTGGGGTTCTGGCTGGTGCCCTGCCTCCAGAGGAAGAAGGTGACCCGGGAGTGTGATTCCTTTTTTTTTGGGGGGGGGGGGGAGTGTGATTCTTGAACAACGGGCCCAGCTGGTCCATAAGTACTCATTTATCACATGTTTAATCTTGAAAAAGAATACAAAATTATCTTGAATGTAAACTGTCATTGAAAAGTAAAAAGAGAAAATCAATAATGGGAAAAAGGCCCCATGAGTATCAGGGCCCAGCCTCGGCCATCGTGCCTGGGCTAGAAGGGCCTCGCATGGGCCCTTACGCTCCCATCGGCCAGAGGTTCCTGCACTTGGGGGGCCTGCCAGCATCTCCAAAAGCCTTTAACGTCCCCTTCCATCGGGCCTCGGGGAGCCGGGCAGGGGCCAGTGTGCAGGATGATGTCCCCCTGCCTCAGGCCCCTCCCTCTCCCTCCTCATCCTCATCACGGACAGGCCGCCTCTGTGGTTTCTTCGCTGGGGACACTGCAGCCAGCACAGGGCCGGCGACCCGGAGGGGACAGGAAAAGGTCGCTGAGCGGAAGCGAGTGGGGCTGCTGGTTCGGGGGCTGCACAACAGGACCCGGCCAAGGCGCTCGGTGCCAGGCAGTGAACAAGGAGCTGACAGGGTGTCGCGGTGTCAGATGCCTGGCAGCTGAGTGTGGCCACTGTCCGCACCGTCGGTGGGGGCTCCATGTGGCCTCTGGGCCGTACGCTGGTCCGGTCTAAAGGCTCTGGGGGTGACGGGGCCCTTGGATAAGCTCAGCGTGGGGCCAGGGGCTGCTGAGGCTGAGGCTGTGGGTTCCCCCACTCGTCTTGCACTGTTGGGCCAGGAATGGGGCCAGGAGGGCAGCTGGATCCTCGATGGGGCGGGGGCGGGGGCGGGACATTCTCAGCGGGGCCTTTTCTTGCTGTGTACGGGCACCCGTGTGCTCTGGGTGCCCAGTGAGTTGGCCTCGAGGGGGAGACAGGCAGCGGGTGTGGCAGGGTGACAGTCATGGGGTGCAGAGTGCCCCCTGGATGAATGGATGAGGGGAAGGTCTGAAGACTCCTGCAGAGAGCTCCATTGGGGGCTGCCCGTGGCCACCACCGACAGCTTATTTAAAAGGCGGGTTCCCTGGCCCATCCCTGGTCTGAGCCAGGCGAGGCCTGGGACTGTGGATTTTAAAACAAACCCCCGGGCAAGCGGTGCCGGGCAGGGCGACCTCGGGCGGAGCTTCCTGCTTTATGGCGAGCCTGCCCTGCACGCCTGTTGACCCAGCTGGTCCATAAGTCAATCCCAGCGTCCCAGAGCGGCGCGGGGCACGGGGAGCGGGGCGCTCCCTGGGTGGGCAGGAGGAGCCTGTCCCAGGACCGAATTTCATCAAATCCAGGGGAACGTGGGACTCAACCTCCAGCCATCATAGAAATGAACGTCTGAGAAACGACCTCCTCTCTTAGCCCATCAGAGGCTGCCTCTCTCCACCGCCCCCGGGGTGGGGCAGGCAGGGGAGGCCTCCTCCCACATCCCATGCTGGGTGGAATAGCCTCTGGTTCAGCTTGGATGTTATTCCAGGAGGAAATAGAGAACGTCCTCCAAACACAACACTGTTTCCTTTTATTCCAAGCCTCCAGATTCTTTTCCTTCTGAGTCAATGGCGCGGTGCTCCTTGCACCGCTGGGAAGCCGGGCGGGACTTACACGGACCAGCTGGGCCAACAGGCGCGCAGGGCAGCCTCGCCATAAAGCAGGAAGCTCCGCCCCAGGTCGCCCTGCCCCGCACCCCTCACCGCGCAGTTTGCCAGGGGTTTGTTTTAAAATCCACAGCCCCGGGTCTCAGCCCGCACAGACCAGGGATGGGCCAGGGAACCCACGTCTTAAATAACCTGTCCGTGGTGGCCAGGGGACACTCCCCTCGGAGGCCTCCTTCCCTCATCCGTTCATTCAGCGAACACGCACTGAGCGCCCACTGTCCACCTGGGCCTGTTCTAGGTGCAGGGGGCCTGCCAGGAAAGGGAGGGGACGGGGCGAGCTGACCATGTCAGAGGGTGATGGGAGCCGTGTACGGGGAGGGTGGAGGGGAGCCGCTGGGCAGGAAGGGGCCGCCCCCTTTCAACACTGTGGTCAGGAAGACCCTCTGGGGTGGACACTCGGTGCTGAGCCCTGGGGAAGGGAGAGAGGGAGTCGTGCCAGTATTAGGGGGAGAGCATTCCTGGCCCTGCTAGTGCAAGGGAGGTGGCCACTTGTGTCTGGGTGACAGTGGGGAGGCCTGTGTGGCCAGAGTAGGGGGAGGCAGGTGGGGGGCGGGGCCAGGGAGGCTCCGGGTGGTTGCCATGTGGCCACACCTGACCTCCTCCATCTGTCCCTTGCTCCGCCTCTGACAGTTACATGCCACCCCCGGGCACCCTCCCGAGTGCAGGTGACGAGGGCTGTCCGTCCCTGGTGAGCAGGGGCCCGCCTCCCTCCGAGCCCGCCGTGCTCACTCATCTCCATGTACTCTGGGGTGAGGCCCCCGAACGGCTCCAGCGTGAAGTCCGCCTCGTATCGCTGCTTCCTCTTCATGTGCTCGTCGTGGTCGGCGGGGCTCTGGCGCTTCAGCCGCAGGTAGCGGATGAACTTCTTCATCTTCCTGAAAGCAAGGCCAGGACTCGGTCAGGTTGCCAGGAGGGCGGGCTTTGGGGGCTGAGTCTGCACCGCCAGCCGTGCTCCTAATTCCCTGAGCCGTCACGTCACACCCTGAGCGGCCGCACTGGCCGGGACTGCTCTGTCCATGGCCTCTTCGCCCTTTTCCCCCGAGGCAGGGGTCTAAGGAAGCAGAGGCGCAGGGAGGGCAAGGGCCACCTAAAACCGCGGGGAGGCCCTGAAGGTGCAGAGGGTCTGGCTGTGCCTAAGCGGACCCTGGGAGGGCGGAAAGAGAAGGCAGATCATGGCGCCTTGAGAAGGGACCGGGCCACGGTTCCTGAAGGATGCTGGGTAAGCAGGCACAGCCTCCACAGGACCTGTCGGTACTCTGCATCCTCAGCCAGTCGGGGAGCAGAGTCCCCGGCCTCCTCCTCGTTCCCTGTGGGGTGGCTTCCGTCCGGTCCCCCCCCTCTGTCCTCACCACCTCCCTGTCTGGCATCCCCACGCCCCCCACCCCGTCCTGGCCCAGGCCCGGCATCATCCCGCCCCCTGGCCCGGCAGTACTCACGGGATGCCGATCTCGAACAGGTTGTTCTGGATGAGCTGCTTGCCCAGCATGATGATGCTGAGCTGGATGCAGAGCTCCATCAGGCAGCCGCCCGGGGCGCACTGCAGGTGGAGGGAGGGCACGTGAGATCCCTCCCCATCCCGAGGGCACGGGAGAGAGGACCGGCCCCAGGGAGGGGAGCTCGGCCCTCGTGGGGTGGGCTGAATTGTGTCCTCCACAAAGCTAGGTCCACGTCCTAATCCCAGAACCTCAGAAGGGGACCTTATTTAGAAATAGGGTCTTTGTAGACGTGACCAAGTTAGAATGAGGTCACACGGGAGCACAGTGGGCTCCTGTCCAATGACGGGTGTCCTTACAAGAAGAGAACACAGACCTGCAGAGGAGGCGAGTGAAGCCGGAGGGAGGCAGAGGTCGGAGTGCTGCGTTTATATGCAAGGGAGCGCCAAGGACTGCCCGCGGCCATGGAAGCCGGGAGAGGCCAGGCAGAGCCCCCTCCAGCCTTTGGAAGGAGCGCAGCCCTGCTGACACCCTGGTTTTGGACATCTGGCCTCCAGAACTGCGAGGGGATCCATTTCTGTTTGTTTTTCTTTTAAATATTTTAAGTGATTTCAGAGAGGAAAGGAGAGGGAGATAAACATCAATGATGAGAGAGAATCATTGATCGGCTGCCTCCTGCACACCCCCTACTGGGGATCCAGCCCACAACCGGGGCATGTGCCCTGACCAGGAATCAAACTGTGACCTCCTGGCTCATAGGTCGATGTTCAACCCCTGAGCCACACCAGCTGGGCAATTTCTGTTGTTTTGAGTCTCCCATCTGTGGTATTCTGTTCGGCCCCCCGGAAGCTAGTGCGTCCGGCCTGCAGGCCGTTGGGGCTGGAACCAGGCTCAGGGAGGGAATGCACGGCCAGGCTGGGCAGCGCTGAGGATGATCTCAGCTTCCCCTCCTCCCCCAAGGCCAGTGCCCTGTCCCTTACACTGGCTGCCTGTCCACAGACCCTGCATGGCCACAGGCACGGGCACGGCAGCCTGGGGTCCCTGCAGCTGGGAAGCCCCACGGTGAGACAGCCAGCCACCTAATGCCCCTGTCCTTATGGGGCTTGTGTGGCCTTAGGCTGGAGGCTGGTATGATGGGTGAGAACTTAACTCATCTGAACAAAGAGAACTCAGGACACACTAGGAGACCCCATGAGTACAGATGACTCCTCTTTGAGTCCCTAGCAAATCTCTTTATATTGTTACCCAAAAGTTTTTCTTGCAGAGCCGTCATTTCATTAAAAAAAAAAAATGATGATGGCTGTAGCTGGTTTGTCTCAGTTGATGGAGCATTAGCTCATGGACTGAAGTGTCCGGGTTTGAGTCTGGTCGAGGGCATGCACCTCAGTTGCTGGCTTGGTCCCCGGCCCTGGTCGGGGCACATGTGGGAGGCAACCAATGAATGCCTCTCTCTCACATTGATGTTTTTCTCTCTCCGTCTCTCCCCCTCCTTTCCACTCTCTCTAAAAAAGAAAAAGAAAAAGATGACGTCTTTGCTGTATTCTATTCTAAGAAGGCATGTCACCGACTTCTCCAGACATTGAGGAGTTTGACAGGGCGCCGTCTATGTGAAGGGCACGTCCAGGAAAGCCCTGGCTGGGCTTTTGGCAAACATCTCTTCCTGTGGGTGAGGCCTGTGTCGGGATGTTCAGAGGCTGGCACTCAAGGGGCTGAACCTCTAGGCTGTGCCCTGGGCAGCCAGATTGCCCTGTGCCTGATGCCCACCCCAACCTTCCCCTCCACAGGCTCTTCATCAGGAAGACACTCCCCCTTATTTTCCGTCAAGTGGAATTATTCTGGGGGTTGGAAATGCTGACCTGGTCCCCCGAGACCTGAACAACCCACCGGCTCAGAAGCCCCAGCTTGGTCTGGGGCTGGGACTCGGCGGCAGAGGACAGCGGGCGCCCTGACCAGACCCGCGGTGGCCCAGGGTCACCAGCATCGTGTTTGGGGGGAAGAGAAGTGGGCATTTCGATGTTAAAGTAAAATGAAAGGTAGCCGAGTTTAGTTTTCCCCTCATCTTAACCAAAGAGTAGAAGATCCTCGGTCTAATAGAAAAAGGAAAAAAAAATCGGTGTCCTTGTTGGGTTTCCCCGACTACGAAGAGATGCTCCTTTTGGGGTGATCCTGTATGGACACACCTCAGACTATCAGAGCCCGGCCACCACCCGGGAGAGAGGGGCTCCCACGGGAAGGAAGGAGACCGCCCCCCGATAAGGAATCGGCCGGGCGCTGAGTGGACAGAATGGAAATGTGATGGGGCCCGGGAGGCTTGCAAGCTCATTACCTCTTCCATGCGGAAGGATCGGAAGATGTACACGTAGTCGCCGGGGCGCCCCACGAACCTGTAACAGTTGGGAGGCAGTTAGAGAGCAGAGACCCAGCTTGGGGGACCCGTGGGGGAGGGGCGAGCTGAGATCCCCGAAGGCACAGCCCGGAGTGTGTTATATAGGCCTCTCTCTGCCTGTTCCACTGGCTAAAAAATGACCGGGGGCTTTTCTGTTGGTCCAGTGTTCCTGTGATTCCCAAACCCACACGGGGTAAGAAACGTAACAGGAAACCAAGTGGCTGAGGCGGGACGGCAGCGGGGGGCCCAGGAGGGGACGAAGGCCAAGCTGTCACCCACCATGGCAGGGCCCCGGGACCCCAGGGACCTTGGAGGCTGGGGTGTGGTGGTCCCTGAGGCTGCCTCTCAGCTTCCTGTGGGATGTGAGGCTGGGGGCCTGCTCCATTGTCATGTATGCTCTCGGGGGGCCTGGACCCCTCGGCTGGGCTCTGGGACCCGAGGGTGGGAGGACCCCAAGGGTCTTGTAAATGATAGGCTGCTGAGGAGGAGCCTTTGGGAGGGGTCTTGGGATCAGACCTGCCAGCCCCAGCAGGAGGGGTGGTAGGGAGTCTGGTGGAGGGGGTCACGGGCCAGGATGGCTCCAGAGGGTCCAGACACGGGCTCACCCTGCCACCAGCCTGGCACATGGAGCTGGTCAGTAGCGGCACTTCTTACACCTTCTCCCAGGGCCCTCGCCCTCGAGTCATCTTGACCCACTGTGGAGGCACCTGGCGCTCGCTGCCTGGGGTCCTTATTATCTGGGGTCCCCACTGTCCAGGGTCCCTGCTGTCTGGGGTCTCCATGGTCCAGGGTTCCTGCTGCCTGGAGTCCCTAATGTTCAGGGTCCCTGCTGCCTGGCACCCCCACAGGCACTAGAACTGGGCGGCAGTGAGAACCATCCTGACTGCTCTGTCCTGGGCCATGGTGCCCCCCGTCTGCAGACACAGGGAGGGGAGCCTCCCACGGGCCTGGCAGCAGTGAGTGGGGGAAAGGCAGTGAGTTTCAGTGGCTGAGGAGGTCCCTACCGGCCTTTGAAGAAAGCCACGTAAAAGATGGGGGTGTAGGAGTTGACGAACTTCAGCAGGAAAGCCTTGAAGATCAGCCTCTCCTCGAAGCTCTTCTCGGTCTTGGGGACCTCTGGAGGGAGCGAGACGCAGGCTGCTGAGTGGCCGGCTGACCGCTCCACGCGGCTCTCAGGGGACGTGGGCTGCCTGGCTCCAGGGCGGGCCGGGCCGCGGTCCCGGACACGAGCGCTCACCGATCTTGGTGAGCCACCGGGCTACGCAGCCGTAGACCTCGTCCAGCAGGATGATGACCACCAGGTTGATGATGACTGCAGTGGCCGTGACCGTGACCCGAATGTTGGACCGCACGGAGGGGGAGGAGTTCATGGCTAAGGCGGCGGCTGTGGAGATTCTGTAGATGATGACCCCAAGGACGATGGCGAAGGTGACCGCGATCTGCAGAGGAGGAGGGACACCTTGGCTGGGCCACCTGGGTCTCCCGGACCTCCCCCTGTGCTCCCAGCCAGCCCTCCCTCCACCCAGTCACCCACACATGCCAGGGGCTCTATGGCATTAAGTCCACAGACACGAACAAAGGACTGGTTTCCAGAAGAGGCTGAGCGGTCCGGCCACCAGGCCAGGTCACCCAGCACACAAGTGGGGTTCACCAGGCTGACTGCCGGGCAGGGGCTCCTCCCCTCAACCTGGTGATGAGCAGAAGCAGAGACACTCGGGTGGAGCGGTGTTTAAAGGAGGCGGGTGGCGTGTGGGTGGTCTGATCTGGGGTGGGCGCTGCTGCAGGCCTGGCTGGACAGTCAGATTGGGTCCCTTCGCTCAACCTCCTTGGTTCACCAACACCCTCAGGCTTGTCCCCAAGAGCGAACCCCTCTTCTTGCCACACCCCACTGTTGGACTGGAACGTCCCACACAACTCGGGCTGGAGGTTGCCTGGGAGATGGGGGGGGGCGCGGGCAGTGTGGGCGGTCCGATCTGGGGTGGGCGCTGCTGCAGGCCTGGCTGGATAGTCAGATTGGGTCCCTTCTCTCAACCTCCTTGGTTCACCGACACCCTCAGGCTTGTTCCCAAGAGTGAGCCCCTCTTCTTACCACACCCCACTGTTGGACTGGAACGTCCCACACAACTCGGCTGGAGGTTGCCTGGGAGATGGGGGCGGGGGCGGCTGGCTGGGATGACAAGGCTGATCCATGTGGCACAGTCTGTCTGTCTGTCTGGGTTCCGTTTCCTTTTCCTCAAAGACCCTAACTCAGCAGGGGAGACCCTGTCCTGCCCCAGGGGTGAGGCCACCTGCGAATCCCAGCCCCGAGGACACACTGCGGGCGCAGGCTCCACGCTCTTCCCACTCCCTCCTGGGTGTCCGCATCCTCACACATTTACTCCCATTAGGGTGCGGAGGGCGGGCCCCAGCTCTGCTAGGAGGGTGCCGAGAGGCCCCGGGACAGTCCCAGGGGCAGGGGGAGCGCTGTGCGTCTGCAGCTCGGTTCACCCCTTGGGGGCACCGCAGCCATCAGAAGTCTCCTAGCAAAGCTCTTATTTTGAACTTTGGGCCAGTGACTTTGCTTCTGCTGCTGACTAAAGGGTGACCACACCCTGCCCAAGAAATGTCCACGGCCACACCACGCCCTGATGAAGGGGTGGCCCCATTTTGAGGTGTGGGTACCGCTCCCTGCCGGCTCTGGGAACAAGGGCTTTCCTCGGAAAATCCCTGGCTCCTGCCAAGGGGCCCCTCCCAGGGGAAGGCACCGCCCTGGCCCTGGAGTTGGCCCTCGTGCCCGCGTGTGGGGGGGCAGGCAGGCGGCCGGGCCTGCAGGGTGACTCAGCAAGGCCCCCCCTTTCCCAGCCAGAGGGCTGGCACGTCCCCATGACAGGCAAGCCCCGTGCAGCCTCCTTCCTGGGTACAGTTCCCCCTGGAAGGACAGGGCCGCCGGGGCGTGGGGCTGGCTGGTGTGCCCACTCCAGTGTCTCTACACCAGGAACACGGGGCACATCGTAGGTGCTCAACCCAAATTTGTTCAGTGAATGGAGCTCCTGTGGGCGGGACAAAACTTGCTGATTCATTTGACGGGGTCGCCAGTACCTCAAGGGCCAGCTCCTTCCCTACCCACCAGCCTGCCTTTGCTGGGAGTGACAGTGCGCCCATGTCCCCGTTTCCCTGCAGATAGGAGGGCCCACGTGAAGTGGTCTGACCAGTGACATGCAAGCAGAGGATGTGGGCAGGTCTCTGGAAAGCCCCTTCAAAGAGGGGCTGCCTCCACCGGCATGGTCTCCTTCCCCTTGGCCCCATCCCTTCCTCCCGCCTGGAGAGTGGAGGTGATGCCAGGGCTGGAGCAGCCTCATTGTGACTAAGAGGAGGCACAGGCTGGGTGAGAAGGAGGTCAGAGAGGTCAGTGTCTGGCGGCATTGTGGAGCTGCAAGACGAGCCCTGCACAGCCACCTCCTCACTTTTGGTTACGAGGAGATTAGACGCCCTGAAAGACCATCCAGGAAGTGACATGTAGCCAAGGCCTCCTTGCTGGGGTGCAGAATCTGCATCCCGACCCTGTGCCGTGAGCCCCAGGGAGGCTCTGGGTAGGGACCCCATCATCCTTAGGTGACCCCCAGCACTAAGCCCAATGTTTGCCCAGAGGGGACACTCACATGCCTTTGGGGCATGTGCTCCAGGGCCCTCAAGACCAGACTGGCCCGCTCAGAGCCACCTGGATGGCACAATAGCCCCCAGCCCCATCGAGTTGGCTCCGGGGATTTCTTTCCATTAGCCGAGAGCCCCCTTTAGCGTGTGTAAGAGCAGGAGGGGAAACTGAGTCCTCACTCTGCCCTGCCCTTACCCCAACCTGGAAAACCAAGATAAGCCTCTGGCCCCAAGTTCATATGGAACAGCGGGCTCCTGGGGCAGACGGCCCTAGTGGCGTGTGGCCCTGTCACCTGCTGGCTGGCGGCCTGGGGAGAGGGACTGGCCCTCCAGGCCTCAGTGTCCTCACCAGCTGCAGGGGTGGTCTCAGGACAGGCAGGTGGTGAGGCCTGAAGGAGATGCTCCCTGTTAGGCGCTCCGGCCAGCTGGGCTCAGGCTCAGCCCTCGAACCCGGGGCCCCTGGGAGCCAGGTCACAGGGTGGGGGCTGGACAAGGGGACAGCCGTTCCTTCAGTGACCACAGGTGGCCCTGACCTCTTGGGGAAGGATGAAAGCACGGCCGGCCGGGGAGCCCCATCCATGTGGGGGGAAAACCCCCTCGGAGAGCTCAGGTGTGGCCGAGTCATTTGGGCCCACCAGCCCGTCACAGCCCCCCAGTCACCCTGAGTTGTATCACCCTGACTTCTGTCCTGTCTGTGCTTATTTAATCTCTTTCTTTAAAAACCTTCCAATTAAAAGGACAATGAGATACCACCCCCCACCTGCCAGAATGGCTACCATCGTTAGCTCAACAAGCAACAAGTGCTGGCGAGGATGTGGACAAAAGGGAACCCCAGTGCACTGCTGGTGGGGATGCAGACTGGCCCAGCCACTGTGGAAAACAGTGTGGAGTTTCCTCAAAAAATTAAAAATGGAACTGCCTTTTGACCCAGCAACCCCACTTCTAACACGATGTCCTAAGAACCCCGAAACACCAATCAGAAAGAAGGTATGCACCCCTATGTTCATAGCAGCACAATATACAATAGCTAAGATCTGGAAACAGCCTGAGTGCTCATCAGTAGACGAGTGGATAAAAAAGCTGTGGTACGTTTACTCCATGGAATACTATGCAGCAGTAAAAGAGAAGGACCTCTTACCCTTTGAGACAGCATGGAGGGACCTGGAGAGTATCATGCTAAGTGAAATAAGCCAGTCAGAGAAAGACAAGCATCACATGATCTCACTCGCATGTGGAATCTAATGAACCAAACAAACTGACGAACAAAATAGACATAGAAGCATCGGAGAGACTGATGAATCTCAGAGGAAAGGGGTGGGGGGGCAGGCAAGAAAAGATTAACCAAAGAACTTATATACAGATATGCATAACCATGGACACAGACAACAGTGGGGTGAAGACCTGGGGAGGGGTAGGGGGAGGGAGGGGACCTCTGTAATACTTTCAACAATAAAGATAAATTTAAAAAAAAAATAAAAACCTCAGTTTTGTCTTAAATAATATCTGTGAAATCTGGGTCTGGCTATCACAATGAGTGATGTGCATCGGGGACTCTGGGAAATTCTCTCACCGACCCCAGGGCACGCAGAGCGCCCCTGGAGACCCCCGGGGAACCTCGCTCCTTCCCATTCCAGGGCACCATCCCACGAGCATACACCTGCCACAGTGACGGCTGACCCCCGTCCGGGTGTGGGCTCCCCGGCGTCCTCCCGCCTCGGCCTTCCGGAACTTACCATGAAGACGATGGACATCAAGTTGGTGAAGTAGGCGGGGAACCGGTCTCTCCAGGTCAGCTTCACCTTGTCAGTCTGCAACATGGAACAACGCGGGTCACCCGTGTGAACCACCCGGGTGGGGAGGCGTGCGTTGTGTATGTGTGCATGTGTGCACATATGTGCGTGTGTGTGTGCGCGCGTGTGTGCGCGTGAACTCGGACAACAGAAATACTTAGAAACACCTTAAAAAAAAAACATTTACAGTTCGAGTGGATGCAAACGTCTAGTGTTCACAGAAACAGCTGGGGTCCCGTGACCTAGGAAATGATGTCACGTCATGACAGAGGGAACTCGTTTAACGTGGGCTTCCTCTGTGCGATGACAACAGCAGTAATGATGAGAGTGTCAAACCCTTTTCTAAATCAGACCGTCAGACCCTCGTCGGGGAGAAGCGTGTCTGGACCCCATTTCTTCGGCGGAAGGTCTCACGTCTGGGGCGAGAAGATCTAAGGTGCTCTGCCCTCCGCCGCCCAGACCATAATAGTTATTTTCCTTTGCAGAGCAAGTCGAAACAGGCAGCCCGCACGACACGTTCCAATGCTGCTTGCCGCGTAGCAGCAGCGGACCGCGGCGACCCGCGGCGACAGGCGCCTGGAGGCTCTCTGGGTGGGGAGGAGCCCTAGGTGGAAGCCTGTGACCAACCCGGGATGTCTCAAGAACCGGGGTGGGCTTTTAAATGGGAAGCGCAAGTGTTCGGACAAGGAATGCTGCCGCGGACAGGACCCGGGAGGCCCTCACTCCGGGGCGGGTGACATGCGTGTTAACGAGAAGACGAGACCGCTGGCAGGCAGTGGTGACAAGCACAGATCACAGGTCCCCGCGCCCCCCAGCCCTCCGTAGCCATGCAGTGACACCTCCGCACACGTCGCAGCTCGCTGGGGGTGGCAGGAGGAGAGGAAGCACGAACGTGAATGTTAAAAAAAAGACAAAACCAACACAAAAGTCAGAGTTGGTTGAGGAGGACGCAATGGACTTTGGTCGTCGCAAACAGTCACGACTCGCATCGCCCCAACACAGAAAAGTACCAATTTCACCCCCGCCATGGCTGTCTTAACCCTCTGCTTCCATTTGTTTGTTGACTCTTCTGGAGTATTCCGGTGCTTCTAAGGGGAGGGGGGAGGGAACAAGAGAGCACCACGGGGTGAGGTGTGACCTTGGCCCAGGCCCCCGTCACCCCGTGGTGTGCTTGCCGCCGAGGCTGGTCCAGGTTCTGGGTGTTGCCAACCACAGGAGCTGGCAGGGACCCCGTCCTGACAGCAAGGCTGAGACCAGGGGGGAGGGAGCGCAGACCAGGCTTCAGACCGAGACCCCAGCACGGAAGCCCGCGGGGCTCGGTAATGCCCGACTCGCCAACCGGCTGCTGTGATCTACAGGGTTCGCTTATGCAAAGACGCCGCGTGTGCTGAGCGCCCGATGCCAACACTAAGGAGGCCATGCCCAGAGTTGTAAGGGGTGGATTGTGTTTTCCTAAGTGAATCTGGAGCCTCAGCTGCGGGGGAAACGAAAACCATAAAGGAGCCGCTGGGAGCCAATGAAATGGAGGAGAAAATAAAGGGTGTGGCCCCCCAGGGGCAAACAGGGCTTGGGGTCCCCCAACAGCCTGCAGAAATCACCCCATACCTTGTTCTCATGTGATCTGAGATCTCTGGTCAAAGCCCAGAGGGGGAGTGACTGGGGGTCTGAGGGGCACTCCTGACACCCCTCCAGACCCACTGTTGGGGTTGGTTAAGTCCTTGGACTTACACAGACATGACATGTGCCACAAAGCCCTTTTCCCCCTTAGGAGGGAATGCAACACCCATCCCTGCTCACGCTCACAGGTGCCACTGTGAAGCCATGGGATGGACTGTCCTGGGCCACCGTGGCCGAGATGCCGCACTGAGCGCGCTGGCATCACGCCTCTCCCTTTAGGAGGGGAAACCGAGGCCCAGGAGGGGAAAAGGAGCCGCTCAAGGCCACAGGTCGCTGCTCAGAAGGCACCGTGCATGGGGGTGTCACACCTTCTGATCGGTCCAACTGAAGACAATCTCCCGATCTGGGGTGATGGCTCATGCTTTTGTGGTTATATTTTTGCACCCCGAGTCCTGCTCAGACTGTAAGAGTGTGTTCAAAGAGTGCACCCTCTTTGTGACTACAAGAGGACTAAGCTGGATTCTGCTGTCATGGAAACGGGCCCGAGAGGGGGCTGTGGTGCACCCATCTTACCCCCTAGATGGGATGCTGGCGATTTCGACCCCCAGCCACTCGGAACCAGAAAACTCTGCCCATGTGACACAACGACCAGGAAAGACTGGGGGACTGTCCTGATCAGCTCCAGAGGCTGAGTGTGCAAAGGCGACAGCAGACACTGGAGCTGGGATGAGCATCTGTCAACTGTCCCCGTCCCACAGGCATGATGCGAAGGTCCCAGCCACGGTCAGAGGCTGACAAGGGCCCAGGGCTCTGTGCGGCCCCAGCCATGTACAAACACCTCCCTCGCAAAAAACCCAACACTCTAGAGCTTGTGAGCGTTCAGGCTGCACACGTCAGACTACCAACTCGAATGACAGGTTTGGGGAGAAAGAAAGGCATGTATTATGAGAAGATGATGGCCTCAAGGACATCACTAAAACCCACCTCTCTCTCTCTCATCCTCCTTGTCTGTGAGTGGAACAAGGAACTGGCCATTTGTTCAGGGATGGCTGGTTGAGCAATCCCTTCCATTTCATCCTTCAACCCAGAACACAGTGAGGTGGACACAATGAATGTCAAGTGTACTGCGAGAAAGCTGCAAAGCTACCTGGTCCTTGATGTTAAAATGCTGGCTCAAGCTTGAGGTCACGCTCAGGATAGATCAAGAAGGTAGAGCTACAGCAGGTTTGACAAACTACAGCCTGCAGCCAAATCTGCCCCCCGCCCCCCGCCACTTGTTTTTATAAATAAAGTTTTATTGGAACAAATGGGCCAGGCCCATTTGTTTACCTGCTGTCTATGGCTGCTTTCAAGCCATAGTGGCAGAATTGAGTAGTTGTGACAGAGGCTTGCAGAGTCTAAATATTTCTCTGTCTCGCGGGCCAGCTTCTGATTTACACTGTTGAACATACAGAGTTTTCTGAGCCCCAGTCTACACTGTTGAACATATGGTGCTTGCTGAGCCCCGGTCTACACTGTTGATGAACACACAATGTTTTATTGCTGGGAAAGCCAGAAGAAGTGGCCAACGTACGTACCTCTTTGTTCTTGGATTCTTTCCTAAGTGACTTCTCCAAAACTCTAGCTTCATACTCAGCTCTGGGATGGTCCTGTGGAAGAAACCAAGTTGGCCTGTGAACTGTGAGTTTGAGATCCTCACCTTGAGCACGCATGCCAAATTCAGTCCACCCATTCGCGCTGGGCACCCTTTGGGGCCAATTCATAGCTGGCTGTTTTGTACCACTTCCAATTCAGAACGCGCCACACGCGGTCTGTCTGGGATCCACCCCTTGTTGGGAACCCAGCCCGTGGGGAAGGCCAGAGAACCTGGCTCTGGGTGCTGCTGGCAGCAAATCAGTGCCCAGTGGCCTCCTTTTGAACACCCAGCTGTGAATTGGCCCCGAGAACGTCTACTGGGGTCAGGAGAGACGCAGTAAGTGTCAGCAAGCGCGGGCAGACCGGAGGCGCCAGGCCTCGGGGGAGCCCGGAGCAGGTCAGCAGAGGGCACTGGAACGGAAGAACGGGGTTAAGAGAGACCCGAAGGTGGGGAGAAGCGGAGACCCCGCCCGCGGTGGAGGAGCTGCGGAGGCCTGATGGTAGAAAGAGACAGATGAGGCGTGAGAAGATCCCTCTTCCCGGGAGACAGGCTATGGGGAGACAGGGGAGTGACAAAAAGTTCCAAACCTTGACGGCCTCCTTCAGGGAACCAGAAACATAAACATGAAAACAAACAGAAAAGACTCCATTACTTGTGTTGTTTTTAAAGAAATAGGCCACGTCCTCTAAACTAAAGACAATTTTCTTAAGGGCTGGGATGAGGGTGAAGGACACGGGTGGACAAGGAGCACCTGGGGTCCGAGACCCGCTAGCGGTCGTCGTTGCTTTAGGGCAGGGGTCCTCAAACTTTTTAAACAGGGGGCCAGTTCACTGTCCCTCAGACCGTTGGAGGGCCGGACTATAGTTAAAAAAAAAAAAAACTATCGTTCATAGGTCAATGCTCAACCACTGAGCCACACCGGCCGGTACTGACTTCTCTTCTTGAATTTACCTCACAGTTGTAGGCTTGTGCGTCACTGACATCACTGTCCTTTTAGAGGAGGGGTCCTCAAACTTTTTAAACAGGGGGCCAGTTCACTGTCCCTCAGACCGTTGGAGGGCCGGACTATAGTTTAAAAAAAAACTATGAACAAATTCCTGTGCACACTGCACATATCTTATTTTGAAGTAAAAAAACAAAATGGGAACAAATACAATATTTGTATTTGCATGTGGCCCGCGGGCCGTAGTTTGAGGACCCCTGCTTTAGGGTGACCGTGCGTGCTGTTGCTTTTGCAGCTTGAGCGATTTTGGGAATTCCCAGGCGGGTGCTGGACTGTGTCGGTCTCAGCTAAGGGGTACACGGGCTCCTTCTGCTCCCAGGGCCAACGCCGGGAGCTCAGACTGCAGGGAGAGGCTGCCTTTACCCCTCAGATTCACTCCCAAAAGGTCCCTGGTCAGCTATGGGGGGAGGGAGGTGACGGGGAGACTCACCTTGAGGACCTCATTCAGTCCCCTGGGGCCTCATGCCCAAGGGCTCCGACTGCCACCCCCAAGTCAAGTGCTGGGGGTGGGGGGCAGGTGAAGAGATCATGGGATGGATCCCCGAGGGGCTGAACACACAGGACTGGCCCCCTCCCCAACTTTCCCCAACCAGAGGGACATCATGAAAAAGGACATTCTCAATCTTCTTCTAAAATAAGACGGCGATTGCTTTGTGTTGTGCTTGCATCTTCCTAATTGAAACAGTAACAAGGAAAGAACCTGCCCAGGGGGAGGTTCCGGGCCTGGCTCACCCATGAAGGGCTGCCTGTCGGTGAACAGGCTGCACCTGTTCTGGCGTCGCCATGTGTGAGACAGATAATGGGGTCCCCTGGGTTAAGAGGGTTGAGCTCAGAGGCGGCTAGCGGGTGACCGGTCTGGGGCACTTACTGGTACGGGGCCCTCCCTGCCTAAGTGCTTCTTATCCATGGAGACCCCCTCAAACCCTCTATATCAGTGGTTCTCAACCTTGGCTGCACATTAGAATCACCTGGGAATCTTTTTAAAATCCCGATTTCTGGGCCTCATCCTCCGGAAATTCTGTTTCTTCATTACTAATGTTGTGGCCCCACCCCATAACAAAGAAACAGAATTTCCGGAGGATGAGGCCCAGAAATCAGGATTTTAAAAAAGACTCCCAGGTGATTCTAATGTGCAGCCAAGGTTGAGAACCACTGCTCTAGAGTGAGAACTAGTTCACACTCCGTATTTAAGAAGGGAGGACACTGAGGCACAGAGAGGTTAGGCAACTTGGCCTCAGTCACACAGCAAGGGCAGTGCCAAACCAGGATGGAAGCCCTGCGGTGCCTCTCCCCGCAGACTCCAGTCCCCTCGGCCACCAGCAGCGCTGGGAGCACAGAGCCCGCCCACCAGCTCCCTGACTGCAGTAGGCTCGGCTGAAGACTGGCGGGCAGACTCAGTGTCAGGGGGAGCATGTGTGGGGAGAACGATGGAATGCTAAAAAACGATGGGGGAGATTCCACATCCAGTGAACATGCATGAGAGCTCGCTTCTAAAAGACAAGCTCGGCGTCTTATAAAATTAAGTGGCGGCGAGGTGGCCACACCTTACAGCTCTGCTCGGCGGGCGGCAGGCTGTGGGGACTGCTTTTCCGTGTCTTGCTCACTCTTCCCGTGGGGACGCCGGCGGGAGCTGCCCGTTCGGAGGGCAGCGGCCAGGCTTCTCCGAGGAACCTCCGGAGAGTGTCCTCCGCCGTCCCCGTGGCCCTGGGCCGTCTTGGGGAAGCGGGGATGCGGGCGTCTGGCTTTCCCTCTATTGGGAGAGGCTCGGCTCCCACTTGTCAGTCACGCCCCGTAACTGGCACTGAGGAGCGTGGCTTTGGCTCCGGGGCAAAGGCTCACAGCCGCCTTTGGGGACTCGGCCTCCTGGGCGGTGGTGATTCCCTCCCAGACTCGCCCGGCCTCCCCCGCATTCGATGAGGTCAGCGTGGTGAGCTGTCCCTGACCGCACTGGTGGGCGGTGCGTCCATGTGAGCATGGAGATCAGAAACACTCGACAGACATCAAACCGTCGCCCTGGCAACCGCGGGTGATTCAAACACCAGGGATGTGAACCGAGAAGCAGGCGGGAGCAGCCTTGCCTGGGCCCCAGGGCCTCAGGCTTCCAGGAGCGTCCCCAGGAGGTAATGGGTGGGGGCAGGGGAGGACGCAGTGCCCCCCACTCACCTCCTCCTCCTCGAAGCCTGTGAGGTCCCAGCGGTAGTTGAGACGCATCTGTTTCCGCTTCCAGTGCTCCATGAAGGTGGCGGCTGCAGGCAGGGAGGAAAACCATAAAGTCAGGGCCGAGCAGCCCTGAGACACCGGATGGCACAAATGCATTCTTTGCTTCTGCACTATTTGGTGAGTGAGGGTGACATCGTGCTGGGCAAGAACGTCACAGGAATGAACCCTGTCTGCCCTCCCGCCCACCCTGAGGCAGAGACGTCCCATTCCCCTTTTACAGATGAAGAAACTGAGGCACATGGAAATCAAGTCCTGGCCAAGGTTACTCATCCAGCCAGTGAGGGGCCAGCCCAGGCTGGCCCCAGAGCCTGGGCTCTTAACCGTCCTGTTCCATCGATCTTGGGGACCCCCAGGTCAGAAAGCGTGAGGGGAGAGCCAAGAACACACACTCAAGCTTCAAACCCTTGCAGGTGGTCTGGCTGCTGGGCTGCACTCTTAGGTGCGACCTCCTGCTTCGCATTTCCAACAGATTAAGCATAGTTCAAATGCCGCCTCCTCCAGGAAGCCCCCGATCCTCCTCTTGTATCAGAAAGAAACTAACTCCTCCTGGGGCCTCTCCCGCTCACGGTGTCCACACTGCCCTCCATTATGATCCCCGTCCCATGTCAAGGGGCCCTTCTATTGGGGGCGGGGTGCAGGAGCTCAAGGGTGCTCACTGAATGAGCGGACGGCGTTCATGAGCACACAGCTTGCAACCGGAGATGCTGGCTGCACCCTTTATCCTTAACGCTTCTCCCCAGGAAGGAAGCTCGGGTGCATGCAAAGGTCGAGCTGTCCCGCGTCAGGCCTATATGAAGGGCTGTCGTGTAAAGTATTAATCAACCTCCCAGTCATCACAGGAGGGAGGTGCTATTCTCTCTCCCTTTTTCAGAGGAAACTGAGGCCCAGAGGAATTAAATGGCTGGTCTGACAAGTGGTGGCATTAAGATGGCATCAAATCACAGGACAAGGACGGATTCCCCGGCTGGTCACCTGCCACACCTGGAAGGCAGGGAAAATGGACCGTTTCCCTCTGGGGTTTCTCAGAGCGTGGGCCTGGGTTCTGCGGTATCAGAGTCCCCCAGGGAGCTTGTTAAAATGCAGATCCCTGGGGCCCATGCTCGGAACAAGCTGTGCGGTGGCACTCGGGCCCGGGGCATGCAGACATACTGACCTACCACCGCCTGTCCTTCCTCCCACCCATCCCTGCCCAGCGATGAGTGGCTGCTTAACGCTCGTCCCCCACCCCCACACCCCAGGCCTCTGTTTCAGCTTCCCCCCAGGCCGCATCCACCCGCGCCCTGGGCCCTGTCTTGCCGTGTCCCCACTGCCTCCCGCCTGGGCCTGCCTTCTGTTTCAGCTTCCCCCCAGCCCACATCCACCCTCACCCTGGGCCCTGTCTTGCCGTGTCCCCACTGCCTCCTGCCTGGGCCTGCCTCCAATTTCCCTAATTCTGGATGCCTCCTCCGAGGGCTACCAGAGCCCTTTCCCGAGCACACCCCTGAACGCTGCTGCTGTGACCTTGCAGGCCCCGGGAGATGCCCGGGTGCGGCCTCCCCGCCGACTGTTGTGCCAGGTGCGTCAGCAGAGCCTCTCAGACCTGCCGCTGGAGTCTCAGGCCACCAGGCGAGGCTCTGGCTGGTCTGGGTGCTTCTGCCGCTGCGTGCAGACCTGCCTGCCTCCCTGGGGAGGTCCGCGCTCCTAGGGGCCGGGGTCTTGTCTCCCAAACCTCTGGGCTCCATCACCCAGACTCCATAGGGCAGGGCTGCATCCTCCTTAAAGTGCAGCCCCCTGAGAGCAGCGACCAGCTATATGAACGGTGGCTCCCAACAGTCACACGTTTGCTCAACGCACATCCGTTTTCTGAGAGAGGAGGAGCAGACGGGACCCTGCCTATCAGCCCCTGTGGGGACGGGGGCCAGGCACGAAGGCCCTAGCCCTCCACGGCCTCCCTGAGTCCAGAGGAAACCACAGTGTAGCTCTCCCTGTGTCCCTCCAGCCCAGGGTGACTCAGCCGGGTCACCTGCCCACTCCACGCCGACCCCGGGGAAGGGGGTTCAGCCCTGCCTCTGCCATTTCATTCAAGCAGGGACCATCGTCCTCCGGCTTCTTGGGGCCGGGCTCAAATCTAATTACTTCCTTTGTTCTGCACGAAAGTGACAGGCAGTTAAAACCCATTATTATGCCATCATTTCAGAAAATTGATCCTGGAGAACAGCTAAATGGGGCTCAAAGTTGCTGTGTGCGACGCCTAATTTGAGGTTTTGAAATGTCATAAATTCCAGGCAGCAGGGAGCTGAGGTCTCTGGGCCCAGAGTGTCAGCCCCAGGGAAGTCGGACCCCACCGTAGCGTGGAAGCGAGATTAGAACCGCGGGCCAGCAGCCATTCCTCCGGGGGCACAGCCTGAACCCCTCCCAGCAGAAACAGGTTTGGGGCCGCTCTCTGTCACTGTGTGAGCAGAAACGTTAGAAGCTGGGGAACGGAAAAGAAAGGACACAGTGGGATGAAGCAGCAGTGGGAAGGTGATCCCTGAGAGGGCAATGAAGAAACAATTGACAGAGGATTAAAAAACCAGCAGTGCAAGGCCAGGGGACAGAGGGACTGTCCCCCCCCCCCCCCCCCCCCCCCCTCCCCATCCTGTGTGGTGCGGCCGCACAGGGCACACACACCTCTCCGCCCAGCAGGCTCTTTCCCATGGCTTCTGTCTTGATTTCTAATAACCTCCTTTTTCCCTGAAGTAAGTGCTTCATGGGAGTGGTTTGGCTTTTCTGTTATTCCCCCCAGGTGGGAAAGTGTAGACTGAACTTGCTTTTGACTCTCTGACAGACACTCTCTGACAGGCACTTGTCTCCTGGGGGGAAGTGGAGCTGGAGGAGGCGGGGCAGACAGCGGAACAGATTTGCCCTTTTCCCTCCTGGGGGTGGTGGTGGTGGTGGTGCAGATGGAACCATATGTTTTCCCCGCAAGGATGGGCTGTTGGTGAGGGCTGGCCAACACCTTTGAGGGTGTGAAGCAGCACTGCCTTGCACACAGTAGGTGCTCAATAAACAAGTGTGAAGTGAGCGAGCTGGCGGCAGAAAAGGGGCTGCACCGGATTTACTGGATTTAACCGAAACCTTGTGGTGCTGCCTGGCCGAGCAGTGCTGCTGCCTGAGTGCCCTCTCTACCGCTCTGGGTGAACCTCGGCTCCTGCAGGAGGGCACAGAGCAGGGCTTGGAGGACGCTGGGGTGGGGAGGTGTGACTGGGGCATGGATCTGTCATGTCTGGTATGAGTCTATGAGCTGTGTGATCTTGGGTAAGTCACTTAACCTCTCTGGGCCTCAGTGTCCTCATGAGAGAATATGAACAGAGCCTCCCTCTGCTGTGCGCTGTGGTGGGGTCACTGAGATAAGCTGTGCAGAGCCCCTGCCTGCGCCTGGCATAGTCAGTCCTCAGCGCAGGCTCTGGAGGGGAAGGCAGGAGTGGTGGGCAGAGGAGGAAGCCAGTCCAGCACAAATGCGAGCTGGTCCCGTCAGGAACGAGCCAGGCAGGTGCTAAGTGTGCCTGGCACCAGAGCTGTGAGTGACACCAGCAGAGGGGGCAGAGCCCAGGGGTGGAGTATTGGGGAGCAGATGCTGGGTTCTCGTCTCCCTTTGCCTCTTATTAGTGGTGTCTGTTTGGGAAAGTTGCCTCAGTGTGTCCATCTGTCAAATGGGGCAATGGAGGTAGTACCTCTTATAGCCACGGGGGGAATGATGAACCACCTCCCGTGAGGCGCTTAGAACAGCGCCTGGCCCAGCGGGGCCCAGCTCACTGAAGCTCGCATTCCTTTCTGAAGGTGAAGTGACAGGACTCACGAGGGCCCCAAGCAAAAGCGGGGAGGTCAGATTTGGCTCTAATTTCTAGAGTCTAGGCTGTTTTCACAAAGCAAATGGGCATGGAACTGGTGTGCCAGCTGGCAGGACATCACAGCCAGCTCTCGGTATGGCCCAAAGGTCGTCACGATGATGCACTCGAGGTTTCCAACAACTCAGCTGGGGACCAGCACTATCTGCACTGTACAAAGGGAGACCTGAGGTCCCAGCTTGGAGGTGACAGAGCTGGGCACGAAACCGGAGTCTGGCCCAGGAAGGGGCCCTATCCTAGGACATGGCCAATCCAGCCGAGTTATCCAATTAGCCCAATGGTTAGGCCGGCGGTCTGTGCGGGCCGAGCTCGCTGTGCTTCCTGGGTCCAGGTCAGAGGAGGGGAGTGGGCAGAGAGCTGACCGGTGCTGAGGTCTTGAGGAGGGCCAGCAGGCTGGGGATGAGGGGGATGGCGGGGGGATGGTTCTCCATGGACACAGGATCCAGAGAGGCGGGGGATGGGTGGGGAGGAGTGGAGGGGCCAGAGCTCAGGGAGATGGGGGCTCAGTTCCTAGACCTGGCATTTCAGTGGCCATGGCTTCCATACCTGTGAAAGAGGCACGCGGCACCTACAGGACCTGCAAGGGTCTAAGGAGACACGTGCCCCAGGGCTGGCTCCGGCCGGAGGAATGCAGAGCCCAGGCCTCCTGCGCTAAAGCAGCTGCCTCCCTGGGCCAACAGACCCTGGTCCCAGGAGGGAGGTCCTGTTTCTAAGGGCAACGCACCCTCCTGGGCTTTTCCCCAGGGGTTCCGGGCTGGGTCAGAATAACTGCAGCTGCAGTGGACGCAGCGGAGACCCTGGGAACTGCAGGTAAAGCGGGGGGTTATTTCCACGACCTCCCTCCGTGTTCATGATCCCCGGCATGTGCTGCCTGTGGGCGGTCCCAAGAAGGAAATTAGGGACCTACCCCATGTCACCTGTGCCCCAGTGGCCCGGGGGTGGGGTGGGGGCGCGGCGCTCTGCTCACCCCAGAGAGCCATGAAGATGGAGAAGAAGACGGTGGCCGGGTTGTCGAAGAGGTGGCTGGCCCGGGCGGTGGCGCAGGCCGAGCTCATCTTCCAGTAGCTGCAGGTCTTGTCGCACAGCGGGCACATGGTGATGTTGTGGCTCTGGTCACACATCTCCATGCTGGAAGAGGGAGCCGCTGAGAGCCCTCCGCCGGCCCACAAGGACTGCCTCGCCCAGCCCGGCCACGGTGCCCCTGGCCAGGCCCTTTAACCTTCTGGGAGATGAGGGGAGGGCCCAGCTCTGGCCTGCCTTGCCCTCCTCCCCACTGACTTGGACAAGATGCGGAGCTCTCAGTGACCCAGGCAGCAGTCACTCCCAGGGAGAAGGCTGGGGGCGGGGGTACTGCTCTTTGTTTTGAATTTCTAATGCACGACTTTATGCACCGAATCACAGCTGGCCCATGGCCGTCGGTGGGTGTCTAGTAAACTTCTGCTGAATGGTTCTCTTCCCGGCACAGTGGGCACTCCGGCCCCATTCTGTCCTTTCAGTTACTCACCAAATGCTTATTAGAGAATGTGCATGTGCTGTATGTGCTCCGCTCTGTGTTGGGCCCGGGGGATGGGAAGATGCCTGGTGACCGAGGCTGCTGGCTCGAGGCAGCTGGGGAATTGTGCATGCGTGTACATGTGTGTGTGTGTGTGTGTGTGTGTGTGTGTGTGTGCGTGAGGGGTGGGTGCATGCCGGTGGCGGGGCCGCGTGCAGCCAGCCAGCACTGGATTGGAATCTCACCCCACCGCTGGGATCTGTGTGCCCTCGGGCATGTTACTCCAACTCCTTGGGCCTCAGTTTCCCCATCTGCAGCGTGGGGATGCTGAGAGTAAAGAGTGCCCACGTTGCTGGGTTGTCAGGAGGATCACACAGAGCGAGCGTGGAGCCCTGGAACAGAGCTGGCACGCGCACACCACACTCCTGTTACGGGAATAACCAGGCACTGAGCAGCTGCAGTGATTTTGAACGGAGGCCCATGGGCCGCCTTGAGGGGTCTATCCCTTGCCCCTCCCTGAGCTTCCTGTCTTCTGGGGGCCTCTGCTGGGAGGCAGAAGGAACCCACGTGTGAGGGGGGCAGACGCCCCAGGGAGGGCTGGCCGCATCTCTGCCTGTTGTGAGCCCTGTGGCTGCCACAGCCCTCCTCCCTGCCAGCGCTAACGCCAGCCAGACTAAAAGCCTGTTTTCTGCCAGTTTTAAACCCTCTGCCACTCCCTTCACCACTTTCAGCCAAAATAAAGACAAGGAATGGGATGGCTTGTCCTTGGAGGGGGTAAAAGGGCAGATCAGACCCCCCTCCCCGGGGGAACATGCCCACATCATGGGCTGAGGTCCGAGGGGACTCAGGAATCCCTGGTAAGCGCCGTCTGCCTCTGGCTGTGTGGTGGGAGGGGGAGGCGCTGGCCTGGCCTGGGAGATGGCTGCGCCCTTGCTGGGGAATGCACGCCTGTCTGGGCAGCGCCTCAGCTGGCTCCGCATCCCCTGCAGGGGGGAGGGAAGGTGACGTCCTCTGCAGCCTCCCAGGGGGACCGTGAGGGCGCCCCGGCTTCCACTGGCCAGGTCCCACAGGGCTTTAGAATCCGAACCCCGCCCCACCTAGGCCACTTTCATCTTCGCCACAGCCACACCCAAGCACAGTGACCTCACGTCACATTAGCAAACAAAGGGTAAGCTTTCTCCCGCCTGTGCCCCACGTAAGCCGGTTCCCCTAACCGTTAGATCCTGAGTGGGTGGATCTTCGGTGTTATCCGTGTGTAAGAACACTGACACATGTTTGAGGTGTCATTCACATATTAAACATTTATGCGAGGTTCACTGGGCTGTGGGCCCTACGAGCCACCTCCTCGCCAGGCACAGGCCCACGGGTTCTTTTCTGAATGGACGGTGGGCGCACTTCCCAAGCCACAGCTCGGCTTCCGAGACTCGGGGCTGAGCCGTAGGAAATGGAACTGAGCTGATGTCTTAGGGCTTTTCCAGAGAGACTGGGAGCTGCTGGGAGGCAGGGCCAGGGGGCCCTGCCCTTCTAAACTTGAGTTTGCCCATGGGTACAGCAGCCTCTCGTCCTCACACACAACCTGGTTGTCTTGGGGCTGGTGTTGGCAGGTCTAGGAATAACTAGAAAGGAGGGGAGACATCTATGCATGCGGGACAGGGTCCCCTGAGCTCTGTGCACACGGGACAGGGTCCTCCAAGCTCTGTGCATGCAGACAGGGTCCCCCAAGCTCTGTGCACGGAGACAGGGTCCCCCAAGCTCTGTGCACGGAGACAGGGTCCCCCAAGCTCTGTGCACGGAGACAGGGTCCCCCAAGCTCTGTGCACGGAGACAGGGTCCCCCAAGCTCTGTGCACGGAGACAGGGTCCCCCAAGCTCTGTGCACGGAGACAGGGTCCCCCAAGCTCTGTGCACGGAGACAGGGTCCCCCAAGCTCTGTGCACGGAGACAGGGTCCCCCAAGCTCTGTGCACGGAGACAGGGTCCCCCAAGCTCTGTGCACGGAGACAGGGTCCCCCAAGCTCTGTGCACGGAGACAGGGTCCCCCAAGCTCTGTGCACGGAGACAGGGTCCCCCAAGCTCTGTGCACGGAGACAGGGTCCCCCAAGCTCTGTGCACGCAGACAGGGTCCCCCAAGCTCTGTGCATGCAGACAAGGTCCCCTGAACTCTGTGCACATGGGACAGGGTCCTCCAAGCTCTGTGCATGCAGACAGGGTCCTCCAAGCTCTGTGCATGCGGGACAGGGTCCTCCAAGCTCTGTGCATGTGGACAGGGTCCCCCAAGCTCTGTGCACGCAGACAGGGTCCCCCAAGCTCTGTGCATGCAGACAGGGTCCCCCAAGCTCTGTGCATGCAGACAGGGTCCCCCAAGCTCTGTGCATGCAGACAGGGTCCCCCAAGCTCTGTGCATGCAGACAGGGTCCCCCAAGCTCTGTGCATGCAGACAGGGTCCCCCAAGCTCTGTGCATGCAGACAGGGTCCCCCAAGCTCTGTGCATGCAGACAGGGTCCCCCAAGCTCTGTGCATGCAGACAGGGTCCCCCAAGCTCTGTGCACGCAGACAGGGTCCTCTGAGCTCTGTGCATGCAAACAGGGTCCCCCAAGCTCTGTGCACGCAGACAGGGTCCTCTGAGCTCTGTGCATGCAGACAGGGTCCCCCACGCTCTGTGCATGCAGACAGGGTCCCCCACGCTCTGTGCATGCAGACAGGGTCCCCCACGCTCTGTGCATGCAGACAGGGTCCCCCACGCTCTGTGCATGCAGACAGGGTCCCCCACGCTCTGTGCATGCAGACAGGGTCCCCCACGCTCTGTGCATGCAGACAGGGTCCCCCACGCTCTGTGCATGCAGACAGGGTCCCCCACGCTCTGTGCATGCAGACAGGGTCCCCCACGCTCTGTGCATGCAGACAGGGTCCCCCACGCTCTGTGCATGCAGACAGGGTCCCCCACGCTCTGTGCATGCAGACAGGGTCCCCCACGCTCTGTGCATGCAGACAGGGTCCCCCACGCTCTGTGCATGCAGACAGGGTCCCCCACGCTCTGTGCATGCAGACAGGGTCCCCCACGCTCTGTGCATGCAGACAGGGTCCCCCACGCTCTGTGCATGCAGACAGGGTCCCCCACGCTCTGTGCATGCAGACAGGGTCCCCCACGCTCTGTGCATGCAGACAGGGTCCCCCACGCTCTGTGCATGCAGACAGGGTCCCCCACGCTCTGTGCATGCAGACAGGGTCCCCCACGCTCTGTGCATGCAGACAGGGTCCCCCACGCTCTGTGCATGCAGACAGGGTCCCCCACGCTCTGTGCATGCAGACAGGGTCCCCCACGCTCTGTGCATGCAGACAGGGTCCCCCACGCTCTGTGCATGCAGACAGGGTCCCCCACGCTCTGTGCATGCAGACAGGGTCCCCCACGCTCTGTGCATGCAGACAGGGTCCCCCACGCTCTGTGCATGCAGACAGGGTCCCCCACGCTCTGTGCATGCAGACAGGGTCCCCCACGCTCTGTGCATGCAGACAGGGTCCCCCACGCTCTGTGCATGCAGACAGGGTCCCCCACGCTCTGTGCATGCAGACAGGGTCCCCCACGCTCTGTGCATGCAGACAGGGTCCCCCACGCTCTGTGCATGCAGACAGGGTCCCCTGAGCTCTGTGCACACGGGACAGGGTCCTCCAAGCTCTGTGCACGCAGACAGGGTCCTCTGAGCTCGTGCGATTTGACTTACGTTCTGGCTGTCACTCTGGGAGACACCTCCCTCCTCCCCCCAGCACGAGGCCCGGCTGCCCCTAGAGTCTCGGCCTTCTCCCTAGTGCCCAGCCTGCCCTGACCGTGGTAGACGGCAGCAGGAGCGTGGGTTCGCGTGCAGAGGCCTGGTCTGCTGTTCATGCCTCACCTCCCGAGACCCGGGGTCGAGGCGGAGAGAGACCCGGCTGAGTTACCTGCCCGAGGCCCATGAATGGCATTTGTCCCATGTCCCAACCTCACAGGAGGCAGGGGATTTCCTGTCACCTGAGGACTGAGAACTAAAAGGGGAAAGAAAACTTCAGAGGAAGAAAAGGAGCTTTGTTTCCTGTCTGCTTTCGACAGTAAAACGGCTCCTAGGGCATTTGTGCCCGAAAAGGATGCCCGGCCTTCAGATGGCAATTACGCCCCTTGCAGCGGGCCCCCGCCCTGACAGCACACGGCCAGCATGGGCTGAGTGTGGGTGCGGAAGGTTCCGGGGCCTGAGGCCAAGGAGGCCAGCAGCTGTTCGCAGAGATGGGCGTGTCCTGGGACAGGCCCCGCCTACCTGGGGATGTTTTCATTGACGGTGGCGCATCCATAGAGGAAAACGATGACCCCGACAATGGAGGCGGGGATGAGCATCTGGGTGTACACGCCCAGCCAGGCGAAGTACAGGCCGATCTTCTCCCCAAAGTACTTCCTGCATCGCGGGCAAAGCCAGAGAGACAAGCTCACTCATTCTGCACCCCTGGGAGACAAGTCCCGTCCCCTCCCCTGCAGGGAACAGCTCAAAGGGGCGCCTGGTTCTCTGGGCCAGGAAGTAGAGAGTGGGCGGGGCTCTGAGCCAGGCTACCAGGTTTGGGGGTGCTCTCTGCTTTCCCTACGTCCGCCCCCTCTCTCTGTGCCCCGGGGGAGGTGTTTGTGATACGCATGCTGGTGGGCACGATGCATGGCCCGAGAGGCTGCCGGTTTCCTTCCGAGTCGGGTTCAGCTAAGAGCTGGCACTCTGGCCTGGGGGCACCAGGAGAGGCCTGCGCCTCCTGCTGAGTGTCTGGGATGCCGTGATGGGTTTAGACGAATGCTCATGGGCTGAGCTCTGTCTCCATGTCCCCAGAGGACACACACAGCTGAATCTGGTCCACCCCCTTCCTGCCCTCGGGACAGAGGTCCTCTGGGAGAGGACACATTCTTTTCTGCCTCTCAGCACAGCAACGCGAGGACCTGGCCCGCCGCCCGGCAGAGTCAGGCCGGGCTGCGAAATTAGGAGGAGACAGCGAGTATGAGGAAAGAGCCCATCCTCCAGGGAACTAAGGCTGCTGGTCCTGCCGGGAGGCCTCGGGTCAAGTTCAAACAGGTTCCCAGGCACTGAACAGTCAGGGCAGCTGGCACACGTGGGGTCATTTATCCCACTGGCATCCAAATGGGGATTTGCCTCCCACAGCCGCTGCCCGGGGAGCCGGGCTGCTCTCCCTTACCTGACCAGGTCGATGGGCTGGTACTTATAGAAGACGCCGTAGCTGGCCCACTCTTCGTACAGGAGCTGGGAAAGAGAAAGCGGCGAGGGGCTGGTGACAGTGGGACGCTCCCAGTTCCCTTCCCAGAACACAGGGCTGATGTTCTCTGCTCACAGCTACATCCTTCATTCATTCAACAAACACTGGCGAGAGTCGGACAAGGGCCAGGCCCCATGCTGGGCACCGGGCTTTCGGAGGGGAGCTGGGCAGACACAGCCCTGAGCCCTGGGCCCCTGTCCTGGTGGGGGAGATGGACATGGAAAAACTGGGGCACGGCCTTCAGCTCTGGGAAGGGTCCCAAAGAACCCACCCTCAGGGGTCGCTGAGCTGGCGCTGAAGGCCAGCGATGGGGTTGGGGCTCCCTGAGCAGGAATGAGCCTACGTTTTCAGGTGAAGGTGGGGATGGGAAAGAGGCTTTGGGCATCTTCGTGGAATCCTCTCCCTTCGCGACTTGATCTAAAGCCACCCAACACTGTAAGGCTTTTCCATTTAGGTTTCCCGGTCGCTCCCGTCACACACGGAACCATCGTGATAAAGGACAGATTCCACTAGGCTTTGGAGCAAAGAAATAAAAGTGGCAAGATTTAAAAAAAAATCTCCTGGGATGCACAGAGCTCGACGTTTGTCTCCTGAGACGGGCTGTCTGATTAAGACACTTAGTGAAATAAATGAAGCCTGCACACACCGTTACCCCCGGGCTGTGGGCAGGAACGGTAATGAGAGGGACAGATCGGAAGCTGTGTGTGAACACGCTCGGGGTGTCCCAGGGACGCCGCCGTGTCAGGACTGCTGGCTGGAAGAAGGAAATCCCACGCACAGGGGTAATCCGTGCTTTCCCAGCCTTAACTCCGAGCCCAAGGTCACACGGCTGGCTGCACGGGAGCGGGGGCCCGCCCTGGGGCCTTCTGTGCCTCGCCACCTGTCTTTGCTGGGCAGGAGGCGGGCATGGGGATGCTGTGAGGACTCGCCGGGGTCTCTTCTGGATGCTGCAGCTTGCCCTGTGTCCTTCTTTATTTTCTTCATAGTTAAAATATTTTGGGGGTCTCCTATGCTCAATTAAAAAATTTGGGGGGGTCTCCAATGCTCAGATTTTGCTGTGGCCCCATCTTATCATCCCAAACGCTCTATGCTATGGACTGAATGTTTGTGTCCTATGTGACTGTATTTGGGAAGTAATTAAGGTTAAAAGAGGTCATAAAAGTGGGGTTTGGATGTGACAGGACTGATGCGGAAGAGATGCGGAGCGTCCCTTCTCCACGCACACGCAGAGAGGAAAGGCCCTGTGAGGATGCGGCCAGAAGGCGGACATCTGCAAGCCAGAAAGCGAGCCCTCCAGGACCCCATCCCGGCGGCACCTGGGTCCTGGGCTTCCAGCCTCCAGAACTGTGAGAATAAATGTCTGCTGTTTAAGCCGCCCTTCTACACGGTTCTGTGCCTGCAGTCTGAGCTAACACATCCTCCTCCATTTCTGGGCACCAACGTATATTCAAGTCTTTGAAAATGAAAAATGTGTAAGAAGCTTGCTGGGTGGGTCCAGCTTCCACAGACCAGGGAGTCAGGGCCCAGCCAGTTTCTCCGCTTCCTCGGGCCCCTGCCGCAGCTGAGCGAGAACGCCCGGGAGGAAGAGAGGCACCGTGTTTGTTCCGTCAGCGGTCCACACGCACCTCTAAAAGCAGGGAGGAAAGAATGCAGGAAAGCAAAGCGCAGTTGTAATAAATCCCAGTGAACCTGGCTGTCAGCATCCTGCGTTTTGCCTGCTCTGATCTTTATGGGGTAGCTGCCTTCAGACCTTCAGTCCTGCGAGTGGTACAAACAGGATGTATTCAGCAGGACTCCAAGTTCTGACAGATGAATGGCCAGGCCTGCTGCTGGGGAAGGGGGGCAGGGTGAGGGGAGCTTTGCAGCTTCGGGCGGGCAGGGAGCCAGGTTGCACGGGGCCTCCCCCGCTGTGCTCTGAGCGGGGTGGTTGGCTCTGCTGAGTCTGGAGTGGCCATGCTGGGCAGACCTCTCTGAGCCTGGTGGGAGGTCCTGCGTAGACCCTAACCACTGAGCACTGAGTGCGTGAGCTGGCCCTCCCCTCCGAGTCCTGGTGGGCATCCGGGGCTCTCCCCTGGGCCCCATCGCCTCCTTTATACTGAAGGGCGCTGTCCTTCCTGCCGGTCACAGAATGAACCCAGACGGGCTCACGCACTGAGGGAGCTCCGTGGAAGGCAGAGGGCCGTGCTCCCTGTATCACACGCCTGGCCATGCAGAACCGATGTACAGCCCACAGCTGCACTCTGTGAACAGGGAGGTCTGCGCCAGCAAACTCTGATGAGACTGCACAGCGCCTCCGGAGAAGCAAAATGGCCATCCCTGTCCCGGGCGGCTTCCTCCCTTGGCTGAAATCAAGTCGCTGATTTATATCATAGACAGGCTGGGAGGTGCTGGGAAGGAGGAAGGGAGGGAGAGAGGGAGGGAGGAGAGGGGGAGGGAGG
>NW_005356944.1:4141619-4143066 GCF_000412655.1 Myotis brandtii | reverse complement strand
AGATCCTGGGAGGGAGAGAGAGAAGGAAGACTGGCCCGGGGAGGGGTGGCACAGGGGGGAAGCCAGGAGAGCCTCTGAAGTCATGGCCATGTCACACCAGTCACCGTGTTCCCGAACCTGCTCAGGAGGACTGGCCCACAGCAGGCCGGCCACCATGCACCCACAGCTGTGCCAAGTGGGGCACACCCCGATTTCTACATAAGCCACTTTACCTCGGTAAAGTTCTCTTCCTGCCAAGCAGAGAACATCCATCACCCTGTAGCTGTCAGGGTAGAGAAATCTGACTGAAGATTTCCCTGTTACCATTGGCAGAACTCCCAGGGTGCACCCCAGCCTCATGAGCAGGGTGGGAGGTGCCGGTGGTGCCCTGGGTGGGGAACTGGCGGCTCCAGTCACAGTGACCTAGAGCTCCCAGCACCCAGACCTCAGAGGGGGTCTCGGCTCAACCTGCCAGGATTCCTCCTGCCCAGACCTCCCGCTGGGCCCACACGCTGGGCACTGGCGCAGTTCTTAATGGCTGTGTATGGACTTGCCCTTTCCCGTGCTCCCCCCCCCGCCCCTCGAACGCAGGCCCCAAGAAGATCAGGTTTGTTTGGTCTGTGTCGTCCCCAACACCTCCAACAAGGCCTGGGGCAGATAACAGGTTTCCAGTCAGTAACTGCCAGATGGATGGATGGATGGATGAACGAATGAACAAAGGGAGGGAGGGAGGAAGGAAGGATGGCCCAGGCCCTGTGGCTCTCAGTCCAGCCCAGGATGGAGCCACCTTAATCCACACCTGACGGAGGTGCAGAGGGGAGAGCCGCACCCACCCCCGGTTGTGGCCGCGCCGGCTTCCTGCTGGGCCCCTGCTCCTGCAGCTCAGCCAGGAAGATGGCCTTGGCTTGCCTGGGTCCCCCTTTCCGTCCTGTCCCTGGGGTCAGCCACACGGGCTCCTGCCACTGACAGGATGCCACAGACTTTGTCATTGGAAAGGCAAAATATTCAGAACCGGGCCCCTTAGGGGGGAGTCATCATGGGAGAATGAGAGGTTCTCTAGGGTTCTGAGTTAGGACCCAAACACCTGACTGGACATCCTCCCTCCTGGCCTCCCTCTCTGTTTTCCTTTAGTCCATTCCATCCATCCTAACTTTTATCTGTTTGTCCGTTGTCCATCCATCCACCCACCCACCCACTCATCTAATACTCCCTGACTAGCCCCCCGGGCCAGGCCTCATGTTCATTGCTGGGGCATAACATTAAAAAGGAGATGGAGGCTGGCAGCTTTCCAGGCAGAGAACAGGTGGGTCTGGGTGAACTCGGAGCCATGCTGGCTGGGCCTGGCACACAGCAGTGCTCAGTAAATAGTTCCTGCCAAAGCAACTGGGGAGACAGTCTTGGCACTGGTGTGATCATCGCCCAAGGAGCCTTCCGACTGGCAAGGCAGCCAGTGTGGCTGGAGCGTGGG
>NW_005356944.1:4140586-4141503 GCF_000412655.1 Myotis brandtii | reverse complement strand
GGCGGGGGACTGGGGTGGAGGGGCCTAGGGCCTGGAGGATGGGATTGGGCAGAAGGGGGTTGCTGGTGCCAAAGGGGCACAGAGAGAGAAGGAAGGGGGCTTCCGAGGCCGAGTTGGCCAGGCCGGGCCTGGGGAGGGGCTGGGGGAGTTCTGCAAGTCATGGGGTCTCAGACGAATGCCAGATGTTCCACTAAAAATAACCAAATATGTAATTTTGTGCTAACCCAGATAGCATCTTCAGCTGGGTCCCGGGGCGGGCAAGTTGGATCAAGTACCAGAGGTTTAAAAACACGTATGGGGGGCTGGAGGGGGCGGGAATGAGGAACATTCCAGAGCCTGAGGTTCCTGGCCCTGCCATCTGGGATGAGGCCACCGTTGTGAGGCTCTCGGGGGAGCGTCTCTGCCCTCCACATTGGAGGGATCCGCTCTCGGGGTGAGAGGCTGGACAGGAGACGAAAGAGACACAGGGCCCAGGGAGGGCTGCTCCCCGAGGGGTGGGGGGGAGGGCTGAGCTTGTCTGGGGAACCGAGAGGGGTGACACGGAGCCAGGAGCAAGGCTGGTACCTGGGCGTGGGCACATGTGCAGGACGGCAGGGCAGAACCTTCCAGAGTGTGGAGGGCGGAGAGGTGGCTGTTGTGGGAAGATGTGTACACGTAGTGGGTGGGGGGGGGAGGGGGGGGGAGGAACAGAGCTTCCTGGAAAGCCTGGGGGCTGGAATCAGGAACACCCACTGGGGAAGGGAGGAATCATGTTTCCAAAGTGCGTCCCACGAATGCTAGCTCAACAACTTGTCCATTAGAAAGGGTTCCACCCTTCTGCACTGCTGGTGGGAATGCAGACTGGTACAGCCACTGTGGAGAACAGTATGGAGTTTCCTCAAAAAACTAAAAATGGAACTCCCATTTGACCCTGTGAT
>NW_005356944.1:4117281-4140237 GCF_000412655.1 Myotis brandtii | reverse complement strand
AGAGATCAACCAAAGGACTTGTATGCATGCATATAAGCCAAACCAATGGACACAGACAACAGGGGGATGAGAGCATGAGTGGTGGTCGGGGAGGGGAGGTTGGGGGTTAATGGGGGGATGAGGACACATTTGTAATACCTTAACCAATAAAGAAATTAAAGATAAAAAAAGAGAAAGGGTTCCAGGTCAAGTAAGTTTGAGAAACACTGGGTTGAATACCATCCAGCAAGTTTCCCCAGGGTGCTGGGGGCTCTCTATGCAGCTGGCCACAGCGGTTCCCACACTCATCTGCCCGGAGCAGGGCAGGATAGGCTGAATGTCAGCAGGGACGGCGGAGGTTGCATATCCCGGTTAAGACACAGGTTTACCCCGGCCCGGTCCGGGCAGCATCTGAGCAGCACAGATAACCTGCCACCGGCGTTTCTGAGCATCAGAAGGAGAAACCAACCAAATGGAGTTCACCGACGTTCTCCCTCAACTGTGGGAGCGGAAGCCCTGTCACCACAGATGCCCATGGAGCAACCCGCCCTGACCCTCCCGAGGCCCAGGGGCCCCTCCAGACCCGGCCGGAGCCCCTTCTCTCCCTCGCGTCCACTTACTTTTCTGTCATTGAACTCCACGTCCTCACCTTCATACTCTCCCTGTTGGAAAAGAGAAAAGGGATGTTCTTACCACCCAAGGGCACTCTCAAGTAATTTCCATTCCTAATGTTTCTAAATAGACTCCACAAACACGCACTGACCTGGTTAAGATCACCCTAGGATGAGACTTCACCCAGAGCAGGAGGTGGACCAGGCCTCCCTCCGTGATACAAATCACTCCGTGTGTCCCGCGTGCCCTGCCCTCCACCTGACCCAGAGGCGAAGTCCGAGAAAGGACTGTGGCCAGGTCCCTGGAGGTGCCTTCTGGGGCTGGAGAATCTATCAACAGGGTGAACACACCTTCCACTCTGCAGGATGGCCCCAGTGTCTCGGCCCCAGTGCCCCGTCCAGGTGGGGCCCCTGTCACTCTTGATTGTCCCAGGAGGGACGATAAATGATATGGTAACGGCACGTACAGATCAGTGAGTCCAAATCTCCCATTTTACAGATGGAAACATTGAGGCGCATTGATTTTCCTGAGGACAGAAGGCTGAATTTGATCCAACCCGGGACTCAGATCCCGTCTCCAAGTGCAATGGAAGAGGAGGGTCTAAAAGTCAAAAGTGAGTCCCATGCACCAGCTTTGACTAAGCAGGAGCCACAAGTGAGGGGCTCAGTGAGGGCCTGGTGAGGCTGGTCCTGAGAACTGCCCGACAGATAAAGCTCTGAAGCCCCTTGGAGGCGTGCCCACTGCCCGTTCCACCACCAGCCCCCTCCAGGTGAGGAGGACTAGGCCACCCGGCAAGCAACCCGCCACCCTGGTCCTGGAAGGGGGATGCTCTGAGAGTCTTAAAGGACTCTCCCCTGCCCTGTCTTTCTTCTCATGGTGGAGTCAGCCACCTGGGCCCCACAGTACCGCATCTATCCAGAGGTCAGTTAGCTGGTGACCTCAAGGCGGGGAGATGCCAACCAGGAAGGAAGCCGAGTGGCCAGCTGAAATGTCAAAATCCGTTCTCTGTGGCTGACACACTGATTACAGAGACCCCCTGGGGGTCTCGCTCAGAGCACACCCCATTTCGGCAGGTGTCCTCTGGTTGGCACCCCACACCTTGCTGACAGGTGATCTTGCTGAATAAATGAATGAATGAATGAACAAACGAACACAGTGAGCCAGGCACTGGAAGGGGTGGCAATGCTGCGGGCATGCACGGAGGGCAGCAAGCAGAGACATCGAACACCTTAGTGGTGGTGAGACGGGTGATGAAAAATTCAGAGCTCAGGCAGCGATTTCCACCCGGTGCGCCACAAGAATTTTTAAACATGTAATACCTGACTATTTAGTCAGGCGCACTGACCTCTTTTCTCTTAGACCAGCGGTTCTCAACCTGTGGGTCGAGACCCTTTGGGGGGTCAAACGACCCTTTCACAGGGGTCGCCTAAGACCATTGAAAAACACATATATAATTACATATTGTTTTTGTGATTAATCACTATGCTTTAATTATGTTCAATTTGTAACAATGAAATTGGGGGTCACCACAACATGAGGAACTGTATTAAAGGGTCGCGGCATTAGGAAGGTTGAGAACCACTGCCTTAGACTGTCAAATAAAAAATGATAATGGCCAACACAGTAACTCTCCCGTGTGAATGAATCAAAATGGTATCTATATATGTTGTTGTTGTTTTTTTTTACCAGATTGCCGTAGAATTTTAGTAACTAGGTTATGTGTGCATGAGATGAAAAGGGTTGAAAAGAGCTAGGACTACACAGCATGTGCGAAGAGCCTGTGCCAACCAAGGAGACTGCGCCTTCACTGTGGGCAGTATTCTCTGTTTAAGAGCATGGGGTGCACGTGGCCCCGCTCACAGCAATGTCTGAACACCAGCTTTGGTACTGAAGGAGGTGGGTGTCCTTCAACTGTATGGGAAATTCACGGATATAAAACTCCGTATTCCCTCAAGACACCCCAAGTCCATAACCTGGCTGGAAAGAAGCCTGGAAGTGGAACCAGAGGATCTAGGCTCCAGGCTCCACTTCCTCTTGGCTGTCTTTCCCAGCAACCCCAGCCTCAGTTTCCCCATCCGTAAAGTGGGAACAGTTTGCTTACACTGCAGACAGACTCGATTGCTGGACAAATGTGGCAGTGATTGGGGGGGGGGGGTTGCATTTGGTGCCCAGGGAAAAATGAGGTGGTGGTCCACTAGGGGATGGAGGCATAGCCTCGGGTCAGAGGGCTGGCTTCCGGCTCTAGCTCTCCCCAGAGGCTGTGTGACCTTGGGCAAGTTACTAAACCTCTCTAGTCCCCCTGTCTCCACTGAATTGAATAAGGTAAAGCTCCTACTAAATACAGTTCTTTGCACATAGTAGGTGCTCAGAAAAGTTGATTTCTCCCCTTTCCCTTTCAAGACTTAAAGGTCTGACTTAAAACAGGCAGGGAATCTGAAACATTTCCGCTTCTGTGTCCCTGACCCTTGCCAGGAGTCCTCAGCTCAAAGGCCACGTGGGTGATGGAGAGGGCTACACTCCTGGTGCCGGTGGGACTGAACACCGAGCCTGAGCGCATGGCGGGTGGGTGAGCGAGGCCCCTCTGGACCCCTGGCTCTGTGGGAGGAGGCGGAAGCGATGGTGGGATCTGCGGGGCTCTGGGCCCTGCCCTGGAAACTTTCATCCAGCAACATGGCTCACCGAGGCAACTTGACTTGGTCCAGCCCATGTCAACACCACATTGATTGAGCACCACTAGGTGCCAGCATCGGGTTTTCATGAGATACACGCACAGTGAATGGCCGCCCAAAGCGGTGTCTTACTGGGACCGGAGCATCAGAGGCCCTGAGGAGGCAGGGAGAGATCACGGAGCTGGGGAAGGGAACAAGGCAGGCGTGGGCCAATGTGATGCTTCGTCTGCCCTGGGAGGGGAGAGGTGTTGTCCAGGCAGAGGTGGCGGGAAAAGCATGACAGGCAGAGGGAACAGCATGCACGAAGGCACAAAGATGGGAAAGCTGGCCCAGGGGGTCATGGTTTGATTCCCCGTCAGGGCACATGCCTGGGTCGCCAGCTCCATCCCCAGTAGGGGCTGTGTGCAGGAGGCATACGATCAATGTTTCTCTCTCATTGATGTTTCTATCTCTCTCTCCCTCTTCCTTCCTCTTTCTAAAAAGTCAATAAAAAATATATATTTTTAAAAAAGGTGGGGAAGCCAGTTGACCTCAAATCCCTACAGTGAGTGGTGAGGGCAGGGGTAGCAGGTCAGTGTTTCAGGGGTCGGCCTTCTGCTGCTCTATACCAGTGATGGCGAATCTATGACACGCGTGTCAAAGGTGACATGCGAACTCATTTTTTTGGTTGATTTTTCTTTGTTGAATGGCATTTAAATATATAAAATAAATATCAAAAATATAAGTCTTTGTTTTACTATGGTTGCAAATATCAAAAAATTTCCATATGTGACACGGCACCAGAGTTAAGTTAGGGTTTTTTAAAATGCTGACACGCCGAGCTCAAAAGGTTCGCCATCACTGCTCTACACCCTCCGTTTGTCCAGTCCACTGCAGCTGAAACCCCTCCCTCTGACACCCCCACTGGCCCTGGCAACGGGACAAGGCGGGCATTATTCCCAACTGGCAGGTGGGGACACTGAGGCTCAGAGACAACAAAGGGGCTATTTCCACTGTAGCCGAAGAGGAGTGAGCAGGGCCAGCGTCTGAGTCCCTGGCCCCCCAGGCCTGTCCTCTCCGGCTTCTTGGCTCCTCGCCGTGGCAGTAACGCACATTTGGAAAGTTCGAGATCCTCTGTCCGGGATTCCCACACTGCTCAGGCCTCACGGCCCATTCCCAGTGCCCCTCTGAACTCTAGACCGTTTCCATAGAGACAATGAGGAGGAATCATCTCGCTCTCTCCGCCCCGGAGCCAAGACAACTCGGGCCGAGGCCACGGGCTATATTTGTCAGGGGGATCCCAGTGGGATTTGGAGATTCAGCTCAGGAAGCTGGCCACTCGCTCTGCAGAGATAGAAACAGGCCGAGCCCTGGCCACTCTGCCAGAACCCGGGGGTTGGGCAGGGCGGAGACCAGCCAGGGGAGACAGGTCCTGGACAGCTGGCCGAGGTTCAGATAAGGCTGGGGCAGAAGCCCTGCCACCACCGTGTCTGGTGGATTTGCTCTTCAAGAAAAGATGGCCCTGTAACTCCTCGGTCCCCACTCGGGGGAACAGGGAAGGCCTGTGCCCAGCTGACATTTCAGGGCGAGCCAAAGCAGGAAGCCGAGACCGCAGGATAATTAGAGCTCCAGGGGGTGTGCGGGCCCGTGGGGATTCTGGAAGGCAAATGACGCAGAGATAAACCCTGTTGTCAAGGTCACTTACATCGTGCAGAGGGTAGGCAGCCGAGTAGACGCCATTGGCCAGCAGGCTGGTGATGCCTTAAAAATAAAGGCAGAGAGAGAGGATTATGGACCAGGCGTGTCCCCTGCTGCTCCGCGTCCCGACAGAGCTGTCCCGGGACTGTCGCAACCACGGAGAGTTTTCACAGAGCGAACCACACCTGGCTGCAGAGCCCAGCCACCTTCCTGGGGCGTCCTCCCCAGGTGCGACCCGATGACACACACATGCTCGATTGGCAGAATCAGGAAGACACCCAGGAAACCCCGAGAGGAAGTTACGTCTGGAAGGAAGGAGGAACCCCAAACCGGCAATTCACCAACGACCCCGCCTGCTCGAGGGCAAGCCTGCAGATCGGAAGGATGATTTCGAGTGGTTAGAAAAGCTGAATCACAAGAAAAATATGGATGGGAAGGAAAATTGATGGTGTCAGAAACACACATACAATTTGGAATTAGATTTTAGGTTGATTGGAAAAGCCAAGGAGGAGGCCTGCGGCCCGGCACGGAGGGCAGAGGCACTTACCGTATTTACCACACTTTCGCCTTTTACTTAAAAGGGCAGAGTCCTTCTTTCTTCCCTCTCCTTGCCCTGTTTACACATCGGCTATTAGTTACACGCAAAAGGGCCTGAAAGCATCGAAGCTGCGTTTGGGGGAGAGAGCACCCTGTGGCCCGGTGCCCCCTGGGGCAGTGGGATGAAAGTCAGGCCCTTATTTGCAGACCCCAGGCCCTGCACGGAGTGCATTGTAACAAGAGCCACACCTGCACTTCCTGTGGATCAGGGCGCCCCGCCCTGGAAGACAGTGCTGTGAGAGAGGCTGGCTGTGCGTGGGGATCAGGTCCTGGGACTCTGGTCTTGGTCCACACACACATTTTTGGGATTCAGTGCTGTTGAGGGGTTTCCATGAAGCCCCTTGCTGGTCACAGAACCACCTGCCTGGCCCAAGAGGCGTTCTAGGGAATACGTGGGTTAGGTTTTGCACTGGCCTGGCCGGCTCACTCTCCACTGCTGTGAGAGTGCCGGAAAGGGGGCTTCTGGAAATCTGCTTAAAAACTGTGTCCACTGCCGAAACCGGTTTGGCTCAGTGGATAGAGCGTCGGCCTGCGGACTGAAAGGTCCCGGGTTCGATTCCGGTCAAGGGCATGTACCTGGGTTGCAGGCACATCCCCAGTAGGAGATGTGCAGGAGGCAGCTGATCGATGTTTCTCTCTCATCGATGTTTCTAACTCTCTATCTCTCTCCCTTCCTCTCTGTAAAAAATCAATGAAAAAATATATTTTAAAAAAACCGAAAACAAACAAAAAACTGTGTCTACCATTAGTGATCTGGAATGGTTAGGTCACCTGAGGGCGCTGGGCAATCCAGACCAGAGAGAGGCGGGAGCACATGGCTGAAATCACACACAAGTGAGTTCGCCTGCAAGAAGAAATGGACCCGGGGCCCAGCCAGCATGGCTCAGTGGTTGAGCATCGAACTATGAACCGGGAGTTCACGGTTCGATTCCCAGTCAGGGCACATGACCAGGTTGTGGGCTTGATGCCCAGCTTGTGGGCTCGATCCCCAGTAGTAGGTGTGCGGGAGGCAGCTGATGAATGATTCTCTCTCATCATTGATGTTTCAATTTCTCCCTTTCCCTTCCTCTCTGAAAGCAGTAAAAATGTATTATAAACAAAGAAAAGAAAAGGGTGTGGGGTGTGGTCCAGGTCACTGGCTCCTCACTGTTCCTAGGACCCTCTTACCACGGAGCTGCCTTCCTTCAGGTTTGGGCCTTCTCTGACCACTGCTTCTCATCCCCACCCACCCCCAGGCCTCCCCACCCCCTGCAACGGCAAGTTTAGGACCTGGTGCATCTGATGATTTACTATTTCCCTCTCCCAGAACACAGACCCCTGGGGGCAGGGAGCACCTGGAGGGGCCTGGCGGGTGACAGACTCCTCAGGTGCTGAATGAATAATCTGGAGGCCAGTAGGGCTTTCAGACAAGGCGCCCATGTGAAATGGGGGTGCAGAGTAGGTGCCCTCCCACATCGATATGCTCTGACACCAGGCCTGCCAGAGAAATAGCAGGAACACTCAGCACGCCCACCCCCAGGGAGCACCTGCACCCGGAGGCCCCAGCCCCCTGGCTATCAGCAGCTTCCTAGGGAAGGGGCCCCACAGGCAGCCTGAGCTCCCAGAAGTACTGGGGTGCTAGATCCATGCTTCCTCCCTGTTCTATTACCCCCTGCTCTGTTCCCGCCCCCCCGCTCTGTTCCCCCCTCTGTTCCTCCACGGCTCTGCTTTTTTTACTCCCTCCTACTCTACTCCCCCCTGCTCTACTCCTCCCTGCTAAAAACTGTCCACTGGGCCATTGTGGAGGCTCTCGCTCTATTGACGGTGGCCAGGCCTGTGGGGACAGTTGTCTTGGGTTCTTCCTGACCCCTGGCTGAGGCCCCACTCCCTCTGACTAGGACATGGGCTTAGAGATTTCAGGCCTGGAAGCGTGTCCCTGTGACTGGCCATCGGTCCTACTGGCCAGAGGACACACAGCCTGTCTAACCCTGTAGGGTTCATCCTCACCCCGAGTCCTGGACTTGTCCAGGACCATCACCTGCCGAGCATTTTACTCCTCCCACTCTCCCACCCCCTCCCAGGGCGTCCTTCCTTCCGTGGGAGCAGGCGGCAAGGACTCTCACTCCTGGGTGCACAGACCCCGGCTCCTACAAGACCCACCCTGCGGCCCTCGCCACAGCCTCACAACCTCAGGTGCTTGTCCAGCGTGATAAACTGCAGCGTGGGCACCGCCCCCGGCAGGGCCTACCACAGCTCGGGAAGAAGGAGAATCGGCTAGAAAAGGCATTCCTTTGCTCTGAATGTTCCAGATTAGCAAGCTCAGCCTGCAGCTGTGGGCAAGGGACCGGCGGCGGGGTGGTGCCCGTCCACATGCTTTATTGGTAAGGCTCTGGACACTGGTCCCCGAGGAGCCCAGCTCGGGTGGTTGTGCGGCAGGTTCCAGAATCAGGGCATGTGGTGAGGGGAGCACTTTCCGGCAAGGCCTGGTGTGAGGTTGCATCGGCCTGGTATGGGGCTGCATCGGCCTGGAGGGGCTGCTGTGGGCCATCACCCCGGCTGGAACCCTAACTACTTCTTGCTGGACTGTGAGGGTTAAGACACCTGGTCACCCTACAGCGTCCAGCAGCCAGGATTTACCACCTCGCAAATGCCTCAAGCCAAAGAGGAGACTTTGGTGCTGAGAAGTGCGGGCCGTAAAACTGCCCCGCGGTTCCGGTCCCGGAACGGCTCTCCTTTCTGAGACTGTCACACGGGCTTAAATCAAAACCCTCTAACAACTCCCAAGCCTGCCCGCCCCCCACGGAGATGATGCCGAGGCGAGATTACCACTGGGAAACCAGCGCTGATGTCAAGCCCCAGAAATGTCCTTACCCATGCTGTACTTGGCTTTGGTACACGTTGTTCTTTTCAGAATTTCATAGACCTAGTGAGGAGACAAGAAGGCGGTGGACAGTTACTCGGGCTGCAACGGCACGCAGAGGCCGCCGTGTGATTGCCGAGGAGGGATGCGGTCGAGCGTGATGACCTCCTCTCCGGGGACTTTTCTGCGGATGCTCGGTCAACAGTGTTGGGGTTTTGATGTTCTCAGGGATAAGTCAGTGCGTTTCGAAGGGGTCCCATCTTTTACTTTCCTTCTCGAAGCGCCGACTCCGTGTTGTGCTAGTGTCAGGGTTAGGGGTTGTCCCGTGGGCCCTGCATCATGGGTTACTGTCCCCCTGGCTATGAGGTGAGTTACAATTCAGAGACGTAAGCATCCGGCTAATAGGGCAACTCTTGGTGTAGCCAGGAAAGTTCCAGAAACCCCTAGTGGGCAGATCTCAGGATTCCATTCTGCTGTCAGGAGGCAGCAGAGCTCAGGGTGCTGGCAGAAGCCCCTCCACCCCCACCCCCCCAAAAGGCTCCCATCGCACGCCCCTCCGTGCCCCATTTGCTAACAAAACATTTTGCCTGGTGGCCTCAGGAGCCCTGACAGGGGAGTCTGCCTGCCTGGGTCTGAGTCCAGGCTCTACCACTTGTAGCTGTGTGACCTTGGGCACCTACCTCACCACCCTGTGCCTCAGTTTCCCCATCTGCAAAATGGGATGAAAAGAAGGGACCTTGCACCATAGACATACGGGGCAGAGCACACCCATCCCCCTCGCAACCTTCCACGATCCCACTCACTTGGGCAAGACCAACAGCCTTGCCGTGGCCCCCCAGGACCACCTGTCTGACCTTCTCTTCCCATCCTGTCTGTTCCAGTAACCCCAGCCTCCTGGCTGCTCCTCGGACTCACCAAACCCTCTCCCATAGCCTAGGGCCTCCACCCTGGCTGCTCCTTCTGCCAGAAGCGCTTGTCCTGAGATCTAAATGAGAGGGACCTAAACAAACAGGCCACAGCGCACCTGCCATTCCCGCCGCTCTGCCTTCTAACTTCTGTCTTGTCCTGGAGTGCATTTCACCACCTGCCCTGTTGCTTCTCCGCCCACCAGTGTTGGGTACACACCAGGTGCTCCATAACTGCCCACCGAACGAATGAACGAATGAATGAATGATGGCCTACTCAGGTGACTCCCTCTCGTCATTCCCCAAATCTAATCGGTGGCCTCTTTCTGACCACGCTGATTCTCCCAGAACTGCCTCCTCCCACCCACCTGCCGTCACAGCCACATTCACAACCACCGCCATGAATCTGCCTGCACTTTCCATCTGTTCTCCCTCAGCCGGCCACGGGCAGTGATCTTTGTAGGACAGATCTGACCTCACCTTAAACCTTGCTCCACAACCTTCTATGGCTTCCTACTGCCCAAGGCTGAAGGTCTAAATCCAAATCCCAAGACCAGCACATTGGCTCTTTCCCTGCTGTTCCCGACTCCTACCTGCCTACAATGACCTCACACCAATGCCAAATACTGTTGGGACTCAAAGACCATGGAGCTGACTAACCAAGGGCAACGTTTTGAATCGCCAACGTTTTGAATCCAGAGCACAGGCAGTTTACAAACTGGCCTCCAGGGTCTCTGGGAGAGAGTGACCCCGCCCCACAGGTAAATGGACTGATGGACGGTTCAGTTTATACTTACTGCCCTATCAAAATTGCTTTCTGTGATTTGGGGGTCATGGACTGATCCCCAATGTATGAGAACTAAAACTTTAGATTCACGTATTCCTCCCTTCCATAATAGCAAGAGTGAATTTACAAATGTGCACCTGCCCTGTGCTCCGGGGATAATGTGAAAAGTTGGGGAGCACATACGTAATGGAACACGGGCACGTGGCTCAGTGAACACCGCTGGCCACTCTCTCCTGTCCCGTCCTGGGGTAGGAAAGGGGAACCATTGAGGTGAGAACTGGGGATTCGCCCAAGCAGTGGGCATCCCAGAGAGAGGGGTTCCCTCTGGACACAGGTCAGCCCCAAGCTATGCCGGGTAAAAGAGTCCCCCCTCATTTATAATTATGGGATTTAATTGCTAAAACTAATCAGTAACACGGTTAACAATAAAAATCATAGCCTCTGTTCCTGGCTCTGCGTCCAGGTGACCCCCGGAGGAGGCCCCCGCTGCCTTTTGAGCAGGAAGCCAGGATCGCCGTGGTTCGCATGCAGGCTCCGTGACTCCCAAAGTCATGAGGCCAGGAGGGACCGGTGGGGGGGACAGGACCCCGATCTCCCTGTCCAGGCCTCGGCAGCAGCCCCCCACGTCCATGTGACCGATGGCACTGTCTCTGGCCTGGTAGTTATCTGCTCAAGGTCCATTTTTTTTTTGGGGCGGGGAGGAGAGGGCAGCAGCGGAGGCTTGGCTGTGGCTGGGCTTCGAGGTTAATTTCTTGTTTAGATAAAAGTTGGGTCCTGAGCCACGCAGGGCCCAGCTTGGCTGGCGGACAAGTTGGCAGCCAATGGATAAACATTAAACCAATACTGTACCTTGAATAGGGCAGGGTGGCCTGGTCAGATTTCAAACCTCGGTTTGCTCATCTGGCAAAACCTCAGATATCTACCCCAACCCACCCGGCTCTGCGGGCCACTGCCCATCACTCCTGCCTGGCCGCTGCCTGGGCAACCTCTGGGCCTGGGCCCCACAGTTAGGAACCTGCAGCTTCCTCTTAGGGCCCAGGGAGCTGTGCTGGGAATAGCAAGACCAGACCACCCAGAAATCACCCCAGGGTCTGGAATCTCTCTCCCTCTTTCCTGCTGCCCCCCCCCCCCCCCCCCCCTGGGCTGGGCCATCCTCTGGGCCCCTCCAAGCTCTCTAGGTTTTATTACCCTAATTATTTCTGTCACAGACAATTAGAGGCACTTCCACCCCGAGGAGTTTCTCTGAAATGAAATTATCCTCCCTCTCCCTGGGGCCACCTTGCTGGGGAGCTGGCGATACCCACGTGCGCATGTGATACTTACTATTGTGCTTCGGGTTTTGCTATCGAAAAAGGAATCCTTGTCAGACAGGTCAAATCTGTTGAAATAATAAGACACAGTTTGCCGGAGTCTGAGAACCACGCTGTCCCCATGAGCATCAGCTGTGGAACTGGGAGAACTGTCCACAGCCCAGGTGTGACCAGATCCTGGGCACTTGGAACAGTTTATCCCTCCCCTCCCCCACCTTCTCTCCAAGAGGATGGGAGACCCTCAGGGGTCGGAAGTGACCCCAGAGGCAAGCATGCTCAGACGTCCCCTCGGAAGACCCTGCTTCTGTTAGGGGCAGAGATAGAATATTGGGGACCAGCTACAGTTACCTATCTATGTAATAGAGGGATATGCAAATTAGCCGGGACGTGGTAACATCACAACCGAACAGCAGGGACCTGAGGCTGCAACCCCCACCTACCACCGGGCTGGGGGATCTGAGGCTGTGCCCCCCGCCTGGAGGGGCTTGACGGGGGCGGGGCCAACCGGGTCTGGGTCTCCTGTGTTTTTGAAGCGCCTGTGGGTGGTGGGTGGGGACTTGACTCTAGGTCCCGCGGCGCGCCCCAGACTCTGACAGGAGGGAGATTTTCATCTACATTTTACTAATTTTCTTTAATCTCTGACACTTCTATTATAGAGAAAGGGCAAATAGCAATATTAAAATATTTCCGCTAATTAATTCCTTTTTAATGTGCACGAATTTCGTGCACCAGGCCACTAGTAAGAAATATTCATCGTGCTCTGTTAACCGTGATGGTTCTGTTCTGATTAGAGAAAGCACCTTCTAACCTGGTTGGGGGGTGCACGCCCTGGGACATGGGAGCTACCATCAGAATGCAGTCCGTCCTCCCCTCCAAAGAACTGCCTGTTAGCATGGAAAGATTTACAACCTCGAGGCCAAAATAATCTAGTCCCAGAGGCACCCATCCTTTGCAACCCCCAGCCCCTATTGCCTGTAACGATTATACCTTGCCAACTTCCCCGTGCCTGTAATTCCTACTTTCCAACGTAATCTTTGCCCTTCTACCCTATATAAGCAGTTGGCTTATGGGGAGAGGGAGTGCAGATGTTTGTGGATGACCTGCTACTCTCCCATGCTGCCAAAATTATTGGAATAAATGCTCATATATGATTCAACCCTGTCTCTGCTTAATTGGCTCAAGTAGTGACAGGCAGCCCCGACCCCTTGGCTGTCCAATTATACACCCTTTTGAGGACGGTCTTGGTGGGCAGTTGTGGTCTCTGCCTCAACACTGCTGGGGGCGGGGATGGTATCATTCCACCAGCGTGCTTTCTGCATAAGATAATCTCCCTTTAACTCTCAAATGGGTTTGGTTCTGAGGTCTTGGGCCACCTTGAGGTTGCCTAACTCTTCGGAGTGCACAGGGACATCGGTGGGGTAGGTGACCCACTCTGCAAGGTAGGGCTGGGAGGGCGGCTGGGGGGAGCCTGGCGGTGAGCCTGGGCTGGCAGGGTGCGAGGGAGTCGGCCAGGGCAGAGCGAGGGAGGCTGGGCCTGGGGTCCTGGCCTGCCTCTAAGGCCCCGGAGCTCTCTGTCTGGAAGCTGGTGGAAGAAGCTGGGCCGAGCCACTTATTCCTTATCCCTTGTCCTGGGGAAACAGGCGGACTGGGGCCCGGGACCACTGTGCTGTGACTAACGCATTTGCATTTGCCAGGCAGAAGCCCCAGTTCTGAGTGAGGCACAGGTCTCCATGCCCGTGAGAGCAGCGGTGTCTGGGACCCCTCCCCCCCTCAGCTTGCCATCAAAGTCCCACTGCGTTCCCAGAGCCCAAGCTACTTATTCCCACCACTGCCCGCACTTCAGCTCTGCCCAGTGAGGGCCCAAGAAGGCCTTGCAGCCACCACCGCCCCAGGTGGCTACGCCCCACTGCCCCGAGGGGTCAGGGAGGCAGGGAGGCGGGAAGGCTCGGGAACAGATACTGCACTGCCAGGCAACCCCACTGGCTGCTGAGTCCCTGGGGCCTCAGGACTCCAGCTGGGGCCGCTTTTCAGTTCCTGCTTCCCAGCTCCGCAGCCTGCAGGAGGCCGCTCAGCAGCCCCTCTCAGGGGATGCATCCTAAGAGGGATGGAGCCAGGCAGGAGGGAGGGAGGGCGCCCAGACACTGCTTTGGGGCTGTGATCCGAGGCCCACACCTGCCTTCACTTGTGCCCTTGCCAGTGTCCCTGTCAGAATGGCAAGTTCTTTGCCCCCTTAGTTCCTCAGTTAACAGTGACCTTAGGGAGCATTTTTAGGGCCCCAAGGACTCTGAGCGCCATGAGAAGAGGCACCAGAGGCTGCCATCCCCACTTCTTTGGGGGAGTTTGTCCCACAACCTGCATTTCTCACGTTATGGACGATGACAGGGACGTGACCACCCAGCAGGGCGCCCAGGGAGGGGCTGGGCCCACTCACAGGTGCTGCTTCTCCCTGGAGAAGGGGTAGGAGAGTCTCTTCATGGTCTGGGCTCTGTGCTCCGCCACCCGGGGCTGGATGGGGTCCGTGATCTTCTGGAGCACCGAGTTGATCTTTTTCAGGAGGCCCCGCATCTCATTGATGTGATACATCTGCGGTGAGACGGGGCGGGGCACCGTCATCTGCTGAGCCCGGAGCCCAGGGCTCTATTCCCACCCCCCTGAGGCGGCCCCTCCTGGGAACGCATGCTGGGACCCGCCAGGGTGCCCCTCTCCACGTCTGGGTTCCAGATAAATCTGGGAAGCCCGCGGTTTCAGGCAAGACCGGCCGAGAGAGCAGTTACAATCCATTCCAGAAACTTCCCCGAACTTTAGTTTCAAAAGGGGTGAGTTTGAGACACCTGGATAACTTACTCCCCGCACCACCGGCCCTCGCTGTCCTCTCCCCGGAGAAACCCTGATGCCCAGCTGAGCTTCAGGAGCGTACCACCCTCCGACGGGGTCTGAGCTGCACCGTTTTCGGAGATTAGAAAGCAAAATCCCAGCCAGCCAGGAAATGCAACTAAAATGAGTCTGATGAACTAGCTGAGACACGGTGAGCGGTGAGCGAGCGAGAAACCCCTGCGCGGGAAGTTCAACTGCATTCACTTCCCAGCACGCCCACGGCTCCCTGCCTGAGCCACCTCCGGGGTGTGGGCTGGGTCTCGCCAGAGGCACGGAGCTCTCTGGCTTTTGCAGCAACGCAGACGGAGCCTCCTGCCAGCATCTGCCGGCGGAGTCTGCGGGCCCTGTGGCCGGAGACCTGCCTCGGAGCAGACACGTCCCCACTAACCTTCTTGGTCGGCATCTTCAGTTTCAGAAACTCCGCCTCTCTGCACAGCACGTTCCAGGGCGCGTGGATCTTCACAAACCCGACGCCGTGGATCTTAGTCTGCAGGAGGAGAGGCGTCTCAGTTCGCGCGGGCGGACACGGCGGAGGCCATTCTCACCTCCGGGCCCCGTGACAGCCTGTCAGGAGCTGCCACACCGGCCCCTTTCGCCCGTCACCCCTCGTGCCCCTCGAGACAGGGCTCCGAGTCCCCTCCTTGCAGGTGGCGCAGGGAGCTCGGGAGGCCAGGTCTCAGGGAGCAGAGAGCCAGGAGGGCCTGGAGGGAGGGTCCAGGCTCCAACACCAGCGGGTGAGCCACAGGCCCCCAGAGCAGCCGGCCATACCACGAAAGAGGCCCCTTTACAGCACAAAACCAGATCCAGGGCCGTGCTCCCTCTGGAAGCTCCAGGGGAGGGTCCTTCCTGCCTCCCCCAGCTTTTGGGGCGCCAGGTTTTCCTGGGCTTGTTGACCCCATCACCCCCGTCTCTGCCTCTGTCTTCACATGGCCTCCTCCCCTCTGTGTGTCTCTGCTTCAAATCTCCCTCCTTTCTCTTCCAAGGACACCTGTCATGGGACTTGGGGCCTACCCTAAATTCAGAGGATGCTGCCCAAAGATCCTTAACTCCTTACATATTTGCAAAGACCCTGCTTCCAAATAAAGTCACATTTGCAGGGTCCAGAGATCACAGCTACACTCGTCACAAAGCTACAGCCCAAGCCCCCTGGGGCTGTGCTCCCAGGGTCGTCAAGCTCGGCCATCAGGGAAGTTGCAGAGAAGCACCGGCCAGAAGCTAGCGCTGGGGCTGCTTCACAGACACAGCCAGAACCAGGGCGCTCAGGCCCAGGGACCCTCCCGATAGGCAAGGGCTCGGAGGCGTGCCAGCCGGGAGCCTGGAGCCCTGACTCAGCGGCCCAGGGCTGGGGACTCAGGTCAGGTGGGCACCGGGCGAGGCCATGGGACTTAGAGGCCTTGGGATCAGGTGGCCTGGGTGGGAGTCCTACCCTGCCCCTCTGGGGTCTCCAGCAAGTCAGGCAACCTCTCTGAGCCCCCGTATGCTCATCTGCAAATCTGGGCAGCACGGGATTGCTTCACAGTCAGGGGGAGGCCCCTCATCCATGGCTTGCAGGAGAGGTCAGAGAATGAGGGGCTGTTGCCTCTGCTCCGGACTCCCTCTCCCTGGCCGAGAGGCAGCTGAGACCATGCCCGCTATGTGGACTCCGTTGCCAAGAAGCTAAAGCAGCTTCCCAGACCTGGAGGCCCAGGAGGGCACTGAGAGGCTGGCCCTGGTGACCCGTGGGCACCCCCGAGCAGCCAGAAACGACCGTGGATACCCACGTGCGGCAGAGCCCGTCTCCTCCTGCTACAGACCAAGTTTATTTCTGTGCACTGCTCATCCGCACGCAGACCCAAAATACATCCTCCCGAGTCCATGGAGATTTCTCCCGAGGTGGTCAAGGAGCTGGTGCGCGGCCGCCTCCCTGGGAAAACACGCTTCTTTGTTTACGCGAGCAACGGGTCGCTCCCAGGGAAACATCTGGCGGACTTGGGAAAGGGGTCATGGGACCAGCTCGGCAAGAACACACACGGGATGTTTTAAAACGCGGTGCCCAGCCTGCCCGCAGCCCACCATGGTGGGAAGACACTGTGAGACGCCGGGTCCTTTTCCAACAGCCAGAGGCCCCAGAGCGGTGAGACCCGTCCCGACTCAGGCCCCTCGTGCTGGGGAGTTTGGAGGCCACGGATTGGCCAGGGCCAGAGCTGTGGAGTGGGGGCTCCAGGAGGAGACAGAGTCAGGGCTCTGACTGGGCCCCCAACTAAATGAAGACACTGGCAAGAGACGCTCGTGTACACCCAGGTGTGAGCCCTGGGTCTTGGGTTCTGAAAGGGTTAGATGGATGATAAATCAGAAAGGATCTGCCAAGGACAGGAAACGACTAAAACCCGACACAGCCAACTTGGAAATGAACCCAAGAGAACTTCCTGAAATAGAGTGTCACCAAGAGAATCAAACACTCCACAGACACGTTTGAAAATACTCAGCCAGAGAAAGGAAGACAGACATGCAGGGTAGAGCAGGTTGATGCTGGTAACCTGGCTCTCCAGAGAGAAAACACAACCCCTATCCCTGGTCTGTAGTTGTAGCTTCTGCCCATTTCCATGGTGTAAATACTCCCATTATGGCCTAGTGCAAACTACCGAAGGGTTGGCAACCGGCTGGCAGGTTCCCAATGAGCCAGAAAGAGCTGGCTCTGGCACTCCAGGGCCCGGGACACAGGAGGATGTCGACAGCTGCAGCCAGAAAGGCACAGATTGTATCACAACCCACCTGGGACCTGGGCAGGGCTGTGCAAACATCTTTGAGGGCTTTTAAAGACTCGGCTTTAAAAAGAATGTCCAGGATACACTTTAAGAGATAGGCTCACAAACCAAGACAGGCCGAAGGAACTCAGGTGGGGGTGTAAGAGCCTCAGCAGAAAGACTCAAAAGACATAAAACCTTTAGTGCCCAAGACACGAACGTATCCTGGTGGAATTATGAATGAGAAATGACTGCTTCAGGACAGGACCAGCCCTCTGGGACCCAGGCCCTGTGGGGTCAGTTTCCTGGGTTCACCTCTCAGAGCCTCAGTTCCTTTCTTTCCATCTGTAAAGGGATCAATTCCTGGACCACCTACTCACGGCGGGGTTAGGGAGCTCACATGGGTGGGTTAGGGTTTGCTTCCAAATGGACAAGTCCCCCCCCCCCCAAAATGTTTGCCGCTCCTTTGTTCTTATGTATCGAGATGTTGGGATTAGACCTCAAGTTCCTCAATGCCACAGGGGAGGGGCCGCCCTCACCCCCGCCAGTGCTGAGGGCCCAGCTGGTCATTACCGTCAGCCAAGCCCCAGAACCACCTGGGACACCTGCCCATGCCCTCCAGGCCTTAGCTGGAAACTGCAGGAAACACGTCCCCGCCCTGTGGCCATGACCATGGCAGACCAACCCGGCCCCCAGCCCTGTCACTTGGTGGTGTCTCCATCTGCAGGGAGACCCTTCCCCCCAAGATTTGCCTCCTGGTTCCCGACAGGCAGAAAGAAAGGCAGGAGCTGAAGCCCCCTGTGACCATGAGCAGGGCACCTGTGCCCGGGGTGGGGGCGAGGAGTAACTCTCTCAGCCCACTCCCTGAGGAAGGAAGCACCATCACCTCCATTTCGCAGATTGGGAAACTGAGGTCCAGGAGGGGAAGCCCCTTGCCTGAGACCGATCAGCCAGGAAGCGGCTGAGGTGGTCTGAACCCGTGTCGGGGGCTCCGAGCCCTCATTTTCGCCAGCCCACGATGCATCCCGTGCCCGAAGCTTGGTCTGGAAGCTGCCTCTGTTCTCCCTCATTTGTTTCTCAAAAGGAACATCCCCAGTAACGAGGATGGGACACAGATGTCGCTGAGGGACCACACGGGCTCCACGGGAGGAACCCGAGCCAGACAGCCGGGCGCACGGCTGAACCCTGGACGGCAGTGTGAAGGCGGACAGACTTCCCAGGGCTCTGATGTCCGAGGCCCTCACTGTGCTGCCAGAGCCGAGGTCAGGTTCAACCTCAGGGCAGTGTGGGCCTCGGCGCCCCCGGCACACACAGCGGATAGCAGTGTGTGGCCTTCTCGGCGATGACCCCGGACATAAATAATGTCCGGCAGGCTTTGAGGCTGGACTTGGAAGATGCTGATGGGTTTCAGTTGAGAGGAAGCACGCTGGCCACAAACTGCTCTCGTCCATTTAATGGGATCCTGGACGCTGACCCCTCTGCTGTCGGAGGGAGGGATAGAGGGCGCTTTCCTTCAGAAGGAACGCGGGGCCTCCTGCCTCCACGGCGCTTTTTCTTCCTGTCATTTCCTATCATGGGTGCTGGGGGCTCTGTCGGGGCTACCTCTGGGTGCCAACATGGGATCGGGGCGTGGACTCTGGGGCCCTTCTCTGAGGATGCCTCTGTGGGCACATGGAGAAGAAGGCCTGCACGCTCCTCATGCCTCAGAGTGTGGTCGGGGGCAGCGGCCTCCCCACGCCCTGGGAGCTGGTCAGAAACTCAGTCCCGTTCCCCCCCCGCCCCCGCCACACACACCTGCATCAGAGCCGCATTCCGACAGGACCACGGGGGGTGGTTCTGTGCATATCCTGGGCCCTGACACCATGGCTGGGCCCATCTCAGACCATCTACCTGCTCTGCCCCCACCCAGCACCGCACCTCCCTTGCCCGCTGCTCGTACCCCTGCGTGAGCCACCCACTCCGGGGGCCACTACTCCAGGGCACAGTCTCAGCTGCTGTGCTGGTGGATGGTGTCTCCAAAAAGAGACGTCCATGTCCTAACCCTCCGTATCGGTGACTGAATGGGATCCTGTTTGGAAAGAGGGTCTTTGCAGATGTAACCCAGTCAAGAGGAAGTCATACTGGATTAGTGTGGGCTCTCAATGCAGGACCAGTGACCTTATAAGAAGGTCGCACAGAGGTCGTACAAAGACAGGGGCCAAGGGAGGCCTGGAGCCCCAGAAGCTGGAAGAGGGAGGAAGGAGCCTCCCCTGGAGCCTTGGGAGGGAGTGGGGCCCTGCCCACACCTCGACCGCAGACTCCTGGCCTCCTGAACTGGGAGAGAATAAATCTGGATTGTTTTAAGCCCCCCAGTTTGTTATGGTCGCCCCAGGAGAATAACCATTGCGTGTCCCTAAGAACCGGCCCCCACTGCGCCCCGAGCCAGGCCAGTCTTCCACGTCATCAGGAATGTCTTTACCTCAACAGACCCCCTGACTCAAAGCACAGAACAGCATGCCTGCTGGCCCCTCCGGGAACAAAGGCAGGTCACGTCTGTGCTGCTGGTGACCTCCACGGGACTGCCTGGACATGGCCAGGGGAGACTGGGCCAGCAGACAGCTCAGGGGGGCTGCCAACGCACCCAGGAGGCCTTGTTTAGCTGTCCTGTTTCTTGTCCCTCCCTCCCCTAGACTTTTGTGGACGAAAGGGGCCACATGCTAACCTGACAAGCTCAGGGGAGGCCTGCATGGCAGTCTTGCAAACTCAGAGACTTAAAGTAACCACAAAGGATGGTCTGAAATTAAGCTTTCATTAAAAGCAGTTATGGTGGGCAGTTACGTCCTAGGCCGGTATCTTCACTGACAAGGTCAACCTTTACCTTGACTGAGCCTATCTGTCTTTTTGCATCTATCATAACATACCCTTGAAATGTCTGGGTAACTTGTAACTTCCCTTTTTCTGGACTCCCTGGGGCACAACCTAATTAATGTGCCCGTACCACAGATCCCTTCATTGTTATGTTAATTGTTCCTGCACCCACCTAAGTATGTGTCTACCATTTAACCTTTTATCCAATCCCAGGGGTCCCCCCTCCCTACTTTCTCCTGCCTCTCTAGTCTATCACCAATGGATTTCATGTAACCCACCTATGCCCCTTCCTTTGATTGCAATGTATAAATACAGATGTAACCTGCCATTCTCCGGAGCATTATCTCAACTCCTCGAGGTTCTGCTTCCCGTCATATGTTGACAGTTTGACTCAAATAAACTCACAAAAAAAAAATTCTTCACAGGTTTGAATGTTTTTTTTACGTTAACACTTGAAAGCTGAGCCTCTCAATATTAGCCCCCAGGGACATTTAGCCATGTCTGGGGACATTCTGTGTTGCGTGACTTGGGGGTGCTACTGGCCAGAGAGAGCCAGAGATGCTGCTAAATATGAGATGCCAGCAGTGCCGCCGAGGGTGAGAAACCTGCTCAATGCAATGGTCCCTTCTCTTTGGGTGTCACTGAGTATTTGCGGATCCAATGGATTCCATGGACTTTTCTCCCCCCAAAAGTGCACATAGGCACCAAATTTCGCTTCAAATTGGGTACGACTGCACACCTGGGGTCTTTCAGAGGCTATCGCATTTCCCACACTATGAAGCCTCTCAGGCCTTGTCCTCGGAGCGCACCAGGGGGACTGATTCATGGACAAGGTGTCTTTCCCCCTGAAACACACAACAGCGGCTGTCTGCTAATCGCACTGGCGGGGGCCGCACACAACTCAATGCTGCCTGAGCCCAAGCGGCCTTTGAACAGGTTCTGGTCTCAGGTGAGAGCTGCAAATGACAGCAGCCCTCGTAAAGCACGGCTCACCATGGAGAGGCTCCACCGGGAGACGGTCCACACTCAAGGTCAGCCGCTTTGAAAACTCGGACCGTCTAGTCTCCACCACCACAGCATTTTCATTTTAAAATGGCCCAATTGGTGGCTGAAAGGCCTCTTTCGGCCACAGAGCCAAATTATCAATGACATTTTTGGGCCCCTTATTGGGAAAACTAGATCTTTTATTGGTGACAGTAACCAACGTCTTTATGTTTGCTTGTCACAAAGTTATTTTAAAAAGTATGGCTCTTTTCTCTCCTCCTTTGCGGGCACTGCTGTTCCCACTTCTCCAGGAACAGGAGTATCTGATGAAATATTATTAGCGTTCAGTACGAATTTGTCACGTGCCAGACTTGGAGTTAAGCACTTTGCACTTTACTCACGACAGCCCAGTGATATAAACACCAGGCTTATCTCCATTTGACACATGGGGAAACTGAGGCCTAAGCAGTTGAACAAAGGACAGGTAGAGGGTCTGGGATTGGGCCAGGGTCAGTGTGAGTCACCAGACCTCGTGGGCCCTTTTAGGCGTGAGATTTCATAGTTGTAGTGAGGAAAGAATGGCAGCAACAGCAAACCCCTGGGTATATAGACCAGTGGTCGGCAAACTCATTAGTCAACAGAGCCAAATATCAACAGTACAACGATTGAAATTTCTTTTGAGAGCCAAATTTTTTAAACTTAAACTATATAGGTAGGTACATTGTTATTAACTTAATTATGGTACTCCTAAGGCTTAGGAAGAGCCACACTCAAGGGGCCAAAGAGCCGCATGTGGCTCTCGAGCCGCAGTTTGCCGACCACGGATACAGACTAGCACACACCACACTGAGCCCAAGATCCCGGCTCTGCCCGCCCGCTCCCGCGAGAGGCGCGTTTGTTCCTCCGGTTAGAAAGCGACATGTTGAAGTCAGCTCTGCATAGTAGCAGTATTGTCTCCACAAATTGCTGTAGGGCTGGCCGGGCGGAACAACGCAAAAAGTCATCAAAAATGACTGCTGTCTTTGAGTGGCCCCAGCTCAGGTCTAAGACAAAGTGAGTCACAAAACTCGGAAAGGCCAGGGCACACCTGTCTGCAGCTGCTGCCCAATGTCAGGGACAGAGGCACTCTGCCACCGTGTCAGGACCAAGTCCCTGATCGTCAAAGCACTCTGAGGCCCTCACACGCCCTTGCAACTCCAACATCCCTGCAGCGCAAGTCACCCGCACCCGGCAGGCAGCCCGACCCCCGAAGGTGAACATGACCCAGAGGCATGCTCCATGCCAAACACACAGACCCACGACTGGTCAGGGTAGAAAGAGGTCAATGGAAACAGACGTCACACCACGGGCTCCCCAACTGAATCCCAAAAGCATTCTTATCACTGGGCCCAAAGCATTCGCTATTGATTATGGTTCTCATCGATGAAATAGCAAATCGACATCAACTTTTATCTTGAACACTCACAGGTGGCTGTTAGCTTCCTAAGTTAACCTGCTCATTCATGACTTGTTCTGTTCGTAATGTGCTGTGCAGACTTTTGCTGATTCTCCATTAACCCTCGCAGTGACAGCTCTTCGGGCTAGGGGCCGGTCCCCAGTGTTCGAGGAAGGCAGGCCCAGTGCACAGAGAGGTTAAGGGGTCGACGGGGGAGCACGGCAAACCAAGGGCTGCTAAAAGGCCCTCTCTCCACACTGCTTGCCTCTCGCCACCAGGGCAGCCCTGCTTGCCAGGTGAGTTCACTGTTTGCTCTCCACCAAGCCTTTCCCTTAGAAAGGTTCTCTCTCAGGCTTTGCCGGGGAGCGGGGGTCCAGAAAAGTGTTCGAGTTGCGGGATTTCAGAGCACCAGCCCTCAGGGCTCAGTCAGGCTGACCTCCCAACTTGGAGAAGCTGAGCCTCTGAGAAGGGCCAAGGCCAACCACCAGAAGACTCCCAGGAGGGCTCCATCCTCCGTCCCTTGACTGGGGCACATCTTCCAGGGAAGGAACTGACCAGAGCAGGAAAGGCCTCCACCCCAAAGGTCATCGCTAGAAGGTCAGTCCTACCCCAGAGCAGAGGTGGCCTGGAGGGGGGTGGTTTGGGACTCCCCAAAGCCATTGGAAGCAATTTCTTTCTTTATTTTTTCTATTTCTACTTTTAAAAAATATATATATAT
>NW_005356944.1:4116715-4117199 GCF_000412655.1 Myotis brandtii | reverse complement strand
TTTTTACAGAGAGGAAAAGAGAGGGATAGAGAGTTAGAAATATCAATGAGAGAGAAACATCGATCAACTGCCTCCTGCACACTCCCTACTGGGGATGTGCCCGCAACCAAGGTACATGCCCTTGACCGGAATCGAACCTGGGACCTTTCAGTCCGCAGGCCAATGCTCTATCCACTGAGCCAAACCGGTTAGGGCCCTATTTCTAATTTTTTAAAAAATTTTATTCTATTGTTTAAAGTATTACAGATAGTAGTACATGTCTTCTTTTTTCCCCCCCATTGATCTTCCCCTGGCCTCCCCTACCCCCACCGCCCCGACGCCCCGCCCTCTCCACCCTGTCCGCCCAACATGCCAATAAGAAGAGGGACAGTTACCTCCTCGTCGCGCTCCAGCTCCAGACCCGCCTCCAGGAGGTTCCCCTCGTACTCCTCCCTGCGGAACCGCTTGTCATCCTCGTGGAAGTCCATGGGGGGCTCCTGCTGGC
>NW_005356944.1:4111284-4116481 GCF_000412655.1 Myotis brandtii | reverse complement strand
CGTCGTTCTGCAGGACCCTCCTGGCCAGCGTCCTGCTGCCCGAGCCCCGCTTGTGGTGGTACACCAAGACGTAGTCCACCTTGCGTTTGCCATCGCGGAAGTACAGGCCATACTTGCACTTGGCGTCAGGGTTCACGGACAGCGAGTTCAGCAGCTGCAGAGGAAGAGGAGGGAAACCCACTCACCGCTGGGTTGTCGGGGATGGGCCCTCAGAGGGAGCGCGTTTCAGACCGAACACACCATCCACTCGCTCCCTCAGTCATCAGCCATTCAACAATCACCGAATGCGGGCAGGGCTAAGTCAACCGCGGCGGCCGCCTTCATGCCGCTGACATGAAGGAGACATTCTCTGCTAAGGAAGGACACATGAAGATGCCAAGCAGGCCACCGGCCCTCGCAAGGCCTCCTGGTTCCAGGAGCCCGAGCGGGCTGGCCCAGAGGGACCAGATGGTTTGCCAAAGGCGACCAGGGTCGACCCCAAGAAGTGCTCCTCACACAGGGTCAGAATAGAGGCCTGGGCTTGTGAGGGCTCCCGAGGTCACTGCCCAGCCTTGAATCCCGTGTGCACACCCAGGGTGCTCCATCCCTCCACAGTAACGGGGACTCGAGGTGCCGCTCTCTTTCAGCACGGAGTGAGGAAGGGGCCATGAGGGGCCTGAAGTGGCCGAGCACCAGGCCCTGCAGCCAGCCAGAGCTGGCTCTAAATCTGGGCGTGGACCCTCTCCATCTGCCCGCTCTGGGCCTCAGTGTCCATCTCTGTAAAATGGGAGGATAATGTAAGCTGTCCACTGGCGGCCAGGAGGGTTATCCGAGTTATAGACGCCTGTGCTCGGCACACTCTCCATCTAATTCCCAGGACAGGCGATGGGGGACGTCCTGTCACCCTGCCTTCGATCCTGGTGCCAACGGCAGAGGCTCACTCTCCTCAATATCTCAGGAATGTCGGAGAAGTGCAGAGTCACAGTGAGCTGGCAGCTAAATGTGGTGTCTTCTCCCGGCGGAGTGGGCAGACAGGCCAGACCTGAAGGCTGCCCGGGGAAGCCACCGGCCGGCACTCAGGGAATGAACTGCTGCCGGGCAGGGCAAGAACTTGGGATGAGGACAGACCACAGTGGACACCCTGCCTGCTGCCAGCATCCTGGGCGCTCCAGACGCTCAGCATTTGTACAAGGTGCTTAACCCTATGTTCCAAATGGGGAACTGCCCTCTTCAGAGCTGAGCCAGGCGTGGCTGTCCATCCTCGTGTCCTGCCCACACCACCCTCCCCAGCTTCCTGTGCCCCTGCCCTCCACCCCCCGGGGCCTACACAGGAGTCAGGACATCCTCATCCCCTTTCATGTGCTGTGCTGCCTACCTGCACACCCTCCCTCCTCCGTGCTTTGTAATTCTACCTAGCTTCCAGGGCATGGGACGAATCCCCTGCCCTCCACGATCTGGGGGTCCCTGACCACTCCAGTCTGTGCAGGTCTCGTGTGCTGGGATTGCCTGGGAACCTTCCACTTAGGAGCCTTAACTCACAGGGGCTTCTAAGGTGGGTGGCAGGGTCCCTCAGGCCAGGCCAGGAACTGCCCCATTACACCTCCATTCATAACCTGCTACACACAGGGTGGGCGTGGCACCTTCTGTGGGCCCTATAAGTGCCCTGGTTGGCCGGAATAACCGCTACTACTGAACAAAGTGGACATACAAACCCTTAGAGCAGCGGTTCTCAACCTGTGGGTCGCGACCCCTTTGGCAGTCGAACAACCCTTTCACAGGGGTCGCCTAAGACCATCCTGCATAGCAGATATTTACATTACGATTCCTAACAGAAGCAACATTACAATGAAGTAGCCGACCCCTTTGGCGGTTGAACGACCCTTTCACAGGGGTCGCCTAAGACCATCCTGCATATCAGATATTTACATTATGATTCCTAACAGTAGCAACATTACAGTTATGAAGTAGCAACGAAAATAATTTTATGGTTGGGTCACAACATGAGGAACTGTATTTAAAGGGCCAGAAGGTTGAGAAACACTGCCTTAGAGAGTGGGAAAGAAATTCAGAGGTACCCATCAAGCCAGAGAGCAGGGAAATAAACTTAGGGACAGCCCCCAACTCCCCAGGTTCAACACTGGATGACAACTCTGTCCACTGAGGCCTGATCGAGGACCCATAAGGCCTGACAGTCTGGGGAGCACAGAAACAGCCCCACATCTCAAACCACCTAGGGAGAGGCAGCACAGAGGCCTGATCCAGTGGGCATCCTCCTGCCTGAGGGCAAAGGCCAGCTCTGCCACCACTGCTGCCTCATCCCAGGCACACAGCCTCATCTCTTTGTCCTCTGGGTCCTTCTTTGTAAAATGAGGGCTGGGGGAATAACATGACCTCTCTCGTCTGATGTGACTGCCCTCAAGGGGTCGCAGCAAGGAATAAATGTGTTAATATATATAAAACGTCTACAACAGGTCCTCCCAGAATCTGCAACAGAAGTTTGCTCTGATTGGGAAGTGAGATACAGCACAAAGAACTAGGAGAGGACAGGAAAAAACAATCTCATGGTCAAAGTGGACCACAAGTGGAAGATGGTGGCAATGCCACATCTAGATGTAAAAAAGTTATACAAGAGAGCTGGATGCACTGCCAGGACATGCAGGAGGCAGCACCAAGCACTGGTGTGAGTCCCAGATCCTGCCCCCAGACCTGGCCCTGTCTGTCACTGATTCGTGTCCATGGGCAGTTGCTTTGTTTGTTTGCGTCTTGGCTTAACTTTAGAAAATGGGACGATCCTACCTGAATAAGGGGTGAGGGGTGAGCAACCTTTACACAGAAAGTGTGGGCTCTTTTTCTACTGCACTCAACACGGGCTGGGAGGCCCCAGGATCTGAAGAGCAACTCTGAGCTGGGGAGGTGGCTACACTGTGACGACCACAGAAGCTGACATGGTGGCCATGCGACTCTACGGGGCCCTTCCATGGAGCAGTGGAGTGTAGGACAGGACAAAAAGACAGATTGAACTTGCAGTGGGCGGGTGTGCGTATATTGTATGCATTACCTCCCATTTCAGGGGCTCCAGGACGTTCCCTTATCCTTAAGGAAGAGGCGGGAGACTCCGCAGGGAAACGTGGTTGAATGGGTGGTTGTGGAATGAATGAATGCATGCATGCATGAACGAATGGCAGAGGCTTGGGTTTTGCACACCATTACTGGTGGGGGCCCCAGGAGGAAGGGTACAGAAGCTGAGACCCAGCTTATTCACGACACTCCTCAGCACTGAGCCTGTTTCTCATCGGTGAGATGGGGACAAAACATCTCAACATAGGTCACAGGATTCTTGTTAGGGCAACGTGTGACTGATGGGAGATTTGAAAGTATTTTGAAGATCAATCCCTGGAATATCTGGGGGGAAGTGCTCCTGGAAGGAGCTTCCCCAAGGAAGATAGAAGAATGATGGAAGAGAAATGGCTCCCTGAGGGTCCATGGGAAGAATGTCAGGGGACAAAGGCCCTGTCCCAACTACCACAAACAGTGAGAGGGCAGTCCACATCTGGGCCACACCTGCCTCTTCAAACTCCCTCCCCAAACCCCGAGGAAAGGGCAGAAGAGGGGACTGCAGCCCCGTGTCCACACCTGGGACGCTCCTGGGCCCCATGCGATGCGTTCATTTATTTGGCTTCGGACCTGGAGTTGGCGCTCCAGGAGCTGAATCACACATTCAGGTGAAATAGCCAACGTCTCAGTGACCAAAGTCTCAGTGACCATTCCAGGGGAATCTCCCACATTCACTTTTTCTTTCTTTCTTTTTCTTAAAATGGGGAAAATGAAATCACTGACCTGCCAAATCTCTTTTGGTTTTCGATTTCAGATCCAAGGGGACCATCACTCAAACTTCATTTTATTCCAAAATTTAAAAAAGACCTGAATCACAGCACTCTACCTCAATTTCTGCTGATCAGGCAAACTCTGTAATCTACAAACAGATCGCCTCCAACTGCAGATAAGCAGGGAAGCGCAATGCTTGTCTCTCGGGCAGGCAGGTTCCAGCGTCAGGTGCCTCTGGAGTGTCTGGGCTTGTTGGGCACGTAGATGGGCCCATTGACAGCCACCAGTGTGAAGGAAGAAAGTGAAAACACTCACCGAGGAACACAAAGAACAGTTCATGAAATAAACAGCACCCAACGTGGCCTCTAGCTTTTGAGTCATTCCTTACATCTCTTTGTACAGACACAACCGAGTGACTTATACCCTTGAATCTGGGAATGAGAAGAAGGGAGGCACAAAGTCATGGGCGGGGAACGGCAGTCGGCATGGGACTGGCTTATGCTGATGGCTGATCGAAATTAGGTCCACACCGCACGCGTCGGGGGCACGCCTGGGAACCGGATAGCAGCCCATGCCCCCTGGCCTTTGCATGCACAGAGCCGCTGTCACTGGGTGACTCAGATAACCACGGAGCGACAATGATTGACTTCAGCTGTGCCAAGGATGCCCTAGGACCGTGGTCGGCAAACGGCGGCTCGAGAGCCACATGCGGCTCTTTGGCCCCTTGAGTGTGGCTCTTCCTAAGCCTTAGGAGTACCCTAATTAAGTTAATAACAATGTACCTACCTATATAGTTTAAGTTTAAAAAAATTTGGCTCTCAAAAGAAATTTCAATCGTTGTACTGTTGATATTTGGCTCTGTTGACTAATGAGTTTGCCGACCACTGCTCTAGGAAGTTCTCCCGCCACGCTGCCCCCAGCTCCCAGACAGGCCCCCGGCTCCCAGAGCTGCTGCCTCCAGCCCTTCTGTGGCCACCTCTCCTACAGCCAGTGCCCGATTCACAGCCCTCAGGCCCTCGATACCTGAGACCTGCAAAGTAAGAGTCAATGGTCTCACCTGGGCTTGTCTGCGGGTTCCCAAACTGTGAAGACCTTGAGGGAAGGGCCAAGCTGCCTCTCTGCAGACTTTGAGACCCTCATTAGGATTTGAGGGACACAGTTTCTGGATCCGGATGAGCGGGGTGGGGGGTGGGGGAGGCTCCCTGAAGACTCCGGAGCCAGGGGCCACTGGAGGTTAAGGGCTCCATTTCTTATTTCACATGGAATCAGGTCTACCTCTGGACTGTCCATTTCTCTCCATGTCCTCAAATGCCACCATTACCTCATGGCTCCTAACTGGTGTCCTGCGTTCCCACCTCTGGGTCTTCGCATGCTCTAGTTCTCTGTCTGACAC
>NW_005356944.1:4107091-4108257 GCF_000412655.1 Myotis brandtii | reverse complement strand
TCCCCCTCCCCCCTCCACCGTACAGGTAGGAGCAGCTCTTCTCCAGAAATCCCATTCCTCAGGCCACTTGCGTTTCTGTCTTGGCCCTTCCTAGCTCTCTCCTCCGAGCTGCTCGACTGGGAAGCTGTCCCCCTCCCCCCTCCACCGTACAGGTATAAGGAGCTCTTCTCCAGAAATCCCATTCCTCAGGCCACTTGCGTTTCTGTCTTGGCCCTTCCTAGCTCTCTCCTCCGAGCTGCTGGGCGACTGGGAACAGCTCATCAGATCCCTCTTGGCCTCGGTTTCCCCATCTGTAGCAACAGCACCTACCCCATATGGCTGTTGTAAGAGTTAAATGAGCTGCTAGGCAGCGACTGGCCCAGTGCTAAGGACGTGTTCCTTGCCACCGTCCTGGGTCACGTTCCATCACTGCTCCCTAAGTCCCAGAGAGGCGAGGCTTCCCTGTGGGGGTGCCCAGGACCCAGCACGGCCTGGCACACAGCGTTTGTTGAAATGATGACCTGAAGCTCTCGAGGCCAATGGTATTACCACAGGCAGACCCCCTCTCCATCAACACTGTGCCCAGTGCTGCCTGCCTGCACCTCCGCGCAAGCCCAGCTGCAAGAGGAGCCTTGAAATGACTGCCAGGAGCTCAACTGTGGCCCCGGGGGCTGCAAGGCCTTCCCGTCTCTGCCCCACAGGGGCTCCACATGGCAGGCACCTCCCTAGATGCCAGTCCCCAGACCTGAGGCTAGAGGCAGGCCAGGGCGATCCTCAACGTACAAAGCCACCGGTCTGGGGCGTTGGCATTCCCCGGCGGAAGGGGAGTCTGCTCTGTGAAGAGTGAGCAGCCGCAGGGCTCCCCCAGCTGAGCCTGCCCTCCTTAGGCAAACTTTGTTCTAACCTTAAGCCAAAGCCCTCATGGGCAAAATCTGTCCTCCAGGGATCCCTGTGACTGACGGGTCTGGACTGGAGAGGGTGGTGGAGGCTGCGGGGACCCCATAGAGGTCCCCAACCACGTGGCCGGCTCAGCGCTGGCCCATGCCTCGGGGCTACCACAGGATCGGGCACGGGTGCGGGGTGGGAACAGGGTGGAAAGAAGTTCCAAAGACTAGAGCCCGCCCGCTGCCCCGGGCGTGGGGAGTTCCCGTTCCGGCCGCGCGCCCTGGGAACTCCGCGCACCCGGT
>NW_005356944.1:4054954-4106367 GCF_000412655.1 Myotis brandtii | reverse complement strand
GCCGCGCCCGCCCCACCCTGGCCGCCTTTTCCTTAAAGAAAGATATAAGCGCTCCGCGCCCGCTCGGGGCAGGGGCGGCGGCCGCTGGTCACATTTTCCGTAGAAACTTAAACACAGGAAGAAAGTATTGCGTTCCTGCGGCCCCTCCAAGTTTTATTTTTATCCGGAGAAAGTGCCCCTAGGATTTTTTTTGAGGGTGGCCGAGGTTTCATTCTGGGGAGGAAACTCCCAGCGCCCCCACCTTAAAGAAAAGTCTCCAAGAGTCGCACTTCGGTGTCGGGTGGCCTCGCAGGGGAGCGACGCTTCTGAGAGTGAAGTCAGGAATGCGCTCTCTGCCGCTTCTCCCTCCACCCGCAGGCGGACTCCTGCTGTCACTCCGTCTCACCTCCTCCGGGGAGCCTCCCCTGCTTTTTACAGGCCCGCCCTCCCCAGGCCCTGGCTCCACGGGTCTCTCCCCCAGGGCAAACATCTCTCTGGAATCCCCAAGTGATACCTGCATCCCCCGTTTATGGAATGCTTAGTATTCTGTGATCGGACACGAGCCAAGGCCCTCCTACAGCCCATCTCATGTACAGCCTGGTCCTCATTTTGCAGAAGGGGGTGAGGGCTTGAAGGCGAAGGAAGGGTGGGGTGAGGGTGGGTTCATGCCTAGTAGTCTACACTCCTTGCCTGACTCTCTACTGCCTCCCTGAGGGGGGTGGTGTGGAGGGGTGGGGGGGACAGTGACTTTGATTGTTCTCCCAGGACCCACAGGTGCTTGGCACACAGTAGGTGCTCCTCAGGACAGCTTTAATCCTCTCTCCTTGCAGGCCTCCAGGGTGGCCACACTGGCAACCCTGCCCAGGGAGAATCGTCTCCCTTCCTCTGCCTCTCTGCATCCTGTCAGATCTCCAACGTATGGGCAATGCCACCTCCTCTAGGAACCCTGCCTGTACCTGCCTGTACCTCAACTACAGCACTTCCTTTCTTTACTCCACCTCACTTTACAAGGGTTCATACAGTTGACACTCAACTGCTTGATGAATGGCCACGGAGGAACATCCAGGGCCTACAGGAGTGGTTATAAAGCTGCCCTCCAAGGTCATTATGTCAATAGCATGCCACGGTTCCAAGGGCAGGGTGGGCGGGGGCATGGATTCTGGAATCGGACAGGATGGGGTGGGGGAAATGGGGCGAGTCTGGTTCCAGGGTTGGCACTTTCCAGCTTGATGACCTTGGTTGAGCCTCCTTCGTTCGCCTCCAGGGTGTGCAAAGCTTCAGCTCTGTGCCAGGCACCGGGGGAGGCTGGGTGTTGGTCGGCATTGTCACCACCTCCCCTTCTCTCTCTCCCCCTCATTTAGGCTCAAGTTTGTGAGCTTCTTGAACTTGGAGAGGTGCAGGGAGGGAGGTTACTTTGCCCTTGGGCTGGCCTTGCCAACGGGTGCTGAGTGGCCCTAAAGGACCCTTTGTCTGCACCTTGGACAGGGATAACAGGTTTGGAGAAGTGCACTGGGCTGGCCAAGTCCCGCCGGAAACAGCCCTCCACGGTTTCTGCCTCGCCAGGGAGACCTCACTCCTAAAAGTTCACGTTTTTAAAAGCCAGGAAGAATAACACACACACACACACACACATACACACACACACACACACGCACGCACGCACGCGCGCGCTTATGTAACTTAGTTCTCTTACCCTTGTTGGTAAACAACCAAGATTGTGTAACCCTAATGTCATCTTTCTAAATTTATTTTCAAGTACAAAGGGTCCTGCAGAAGTCTACGAGGTGTAATTTGTGAAAAAGAGTCAATCTGTGATTCCTCAATTCTGGGGGCATTCCCAGAGTTTGGGAAATGACACTTGACTTCTGACCCCGAGAGGATGCTGAGCCCTCTTGGGGGCTGCAGAGTGGGGGACCATCTCTTAGGCCAGGCAGCTCCCTACTTCCTCCGGGCACAGTGCCCCCTAGGGCCCTCTTGTGTCTGTGATTTATGCCTTAGCCAGATGTTCCAGAGGTCTGCTTGCCTGCGAAGCGTCCTTTCTTGGCCACATCCCTGTAGATGTCCTTGCTCTGCCCTCCTCCCCAGTCTTCCCAGGTGGACAGTGTGAAAATGCTCCAACACGCTGAGGGGAGAGGCAGGGCCTCTGTGCAGAGCTGGTGAGTAGACGGCCAGCAAGGACGTCAGTGGCCCGGGGGTTCTTGGATCATGGGATGTCAAGGACCAACAAAAAGTAAAAATCGGGAGAGGCAACGGGATTCTTCTATGTTGAGACATCTTCTGAGGTAGAGAACTTTAAAGCGCCCTTCCCCTGGTGGTGAGTCCGGCTGTCTCACGTGGGCCACCTCCATGGGATTCTGTCTCTACTCCGAGCTGCTTACAAACAGGCCTTCTAGATCAGTGATGGCGAACCTTTTGAGCTCGGCGTGTCAGCATTTTGAAAAACCCTAACTTAACTCTGGTGTTGTGTCACATATAGAAATTTTTTGATATTTGCAACCATAGTAAAACAAAGATTTATATTTTTGATATTTATTTTATATATTTAAATGCCATTTAAGAAAAATCAACCAAAAAAATGAGTTCGCATGTCACCTCTGACACGCGTGTCATAGGTTCGCCATCACTGCTCTAGATAAACTGTTGCATTTTCCGCTTTTTGATTCAGTGGTTCTCAGGATTAAAAACCCAGGGGGATAGATTTCACCAGCAGGGTTAATTCCCCGCTCAGGAATTAGTAAAAAGCAGTCTCATTAGCCCAAACGGTACATTTGATGACGGGAAGTTCAAGGCTTTACAGCGTAGCCTGGTCTGTCACCCTGTTGCCCTTTCGTGTCACTGTGATGTTACCCACCATCAGGCGCTTATGTCTTTGCTGACATTTAAAAAAAAATACTTTTATTGGTTTCAGAGAGAAGAAGGGAGAGGGAGAGAGCTAGAAACATCAATGATGAGAATCACTGATTGGCTGCCTCCTGCACGCCCCCTTCTAGAGATCGAGCCCGCAGCCCGAGATCTGCCCTTGACCAGAATTGAGCCGGAGACCCTTCAGTCTGCAGGCTGACACTGCCCACTGAGCCAAACCAGTCAGGGCATTTTGCTGACATTTTAATACCAGGAGTCCAGGCACAAAGTGACAAGGGACACAGGAGAAGGCGGAGTGGGATCGGGGGAGGTAGAGGCTCGGAAGGGCACCCTTCCAACAGTGTTTTATTTTCAACATCAGTTTCACCTCCTTGGTTGCCCACGAGAAAGGATGCCTTGCTCTCTGCCTAGCAACGTGCGTCCAAGTCTGAGCACTCACCGTCTGCAACTTAGTGAAAAGGTGACTCTGCCAAGCTCTGCAAAGCAGGGCAGATTGGGCCCTCTGACTCGCCGGGCAGTGGTGGTCAGGGGTTCTTGCACGGGGGTCTCTTGCATGGTGATCGTGGGGGCTTCTCCACCTCAGCACCGTGGACATGTGGGCAACACCTCCCTCTCCCCGTGTGACAACCCAAAATGTCTCCGGACACTGTTCCTTGTCCCCTGGAGGCCATGGCCCCCATCTGCAGTCTCAGGGAAGATTTCGGGGGGGGGCTGATCTTATCACCCCACATTTCTCAGATGAGAACATGGAGGCCTGGAGAGGTGGTTTACGTGACAGCCCAAAGGCAGGGCGCATTCCATGAATTCAGCACTCGCTCTCACAGAGGGAATGAGAGAGCTCTGAGGTGGCAGGTGTGGTTTCTTCCCCACAAAATACACAGCCACCCCTGGGGCTGCCCGCATCTGGCTGGCGAGGGGCTGGTGCTGGGCAGCTGAGGCTGCTCTCCTGGGTCCTAGCCACCCCTGCCCAGGGCAGCTGCCCACTGCAGGTCTCCATAGTACTCAGAGGTGCTAAACAAATGCCGTTGACTCACAGACGGCGGGTGGGGAAAGAGCATGGAAGAAGTGAGCAGCTCATGACTCAGGGCTATTGTGAGCGCCAACGGCCACCAGGCCACCCGTCCCCTCCCCGGCTGGCTCTGTGCCCCTGTAGAGTCTCCGGTGGGGGTCGCCAAACAGGTAGATGACCTAAGACCCTAAAAAGGACTTGGGGTGTAATTATCCCGGGGAAGACGAGCCTGGGGAATTTATAACTGAGAGATGGTGGGCGGGAGACGGGACCACGGTCATTTCCTTCCCTCCATGAGGTCAGAATCCTCAGCAGAGGCCCGGGCGCTGCAGCTGGCCGGGCAGACTCCGCGGGCATGGAAACCGCCCGCCCCACATTCTGGAGCGCAGCCAAAGCGTGAAGCTCCGTCTGGGGGATTCCACCCCCCCACCCCCTGCCCAGAATCCATGGCTGTTGTTTCCATCTCAGGGTTCTCAGAGGCCTGCCTTCAGAGAATAATTCCTAAGAACTCTAAAAACATGCCCGGCCAGCTCAGACCCACTGCCTCCTCCCGGAAGCCTTTCTGGTCCAGCTCACTCGCATTACTCATGTCAGTTCCGCTGGCCCTGCTCCCGGCTCCGTCCGGACACTCGGGCTCATTTCTGCCCCATCACTTCAAGACTGCCGCGCTATTCTGCACTCTTCACCCCTCGCCCTCCTGCCACACCACAGAGGCCCTGTGTGTGCTCCCTGATTGAACAGGCAGTGGTACTGTGCCCACTGCGGTCAGGCCAGCATCGTGCTTAGCTCTCTGCAACTCCTACCTCGTTCTTAGGTTCTTAGGGTGATTACCACTGTCTGCAGTGTCCCACCCTGCCACCCCACAGGGGGGGGGGGTCCTTTCCTTGGTGATGTGGGGAGAAGTCCAGGCCGAGTCTCCAACAGCTCCCTCTGCCCCGGAGAGGTGGGAGTTGCGGCACTGATCCCCATGAGTATGGCCGCTTCTAAGAAACCCCGGTCATCCTGGGGACAGGGGACAGCCCCCCTGCGGCAGGACAAGGCCCAGCCAGCACTGGACCCCCTGCCCGGCAGGTCGTGGAAACTCCGTGGCATGGCCTGCTGACTCCACGCTTTCAAAGGAAAGCCTTGTTTGCTGGTTTAGTTCTTCCTGGGATTTGAAAGAATGAAAAACTTCAGCTGCGCTGCTGAGTCACAGCGCTGCCTTTCCTCAGGGCCCCGAGGACAAGGGACGAGTGCGCTACACACGCAGGCATCTCCTCCCTCTGAGCTTAGCCCCGCTGGCAGAGGCGGGCCCTCTTCCGAGGAGTGCTGTCCCCCAGGCCCACGGAGCCTCTGACAGATACGGGCCACGTCCTCCTGGCGGAAGGCCCCTTGAGGCCTCGGGCTCCGAACCAGGAGGAACTGGGGACCCTGTCCTACTGAGAGTGTGTGACCGGGCCTGACGGCGCTTGCACTCTCCATGTATGTGCATGCGTGTGTGCATGCACGTGTGTGTGTGTGTGTGTGTGCACGTGTGAGTGCACTGCATCTGCATTATTGCTTCCCTGGGCTCAGTGACCATGCACAGCCCTTAATTTCCCTAGAGACCCATCTCCAGAGAGGCTGTGCACTGATGTCACAGGCATTGCCACAGGCACTGGCTGGCACCCTCTTGGGCCGATGTGGCCTCACCCAGCTTCCCCCCCCAAAGTTCCAGCAAAGCGAGAGCCCCCTGGGCAGACGAGGCTTGGGTGTCTCCATGGGAAGATGCCAACACTTTCCTGGGAGACCCCGGGCCTGGGGTAAAAGATCTTCTGGCTTCTTGTGGGACCACGAGTGGCCTTTCCTTAGACACGGCGGCCTTCGTCTAGTTGTATCTTCATGTGTGTGTGACTCGGTGCCAGCTTCTGGTTCGTGTCAGAGCCTCAGCTAGGTCCAGGCTCGCCATCCTGAGCCGAGCTGCGGGCGGCAAGCTTCTCCCGGGGGTGTACTGTGTCTTGTGTTCCCAGCGCCAGCCCCCTGGGCACCCAGCCCAAGCAGTGGCCTGATGCTTGCGGGACGCACGAATGAGCCAATGAGCCAGGGGCCTCACCAGCAAGTCAACGGATCTCCTGACCCAATAATACTGGGTTAGAACCTTGAACCTCACCTAGGTGTCACACTCCTGTCCTCATCCTCCCGAGGGGACTTCCTGTGTGCCCACGGAGGGACTCCCGGACCCTGTAGCATAGCACTGCCCAGCAGGAACATGACGTGAGCCACGCAGGTAATCTGAGATGTGCCAGTGGCCACATTATAGAGTAAAAACAATGAGGTGGAATTAAGACAGTATTTTATGTAGCCTAATATATAAAAATATTAGCTTTTCAGCCTATAATCAGGATAAAATCGTTAATGGGGATTTGAGAGTCTTTTCTCCCTGATGAGTATTTGAAATCCAGTGTGGATTGTTCACTAACAGCACATCCCAGTTCAGACCAGGGCTCAAAACCACGTGTGGTCGGGGCCGATGGAGCCTTTTGTTATCACCAAAGGAGAATCATAGGGCGGCTTTCTTTTCTGCTGCATATTTTGCTGTGTTTTTCTGAGATTTGAACACAGATTAGTGTGTCATCAGAAAAAGAGCGAGTATTATTAAAAACACTGACTCACCGTATACCCTGCAGACTTATGTCGGACCCTTTTGTGATTTAAGGGAAAATGGCCTATTGGCGTTCCTTGGGCACAGCGCCAACTGAGAGACAACCACCTATGCCTAAGGGCCAACTGGAGGCACATTCATAAAATATTTGAACAGAATAGTTTTCAATTCCAAAACATATCTGATTACACAGCTGGTCACGTAGGCTCTTCGTGGAGGAGGTGAGCAAGTTTTCTACTTCGGGGCCGATGAAAGTGCACCTGGAGGGCCCTCCATGCTGTGTTTGCAGCAGCATCAGTGTCTGCCTCACCACATGCACACCTCATGCACACACCATACATACCAAATGCACACCACACACACACCACATGCAGGGGGAGGCTGTCGGACACAATGCGCCAAGTGCACGGGGCAGGGTGTCTGACCGAGCCGCCTCCCGAGGACTCCTAGACACGGGTCAGGCCACGCTCAAGCAGGTGGGTCCCTGAGAAGGAGGCATCTCAGGGTCCTGCCGCCCACTCTTCTGAAAGCACCATGTTGGCTGGTTGGGGGGTCCATTCATTGCTTCACCCATGATTTACCCACTCATTCATCAACTCATTTATTCGGTCACCCAGTGACTGCTCACCAGGACATCATTCCTTTGTTAACCGATTCACTCCCTCACACATTCCCTCATGCCTTCATGGGCTCATGCACTGGCTCACTCACTCACCCATCATTCATTCTCCTACTACCTCCCCCCGTCCTCAAACGCCTCCCCAGCTCTGGGTTTCTCCAGAGACTCTGTCGCCTTCTACCTACTGCCTAACTCCGTATCTTGCTGTGTCTGCCCCCTCAATGTCAGCTCCAGGCTATCTTGTCACGATTTGATGGCTCTGGATTTTTGTGCCTGAAAATGACACCAGAAGTGAGCCACCGGGACCCAGGAAAAAGGCACAGAACGGGGCCAGATATTCAACAACGCATTTTCCTCTTTAAGAAGTAAGCCATTTAGAGGAGGAAGAGAGAGACCTCTATCCTTGCAGAAGGCATCGATGACCGACAATGAATCAACTCAGCCCTGTCAACCCCTTTGCTTATGCAGACAGAACCCAAAAGCTTGTGTCCTATGGAGTTAGTGAGCACGCACACGCACAGGTACACACACACACACACACACACATACACACACACATGCGCGCGTGCACGTACACACATGTTCACACACGTACACACGTGCACGCACACATACACACACACATCGGCTCATCCATAAAGGGTTAAAAATGGACCCAGCGTGGGACCTTCTTCCTCACATGTGTGCAATTATTGGTCCCGAAGTCCATCCAGAAGCTGACCCTGGTGGCTACAGCTTGTCCCTGTGGCCACACAGGTCTGTGAGGGCCCCTGGCCGCCGTCCTGGCGCCCCGCCTCTGCGTCCAGCTGGTCGCTTCCCAGAGCTGCCTGTGCGGGAGCCTGCCAGCCTGACAGCAGACTTTCTGGAAAACCACGCGGCTCCATTTCCCCCTGCCCTTCCGCCCGCCCGCCCGGCCCTAAGCAGCAAGAGAATGGGGAGGAACTGCTTAGGATTTTACTCCACGCCTTATCCTCAGCACGAGCACCTTGAGACTTTCTTAGCCATGTTTCTCCTTCCCGCCTCCCTGAGACCGACATCGCCCCAGGCCCTCCTCCCTCTGCAGAACTGCGCGGCTCCTTCCAGCCACCTGGCGGGAGAGAATGCCCGTCCGCCCTAGCTTCGCCGGGGAGCACGGCAGAAAACGAGGGGAAAAGAAACTGATCGTGCCCAGAGGTGGACGGGGCCTGTGTGAGCCGATCAGGGGAACTGTTTGTAAGGCAAAGCTTACAGGGGAGACGGCCTCCCATCCAGGGGGACAGACGGGCCAGCCCCGTCCTTGGAGCTGGCCTGGCCTCTGCAGAACCCGCGACATTTAGGGACAGGTTTCTGGGAGGAGACAGGTGGCAACCTTCCCTTCCTGCTGCTCCGGGTCACAGCCCACAGCGTGTTTATCTTGGGGACCAAACAAAGGGGACTGTTTTCCCTTAAATGACCGCTGGGACCTCTGGGATCCCCTCCCCACGCAGCAGACATTTGCTGAGGGCCTCACAGGAGTTAATTTTTTCCCTCCGGTCCCCTGATCAAGGATCGCCTTTCTAGAGAGCTTTCCTGGCCCTCGTTCCTGGCCCCTCCTTTCTTTCAAAGCACTTGCTACCTGACCTTTATTTTGTCTCTGCCCTGGGAACGCAGGGACCTTTGTCTGTCTCACTCTCCCTGTGTCCTCGGCGCCAGCAGCCCGCAGAGCCGGCATGCCGCAGGTTGCAAAGAATTTGTCAGAAGCACCACTGAGTGAAAAATGTGGGCTTTGCCAGTGTGCACGGATCCTAGCACCATGCGGAGCAAGAACATGTCAAGTTGATGGCGCCTCTGCAAGCAGTGCTGCACAGGCCACGGTCCAGCTGCCACAAAGGCCCGTGGACAAGCCCAGGTCAGCCTCCTCTAACTGTGCCCTGGCCCAGGGAGAGAGCAGGGCTGGGTTCTCCGGCCAGGAGGCTGCCCCCCTCCGCCGGGCAATGAGCATATTCACGGAGGCCCCACTGTGTTCAGCCACTGAGCTGTGAGCCTTGGACACCAAGGGAGAGGCAGACCTGCCTGCACGGGAGTCACAGAAAACCCAGGGCTCCGGCAGTGTGGAAGGGCCTGAGAAAGAAAGGCCACGGGAGGTTCCGGAAGGTTCTCCAGAGGGTGTGGCTTCATAGCTGAGTCCTAAAGGATCACCAGGAACCAGGAAGATGAAGAGGAGGGGATGGCTGCTCCAAGAAGGGGGAAGGCCTGGAGGCCAGGGCGCCCAGGGCCTGGAGGAGGCACAGGTGGAGGTGGTGGAGGGGGGGAGAGGGTGGGCCAGAGGGGAGGGCGGCTGGGCGGGGCCGTGGGTGCCTCCGTCACACAGTGCCGCTGCGGCATTGCCATCCGTGACATAGCTGACACAGTGGAAGGTTATGATGGCTGCACGGGACAGGGCAGAGGGGTCGGAAGCAGCCGGAGTGACCAACGTGGGCAGTGCCTGGACGCCAGCAGCGACCGGCCTCCCACGCGGTCACACTGCTTTTCCTTGGGCCCCTGGGCGTGTTGTCCATAAGGGTGGCAGGCATTTCCCCTCGGAACTAACAGCGCTTGGGGCCCAGGGCTCACTGGGTCTCTATGACGTTGGCACTCCTCCTGCCATGTGCCCGGGGGCTTGTGGGGACCTCTGGTCTGCTGTGCAGTGGATGTCACAGCGACAGGCCGGCTCGCACCCCTGCACCTCTGCACCTGGGGCATTTTATTTATTCTTAAATATATTTTTATTTATTTCAGAGAGGAAGGGAGAGGGAGGGAGGGAGGGAGAGAGAGAGAGGGAGAGAGAGAGAGAGAGAGAGAAACATCAATGATGAGAGAGAACCCCTGATCGGCTGCCTCTTGCATGCCCCACACTGGGGATCGAGCCCACAACCCGGGCATGTGCCCTGACCAGGAATTGAACCGTGACCTCCTGGTTCATAGGTCGATGCTCAACCACTGAGCCATGCCAGCCAGGCCCTGAGGGAATTTAAAACTCCTTGGGAGAGAAGTCTTCTGTGCCATTACCAGGGGAAAGCCAAGGTCGGCTGTCCTGGCCCCTGACCCTTCCAATCACCGAGGAGGGGAAGATGCAACCTGCCTTTGGCCCTGACACAGCAGCTGCTCCATAGATGGATGTGGAAGAGACTGTCCCAGAGGACTTTAAGTTCTATCTATTGGAATAGAACTTTCCAGAGAACCCACTCTGTATGTAGGATCTGCGACCCCTGTTTCCTCGTTGGTCCCAGTTATAGACAGGCTGTTGGGATGCATGGGTCTGGCATGTAACACAGGGGTCACCACTGAGAAGCTCAGCATCTGGCCGTCTGCTTGTCATAGCTGTTTATTACCACAACTAGAGGCCCGGTGCACAAAATTTGTGCACTCAGGGGTCAGGGTGGTGGGGGGTCCCTCAGCCCGGCCTCCACCTTCTTGCAGTCCGGGAGCCCTCAGGGGATGTCTGACTGCTGGCAGTTGGACATCCTTAGCGCTGCCACAGAGGTGGGAGAGGCTCCCGCCACTGCCATTGTGCTCGCCGGCTGTGAGCCTGGCTTCTGGCTGAGTGGTGCTCCCCCTGTGGGTGCACACTGACCACCAGGGGGCAGCTCCTGCATTGAGCATCTGCCCCCGGTGGTCAGTGTGCGTCATAGCGACCGGTCGTTCCGCCATTCGGTCGATTTGCATATTACCCTTTTATTATATAGGATTACCCCAGAGGCAGAGGGGGCTGAACAGGAGCATAGGCACCTGGGTCGGCGCCTCCCACACCAGGCCTTTCAGCCACTCATTCGTTCAGACAGTGGACATTCATTCATTCACTCATTCACTGAGCACCCCCGAGTGCCAGGCACAGAGCAGGCACTGAGACCTGGAGGGAAAACTGGGGACAAGTCCCTGTTCCCATGGGGCTTACCTTCCGTGGGGAAGGCAGACAGAGAACACACAGGTAAACAGGAATATCAGAGGCCATGACTGCTACGGGGGAGGCGATTCAGGACAGCAGGCTATGGATGTGGGGTGGGGCCCAGGATGTGTATCTTAGCAAGGGCCCTGCATGCCTGACCTGGCACAACCCCTGTCAACGTGCAGGGCCTCCTGTAATGACCAATGACCCCAAGAGATTCCAACCCCTGTGACAGAGACCTCACTGCCGGGGGGAAGGGGTGGCAGCTGGTTGTCTCCGGGCAGCTCTGCTTATCTCAAAGGGAATTTATCTGTTTTACAACATCGGCCCTGCTTCTATGCTTTACCCAGAATGACTCAAGAAGTAAAACATCAAAGATTTAGAGCCCGCAGAATCTTATGGCTCCCGGCACCTCCTCCCCGCTCAGCCCAGCAGCCCCAGCTCTCTGTCCTTGGTGATGCCACAAATCACTCTCAACCATTTTTAAAGCCCTTTGCTCCAAAACATGGACAGTATGCCAACTAAGCGAGATCTTGGGGTTGGCAACTTGTGTGTGTGAGTGCCTGGGCTTTGAGAGGACCTCCAAGATCAGCCTCCCCCTCCAGCCTTCACTCCTCCTGTAACTGCCTCAGTGTCGGGACTGTGGCCCTAAGCTCTTCATTGACACAGAGAACAAATATCCTGGGAAAAGGCAAACTATTGATCTAATTCTTACTAAGGTGTAAGTGGTTTTCTTCTTCCAAATTATTTTGATAGGTAAACAAGGCAACCAGCATCAGGCCCACGGACATCTGAGATGGGGGAAGTGGAGACAGGGAACTTCCCACAGATATGGGAAAGGGAAGAAGGAAGTGGTTTAGGGAAAGGGGGACAAGGAAAACCTTCATTTCCTGCTGGTTTGGCCTGGACTGCCCAGTGACTTGACTTTGGAGGCCAACACAACCAGAGTGGGGACAGGTGGGGGTCAGCATCTGGCGGACCCCTGGGGGCAATTTCAAAGCTCACCCCCCAGTCCAGGGTGTCCATCTGAAAAACCCAGAGCAAAAATAGGGCCAAGAACACAGGGGGGAAATGGTGAAGGGCAACAGAGGGCCACTTGGGGACTGAGAAAGCTGTTTCTCAGATAAGCATCTGGGCTTGGGAGAAGTTTTCCTGGTCACCCGTGGGGCTGAGGCCAGACGACCGGCTGGGGTGGGGGCGAAGGTGAGGCATGGGCTCCTCCTGATAGACGGGTCCCGAGTGCGAGAGCGGAGGCTGAGGGTCACGTTGCCCCAGCTCCGCAGGCACCAGCGGCGAGACCCCCACCTGGGGCCCAGACCTATGGCTATGGCTGGGCCTCCAGCTCATGCTATGTGTAGCCCTGACAGCAGCAGGAAGGACCCGCCTGATAGTTCATGCCCTTCCCTCTACAAGCCACAAAGGCGCCGCCCGGCACGAGAACCCTCTGCACTGCACCCATCACAAACCACCTGCGGCTGGGACAGTGGCGCCAGCAGGCTGCACGCCCGCATCCTCCAGTCCACTCCAAAGCATGGAGACCTCTTTCCAGATAAAGAAGAAAGAGGAATCAAAGAAGCTGGGCGGAATCGAACCTGGGACCCTTCAGTCCACAGGCCGACGCTCTATCCACTGAGCCAAACCGGTTCTGGCAGGGATATTTCTTTTTTAGTGTAGACATTCATCACTATAAACTTACCCCTTATTTCTATAGAGTAGACCACTAGGGTATAATTCAGTGATGGCGAACCTATGACACGCGTGTCAGAGGTGACACGTGAACTCATTTTTTTGGTTGATTTTTCTTTGTTAAATGGCATTTAAATATATAAAATAAATATCAAAAATATAAGTCTTTGTTTTACTATGGTTGCAAATATCAAAAAATTTCTCTATGTGACACCAGAGTTAAGTTAGGGTTTTTCAAAATGCTGACACGCCGAGCTCAAAAGGTTCGCCATCACTGCCCCAGGGGCCGGCTCGGGACCCTCAGTGTCCTATCGTGGTGCTGGTGGTGGCCTGATTTTGATTTATTTGAAAATGACAGAAAGAGGGGGAGAGAAAGACTTGATACGACTGGGTTGTGTTTCTCCAGAACAATGGGGTTCTGAAGGCTGGGCGGGTGGGGCGCGGTGCCGGTTCTTCAGAGACTCGCAGAGGCGCTCAGGTGAGCGGCACTTTCCTTATCGTAAGGTGAATGGCGTAAGGAGACACCGACACAACAGTGGGCGAGACTGGGGACGGCTGGGCTTCCCCCGCACAGGGCAACGCCCGCGTGGTGAGACTCGCATTAACAGACACTTAGTCTGATCTGTAAGAAAGGCAGGAATCCCTCAGCCGAAATGGCCGCCTTTGCTGTGAGGCCACTGGCCAGCAGGCCACAGGGGAGCTGGGCTGGTCCTGGTGGGACCAGGGGATCGGGGCCCAGGAGCTGGGATCGCTTTCCTAGTGAATGGTCCTGCCCCTCAGCCAGGGACCTGCCTCGTTCAGGCGCACAGGAGGACAGGCTTGCCCACAGGGGACCAGTAAGCCCTCAGTGAGACGGGCAGGGGTTGAGCTCATATTTCTGTGGAAGCGCCCAGGAGGGGACACTGGGCAAGGCCCCAGAGAGGAGGTAACTTCTGGAACCTCCGCCCACCGCGCTCCACCTGCCCTTTCAGAACACGCCACACCTGCCGCGTTATTCTCAGCCCTTCTGCTCGTGCCTGGTGGGCGCGATTCAGCTCATTAGGAGAAGGTCTTTGGGGTCTTCCAGAAGTGGGGCCCCCGGGGAAGGTTCCCTGGGGCACACACCCACCTTTTATACACGTTTTGCAAATGTCTGTCAGGGATGTGATACTACTACAGTACACATAGCAAAAGGCTCTTGTCCCGACTCCATCCCTATATGTGGGGCCCACTGCATCGTCTTTATTAGAAAGAAAGTCACTTACTCCTCTGTTCTCTGAGTAGCTGTGGCCGCGCCCCAGTGGTTCACCTCACACGAGGCCTATGAAGTACACGGCACAGGCATTAGACCCGCTTTGCAGAGCATGAACCCTCAGGCCCTGACAGTTACGGTGGCTTACTCAAGGTCATGCAGTTGGAAGCAGCAGAGGTAGGGACCCTGCCCTACACGACACCCCCAGAGCCAGCCTTCCCTCCGCTGTTGGTCTGAAGTTCCAACTCTCACAGCCATACTCTGTGTCCACCCCTCCGAGGCATGAGCGAGCCTGCAGGAGGCAGCTGGTAGGACCCATACTGGGAGCTCTGCTTCCAGCTGCACAGAACAGCGACTGTGTAAGGTGCTCTTTCTGTTAAGAACTAGAGAAGCTGCATAAAAACAACAGAAAAACCGAGGCGTGGGAAGGGCCCGGAGGACAGCCAGGGCAGACAGGACTCAAGGGCTAAGATCCCAGAGAGAGAGGAACCACAGAAATATGAGCTCAACATTCTGCTCAGTTGATTTCCGCAGTCTCTTGATGCTAGGGAAGCGAGAATTGGAGTTGAGGATCCAGCAAGGAGGTGGGGGTCCTGGTAAGTCCACCAGCTTTAAATTCAGAACCCGAAAGCTACATTTCAGAAAGAGACCAGTGCCCCCCAAATCCTGAAGTCTAGACTCAAATCATCTCTATACCTGATAGAAGCAAGCTGATCCGTCCGTAGTCTGCCTGCCAAAGAAACCAAAGTCCTCTCTGGGGAAAGCGAACGCCATCCAGAATCCTACCCTCCACCCCCATTTTTCACACACGATATCCAAGAGTCAGTGAAAAATTACCAGGAGTACCGGGAAGGAGGGTCCAACAATGAAAAACCAAGCAAAACAAACAACAATAGAAACAGACCAACAGCAGATCCAGATATTGGAGGTTATTGGACACCTACATTCATATGTAGGAGAAAACAAATGAAAAGATAGAGCATTTCACCAGAGAACTGAAGCCTACAAATAATATTGAATAAAAATTCTAAAGTAAAAAATGAGAATTCAAAAGATGGGTAGAAGAGCAGATTAGCATGGAGGGGATCAGTAAATTGGAACATAGTTTAGTAGAAAATATTCTATTTGAAGCACAGAGAGAAAAATAAAAGTACATAAAACAGAAAAGATTGAGACATACAATTTTGAATATGCATAACTTATGTGTTGTGGGAGTTCCAGAGAAAGAGGAGAGAGAAAAAGGTCAGAAGCAATATTTGAAAAGAGTCTGATCAAGAATTGTCCAAAACCGGTGAAATATACCAGGCCACGTTTAATTTTGGCTATGAGGAGCTGTGTAAATTCAAGAGGCCATATACAAAGAAAACCACAGGTAGGAGCACTACAATGAAACTGGTGAAAATGGAAGACAAGGAAAAAGAACCTTAAAAGCAACGGGGGTGGGGGATGGGCAAAATACACTATTTTCAAAAGATCAACAATCATGTTGACATTTCCACAGAAACAATGGAAGCTAAAGACAACAGAATGGCCTCTTTAAATTTCTGAGAGAAAACAACGGCCAATTTAGGATTCTATACCTAGAGAAAGTATTTTTCAAAAATGAAAGGGTAACTATGCAGGCAAATCCAAATGACCATTGATTATTTAGAATAGCAATAGCAATACCTTGTGGGGGTTAAAATATACCAAAAGTGAGTGGCAAAAGCACTATTTTAAGACATACTCTGAAAAACCAGGGATGCATTGGAATAGAATAATAAAGGAATGTATAACTAACCAGAAAATAGAAGAGAAATTGGAGTAAGAACATTTGATTAATGGAAAAGAAGTTAAGAATGCCCAAAACACAAACGAGGCAAATAGAAACAAAGAGTAAGATGGTGGGTATAAACCCAGCTATATAAAAATAATTATGTTAAATATAAATGTGCTAAATACTCCAATGAAATGACAGGTATCAGACTAGATTTTTTAAAAAACTTCAACTCTATACTATTTGCAGAAGACACACTTTAATATAAAGACTCAGAATGAGGTGGGGTTGGAGATGGGAGAAATGTACACCAGGCAAAAACAAGAAAAAGAAATCTGGTGTAGCTATACTAACATCAAATCAGGTAGATTTCAAAGGATGACATTTCCCAGAGATAAAAAGGAATGTTTTATAATGGTACATCAATTCAACAGAAAGACATAATTCTAAATTATATTTATCTCAAAAAGCATGAAGCAAACGTGGACAGAACTAAAATAAACAAATCATCATAATTGTGAATGTTAACTGTTAAAAACTAACAAAACCCTTTTAGTAAATGGTAGAATTTCAGGCAAAAGAAATCAACCTAAGGAATCTTCTCAGGTGCACGCATACCATTTACTCTGAGGGCCCATCTCGGGCTGTAAAACCTGTCCCAACACATTTCTGGGACTGGACTCTGTCCTCTGACAACACGGGAAACAAAGACCAAAAGACAAAGATAAAAATCCCCAAATACTTGGAAACTAAATGCAACTCTTCTTTCATCTTTAGATGTAAGAAGAAATCACTATGAATATTTGAAGTTACTTTGAACTGCATGTAATAAAGATATGCTATCACCATATCACATTATAGTGTATTATTATCAATGCAGTCAAATCTGTGCTTGAAGATAATGGTAGAGAATTAGATGCACTTACCAAAAAGAAAAAAGGCTGAAACTCACTTCTCCAAGGGCTCATGCCAAAAAGCAAGGAAAAAAGCAATAGAAAATCAAACCCAAAGTAGAAGGAAGCAAATGACTTTTTAAAAACATGGGTGCCAGTGATTTAGAGAACATATGAATCATGGAGGCATCAACAAAATGAAAATCTAGTGGTTTTTTTTTTTTAATCTCATAATATTGATAAACTCTATTGAGACAAGCCTGCCTCTAACAAGAGCACACCATGTGCCCTGTATCTAATACTAAAGTTATAAACCAAACTAACAAGCACGATACAACAAAATATTTTCTATCTTCCTGTTTTGAGAAATATACCTTCATACGACAGAGAAGGTAAGGTTCAAAGTTAGAGGTCACACACTCCTTGGAGATCTGTGCCCGAGGCTAGGGGGAGGGGCAGGTGGTGCCGGACCCCCATTCTTGCCACCCCAGCACCATCTGGCCCCACGAGGAGCCTGCACATCCCTGCTCTGACCACAGCCCATAGACAGAACTCCCCAGGTAACCACGGGCCTACACAGCGTGCCACGCTCTGCCCTCGAGAGGGTGGCCCAGGGAGGGGCCTGCAGGCGCGGGACCAGAGGCAGACCTACCGTCTTCTGTTATTTGATTGACGGCAGAGTCCACCCTGGGGGGTGGGTTCGTCTTCGGAATCAGCAAATGTGTGGACCCCGTGGGGGAAAGGTGAACCTTGACCTCCTGTCTCACAGCATACACCAGGCCCATTCCACACAGGGAAAGTCAAACAGCAAAACTTCTGGAAGATACCAGAGGAGACGCGCCCCGCGACCTCCTGAACAGGACACAGGAAACACTGGCCACAAAGGAAGAGATTCACACATTGACCCATTCAAGTTCAGAACTTGTGTTGATCAAAACACATCACTAAGTAAGTGTGTAGGCAAGTCACGGAGCGGGAGAAGGCCACTGCGATACACATAGCTCCAAGGATTTGCATCCAAATATATATATATACACTCTTACAAAGGAACAAAAAGGGACAAAACCCAATTTTATTATTTTTTTTTTCAAAAACCAACCTTAGAAGGTGCTTGTCCAGCACTTCCCCAAAGAGGCTCCCCGAATGGCCGTGTGCACGGGTCGTGGCGACCACCACCCTCGGCGCTCAGAGCACGTGACAAACTCAGGGAGAGCCCAGGGGACACTCAGATCCGCTCAGCGCCAAGCGAAACGAAGCGGGGAATCCCAAACCTGTAATTCCACGTGTGGGGAGGGCGTGGGTTCCTGGACATCCCCACGCCACGGACACAAGTTTCAATGATCACAACAACGTTGGGAATCTGGCAGTCAGGACTGAAGCCGGACATCAGCGTGTCCGGGACCAAGTGCCCTCCTCGGTGGGAAGCCAGTGGCAGGTGTGCGGACGTTCAGTACCAGCATTATTCCCTGGAATATTCAGTACCAGCATTATTCCCTGGAATATTCAGTACCAGCATTATTCCCTGGAATATTCAGTACCAGCATTATTCCCTGGAATATTCAGTACCAGCATTATTCCCTGGAATATTCAGTACCAGCATTATTCCCTGGAATATTCAGTACCAGCATTATTCCCTGGAATATTCAGTACCAGCATTATTCCCTGGAATATTCAGTACCAGCATTATTCCCTGGAATATTCAGTACCAGCATTATTCCCTGGAATATTCAGTACCAGCATTATTCCCTGGAATATTCAGTACCAGCATTATCCCCTGGAATATTCAGTACCAGCATTATCCCCTGGAATATTCAGTACATATTCAGTACCAGCATTATTCCCTGGAATATTCAGTACCAGCATTATTCCCTGGAATATTCAGTACCAGCATTATCCCCTGGAATATTCAGTACCAGCATTATTCCCTGCCCCCCTCCCCTGCTGGAACCAATGCAGGTGCCCTCGGGCAGAACTGGGTGACCTCACTGGATGGAACGCTCCAGAACTATGGCCGTGAGGCGCTGTTCTGTTCCACAACATGGGCTCATCTCACAGACACAACGTGGAGCAAAAGCAGGTTCCGCTGAGTTGCAAGGCAGGCGAGTTGAATGCATGGGGATGGATGGGGAGGTGAGGAGGGGGGCATCCCAAAGGGGCTTCGGGGAGCTGACGATACGCTCAGCTGATCTGTGTGGTACGTATCAGATGAATCCGCTTTGTACAAACTCATCAACGATGAGCTCTGGGTCTGTGCACGTTTACAACTGTCTGCTTTGCTTCGGTAACAAATGTTCCCTCAAGATAATAACATGCAGAAGGCGATGGTGGGTTCTTGGAGCACAGAGTCCAGTTAACACTGTGTCGGTCACCAGCCAGGTATGACCTCTCTATCCTCCTAGGAACTCTCAAGACATGCGCGCCCTGCTTCCCCCTCACCCCGTGCATATCCCCATTTTACAGCTGAGGAGACTGAGGTCGGAGATGTGAAAGGACTTGCCTAAGGCCACACAGCTGGTGACAGTGGAGCAGAATTCGAACCCAGGTCCACGTCCCCTCTGCCTTTCTAAAGTGACCATCCCCAAGGGGAGACAGACCGAGAGCCTCAGGCAAGTATTGATTTAAGCACTAATCATCTGTGGGGCCCCCGCAGGTGCACTGTTCTCAACGTTCCCGAAAAAGAAAAAAGGAAAGTGGAGAAGGTGGAGAGTGTGGTTCCCCCCCACTCCCGCCTCCCACCGCCCCAAGGAGCTTTAAAGTCGTCAGGAGAGACTCGGGCCCACTGGTGGGGCAGCAGTTCCCAGACAAGGTGCAGACGTGGGCACCAGGAACCTTGCAGGAGGAGGGCGCGGGGAGAAGCACTGGGGGTGGCAAGGGTTGGAGAAGGTTCTGGAAGGAGGAGGCACAGGACTGCCTTGGGGCTGACCAGGGACCAGAGGAAGGGGGCTCCGTGTGAGGGCCAAGCAGAACCCGGTTCTGAATTCAGAGTAAGGGGGTGGCCTGCCGCTAAACTGGGAGCTGCCCCCACTCTGGGCAGTTGCCGGCCCTCGGCTCCCTCCCTCGGCCTGTGCTTCCAGCACTTCTATGTCAACAGTCACGCCATTCAGACCCCACCTGTCGCAGGTACAAAAAGGGCTGTGTTATCACAGCTGCCCGGACCCGAGGGTTAGGCTGGCTTTTGCATTATGTAACTCGTACCCCAAGCAGGTTACTGCTGTTTCCACGTTACGGGACCGGGGCCAGGAGGAAAATCTCCAGGTAACATCCAAGTGATTTTCCCAGAATGCAGTGTGTCCTCTGCAGGGATGGAGGGATCTCTCCTGAAATAGCCCAGGTGCCCTATCGGTTGTTTAAAATAGAGAGAGCTGCATATTTGCAGAAGACCAGATGGACATATTGCTCATTCATTCATTCATTCGTTCACTAACTCCCTCCCTCCCTGGAATAGTTATCCCTCCCACTACCTTTTAGCATTTGTCTAGTGAGGTTAATTCAAGAGTGATATCTATAAAATCCACCTCCAGTGCCCATAACAGTACCTGGAACATTGTAGGGCTCAGTGAATGAACCAACTACCGTTTGCTCAGTACCGACTATAGGACTGGCATTACACTTTATACCCAATGTTTTGGTCATCGTCGAGAAAATCTCTAGGCAGGGACTCTTAGTCCCATTTGACAGATGAGGAAACTGAGGCACAGAGAGACAAAGTAACTTGGCCAAGGTCACCCAGCTGTAAAGAGCCGATTCAGGGCTTGAAACCGCAGAGCCCGAGTACCAGGCCAGGAATGGAACGTACCCTGGGATGCCTGCTGCCCTGCTGGGCAAGCGGGAAGCAGTGGAAAGTGTAGGCAGGGGGGCGGGGGCTGAGGTCCCTGATCTTATTTCACGCCAGTCATGGCTCACTCTGCTGAGCTGGGCTTTTGGCACCTTGCTGGACTTGGATTTTCACCTCCCAGGTGTCGCAGCCAGCTCCCCACATAAGCCACCCCAAATCAATGAGAGGCCGTCACCGGTGGCGACTGCTGGGAAAACAGCCGTGGCTCAGGAAGAAACACATCCTGCTGGTCCGGGAAGCGTATGCCAGGTGTGCGCAAGGCACGTACAAGCCCAGAGAAACAAGGCACAGCCTGCCATTCAAGAAGAACCTGTTTCCGCTGGAAACCCAGTGCCCAGAATCCTGTCAGTCCACTTTCTGGTGAGGCAGCGAGGCCCCAGGTAGATCATTTCCTGATGGGCAGGAACCAACTGCCAAGTCCGAGGTCTCTGGCATGCACCGCACAACACCTAGTGGCTGGAGAGGCAACTGCGTGCCCCTCTGAGCCCACCCCCGGGGACAGAGAGAGGGAAGGGGGGGGGACAGAGGAGAGGGGGGACAGAAAGGAAGGGGGACATTGGGAGGGAGAGAGGGAAGGAGAGGGAGGGAGAGCGAATGAGAACAAAAACCAAAGACAACGTTTATTTCGTATCTTGGATTTCCTGACGTCCCAGCTTACATCTAATCAATAAACCACACCCCACTCATTGCCTAACCTCAAAATCTTGATTAAACACAAGCAGAGATGGCTTCTATAACCGTGTTTGAAGCAAGATGGGAAAGAAAAGAATATCAACTAATCTTTAGAAAAATATTCCGCATGAACCTTAAACTTTGTTCAACCTTAAAAGCAGCTAAAACATCTAATAAATTGATACAGTTTAGAGAAACGGGATAGCTTATTAAATAGGAAAATGTTTACTATGCTTCATAAATTCAAATCCACCCAGTTCACCCATTGGGTAAATGTTTAGCTGAAAGTTCAGGGGCAAAGCTAAACAGTTGAAATAAAATGGAATTAAGCCTTACTATTTTGTTTTACTTTGCGTACAGATGGGAGACAAAAATAATATCTCATAAAACGGAAAGTTTCTATTTTCACCAAAATATTTGGAAAAGTGATTTTATTTTTCATTTGGAGACTTCGATTCCGTGTAACTTTCACAAGGGAGGTTTTCTGGCTGAATGCTGAGCTGGATTGTGTCTGGGACCTGGTGTTGGCTATTATTTAAAACATCCATTTCACAAAGATACAATTTGTGTCAAAAAGTGTCAGGCCAGCCAGAAACGGCCTGTGAAAGCAGCACTTTTAAAATCCCGATGACTCCAGGGGAAATTCCATTCCCCCCATGCATTCGACCACAGCAGGTAAGAAGGCAGGTCCCCGTCTTTACACCTGGGGCACTGCTCCCGTAGGCCAAGTCCTTCCTTCCTGAGTTTTCTTCTGGGTCTTTTTTGAAATGATGATCTTATACGTGATCATCAAAATTATTTTAAAGAGTGTCGTTGGGAATGCCGAATGCTGAGAAAAGGTCATTATAATTCAAAATTGTGCAAACATTTTTGTCTTTGGCCTTTGTTCTCAGTTGCGAAGAAAGTCTTCAGAGAACCGAAAAGCAAACAGAAGTTACTCTTCACGGAGTCCGGTCTTTTTCCCTCTACCCCCGCTGCAGAGAAAATTTTTCCTGTTTTTCTATCTTCCTCGCACTCTATCAAGTCTTGTCCTCATGCATGTTAGCTTTCTCTCTGATCATTCAAAGATTCTTTTTTTTTAAAAATAACTTTTCAAGTGCCTAGGATATCCTGTCCTTTAGAAATCATAAAGTGATGTTACTTTGTCTTCTTTAAAATATGTTTTTTTTTATTTTAGAGAGAGAGAAACATCAATGTGAGAATGCAACATTGACAAACTGCCTACTGCACCCCCCGCTCCCAACTGGGGATCAGGTCTGTAACCCGGGCATGTGGCCTGACTGGGAATCGAACCCGCAACCTATTAGTGCATGGGATGATGCTCAACCAACTGAGCCACACCAGCCAGGACAGATTCTTACATCTTTGATGTATTTCAATCAATTGTGGCCATTATTCTGATTTCCCCCTAGAATTAATTAGTTTTTGTGTGTGTTTTAGAATAGTTTTAGCTTGATAGGAAAACTGAGGAGAGGACAGAGAGAGTTCCCATACCCCTGGCACCCAATTTCCCATTACTAACATCTTACATTATATGATGCATTGGTTACACTTAATGAACCGATATCGATATATTATTATTGAAGTCTGTACTTCATTCAGATTTTCTTAGTTGTCACCTAATGTCCTTTTTCTGTTCCAGGACACCGCATAATATCATTTTTCTTTTTGATGTTTGGTGGCTCATCTCTGGCCAATGATGCCCCTGTGACTCTCTGGCCCATCCGCGGGCTGTGAGCCCTTCTTTGCCATGTGGCCCAACCAGATGCTGCAGGCTCCTTTGGGTCCCTTCTCACCAGGGGACCTGGAGTCAGTCACTTCCCACAGGGTCCCCAGTGGTCTCCTGGTAAACTGCCATATCCCCGAAAAAGCCGAAATAAGAACACGCCACATTGTGTTTGAGCTGCTTTGTCGAGATGCTTAGGTAGGGTCTGCCCAGGTGGGATCTGCCCAGGTGGGATCTGCCCAGATAGGATCTGTTCAGCTCTCCGGAACACAGAGGCCCCGAGCTGCACCCACTGATAAAGGTTCCCGGAGATGGAGTCGTGGGTGGATGTCAGGAGACAACCAGCTACTGTGTGTGCCACCCTTGCATTTTGCATGCTGACACTTGAATAAATAAAAGGAAAACCCGTCAACTGCTCCAGAGGGGACCACGTAAGCTTCCGCATCATGTAAAGAAGCAGGAAGTGGGCAGAGCAGCCTGGACTCCGCCTTCTGCTCCCGCGTACCTGGTGCGAACATGTCCGCAGCCCGCACCCCCGCACCCCCAAGCAGGCCCCACCCGGCTCCTGGGACGTTTCCACCCACACAGCCCCTTCAGCGGCTCACAAAGGTCTTTCTCGGTTTCCTTACACATTTGCGGGCGGCTCCTTACAACTTGCCTGCTCTTCTGCGTCCTGCTTTCGGGGGCCACGGGGCACAGGGCGGCCGCGTCACAGCCGGCTCGTCACACGGCGTCACCCTCTCTCTCCCGGGGGCTCCATCACTGCCCTGCCCAGTCTCCGTGGAATGTGGTCCTGAGCCCTCTCGTGTCCTGCCTTCTGGACCCGAGCCCTGCCACGGAAGGGGCTCTGTGACCCGGATGCGTTTCTTCACCGCTCCTAACCGCCTCAGTTTCCCCCTCTGCCAGTGCTCACCCAGGGCTGACGGGGCGTCCAGTTAGCCACCCTTCCCGTGAGCCCGGCCCCAGGAAGCGCTCGGCCGATGCGGGCTGCTGCCGTGTCCTGCCTGGCGGGCAATGTGCTCGGGGTCTGACTTCAAGCCTGTCCGTAGTTAACAAGGCTCCGAGAGCAGTGATGGCGAACCTTTTGAGCTCGGCGTGTCAGCATTTTGAAAAACCCTAACTTAACTCTGGTGCCGTGTCACATATAGAAATTTTTTGATATTTGCAACCATAGTAAAACAAAGACTTATATTTTTGATATTTATTTTATATATTTAAATGCCATTTAACAAAGAAAAGTCAACCAAAAAAATGAGTTCGCGTGTCACCTCTGACACGCGTGTCATAGGTTCGCCATCACTGTCCTAGAGGCTGCACCACAGCGCACGTGCGGCGGAGGCGGGCTCACCCACGCGTGTCTGACCCTAAAAGACTGGCTCTTCCCACCGGGCCATGGTCAGAGAGCGTGGCTCCTCATCTACTGCGGGCGCCCTGAGTGCGGTGTCCCCGGAGAGGGCCCTCTGAACCCTCCGTTTGCACATTCTCTCTGGGGACTCATGTCTCACCCAGTGCCCTAACCACCCTGACGCGTTAATTTTACCAGAGCCAACCCCCCCTCAACCCCCACCTCCGTTTCCCCAGAGTTCCAGGCCCCGAAGCCCAAGTCCCAGGGCAGGACTTCTGAGAGCCTCCTCCGTCCCACCAAGGCCGGGACTAAGAGGGACAGGTGAGGAGGAGGAGGAGCCTCACACGTCACTCACCTGCTCAGTCACCTACTCACTGAACAGAGCGCCAGCAAAGCGCCCATCACTGACTTAGCAGCTGGGCCACAAACATGCCTGAGACGTGGCCCGTGGCCTCTGAGGCCCCAGCCTTTTCTATCTTCACCCCCAAAAGGAACAGTCGCTGGCTGTGCCTCATTTCTTGGGGGGAGGGGGCAGGTGTGGAGGCCCCCAAAAGATAGGCCGCATCCTAACCCCTGGAACTTGTGAAGAAGGCCTCATTTGGAATAAGGGTCTTTGGGGGATATAATTCAGTTGAGGGCCTCGAGATGAGATCATCCTGGGCTATTTAGTGGCCCCAAATCTAACGACAGGTGTCCTTCTAGGAGACACACAGAGGGCAGGCCCAGAGGAGGAGAAGTGACCTGTCCCTAGAGGGACACAGCCACAGCCCAGGAACCTCTGGAGCCCCAGAGCCAGACAGGGCAGCAAGGACCCTCCCTGGAGCCTCCGGAGAGGGCATGGCCCAGGGACACCTTGATTTTGGGCTCTGGCCCCCAGAACCGCGACAGAAGCAATTCCTGCTGTTTTAAGTCCCTCGGTTCCTGGTCATTGGCTATGGCCGCCCCAGGACACTGACACAGCAGGGTCATAATAAGTGAAAAGGTCCGAAGTGGCAGAAGGACTTGCCCCCTCAGCCTCCCCTTCATAGGCTCAGCCCCTGGCTGTTCTCACTTCCATCGGCCGTCGCGGGTGGTAAGATCTGCAGAGGTGGACACAGGCTCACACAGACCTGTCCCTAAACACCGGCTCCCAGCCAGGTGCCAGGCAGCTCTGTGGGGGCACAGCCCTGGGCTGCTGGAAAGTGGACCCCGTTCCCCCTGCCCTTCTGCCCCTCGGTGCACAGTTCACCCAAGACTCACAGGGACAGGGAGGAGGCTCAGCCGATGGGCCCCGGCCTCGGCTCATCAGTGTCCAGAGCATCCGAGTCCCACCAGGGCCTGACATGGGCCCCTGGGAGCTGAGAGGAAGGTGTGGCCACTAGATCCTGGTGTCCTGCCCCTTCCTGGTCTGGGATGAGGCGAGGACAATGCATCTGTCAGTTCAGCAAATATTGACTGAGCAGCCCATTGCTCTCCTGGCCCCGCTCCACATCTTTAAAAATCCACCCCAGTAGAGGCAGGAGCCCCAGTGTTCCACGCCACTGCTGGTGCCGAAACTCGAGCACATTCCGTGCGTGGTCTGGGGAGAATGCGCCCTGCTCACCTTCTCGATGTGACCCTTGTCCAGTCTGTCCTCAGCCGAGCGCCTGGGCAGCCCCTGCCCCGCGGTGAGCCCACGGCCGCTGGTGGCCGGCACACAGGGCACACGCCAGGGGAGGGGCAGAATCAATGCCTAATTGTGCTCCTTTTCTCACGGTGAATAATTTATGTCGGTTTGGATGCTGCATTGGTCAGGAGAGCAGGAAAGCCGACTCTCCCTCCTGGCCCCGCGGTGCCCAGCTGACCTTGAGGTCTGTGCCCATTTGTCTCCCCTGCCCCCAAACTCTGGACACCACGGGCACCAGGGGTGGGGACTGTTTGCTGGGTGGAGGTGGCTGCAGAGGATGCCCCCCCCCCGCCCTGGCCACTGGGTGGGTTCTTGGCTCTCAGAGACCCTGACCAGGGGTGTTGGGTGCTGAGCCCAGAAGGGGCCGCCGGTGGCTGCAGGTGGTCTCTCCTGCGGAGGCTGACCCCACGTCCAGGCCTGCTCATGGCCTTGGAAAGTGGACCCCGTTGAGCTAGGGCTCTGAATGTGGGGATGGGAGGGGAAGAGGGGGAAAAGGAGGGGCCACCTTTGATTTTCAAGGAAGAGGGAGGGCCCCACTCAGGCGCTCCACACACTGATCCCCTCTCAGAATCAGGTACCCCATCTTCTATGCATCAAGCCCTCTGGTCGGGTACCCATGGGGCTGCTGGGGGCACCAGGGCTCCTGCCGCTGAGACATTTAGGGCTGGAGGCTGGGCCCTCAGCGCTTGCTCCTCTGGTTGGAAACGAACGAAATACCCCATGACCACCTGTTTCTTACAATGGTGTCCCTGCACCAATTGAAGATTTTCAATGTGAATAAATTCTGGATTCTATTCTATTTTGCAAACTTTCAAAACAACTCCAAAAAGGCAAAGACACAGGAGGGGCGACCCGACGGGTTCCAGCTGCCCTGGGACACGGAGCCTCTTCATGCACCTGTGCAAGGCGCACACTCACGCTCACGCTCGTGGACTTGGCACCCTCACCTGCCCTTAAGCTTAGCGCAGAGAGGTGATGAGAGAGAGGCGATGGCTGGGAGGAGGAGAATGGGCCTAGCAGGCTCCCGTAGATAAACTAGAACCCCAGGCACAGCCCGTCAGTGACCGATGTCATCAGGGTTCAATGTGGCAGACCCGTCTTTAAAGACACCTCGTCTTTGTACCCAACAGACTTGGAAACATACCAGTTTCTCTCCAGCAAATGGGTTTGCTGATTCTGACACAGTTCTTCTGCGAAAAGTTAGTATAGTACCTTCTCTTTCAATGAAACGATTTATTAAAAAACTCTTTGGCCCAGCCAGCATGGCTCAGTGGTTGAGCGTCGACCTATGAACCAGGAGGTCACGGTTCGATTCCTGGTGAGGGCACATGCCCGGGTTGCGGGCTTGATCCCCAGTGTGGGGTGTGCAAGAAGCAGCCGATCAATGACTCTCTTTCATTGATGTTTCTACTTCTCTCTCCTTCTCCCTTCCTCTCTGAAAGCAATAAAAATGTATTAAAAAAACTCTCTACCTTTTCTTAAAACCTTTGAGTGTATTTAACCATTTTAAATACAAAAGAAAACCACAGAAGTTCAAGACTCAGATGACTTAAGAAACACGAATGCCAAAATGGCCTTGTCCAGAGATGGGTTTGCAGGGTGTGCTCGTAATGGAGCTTCAAGGTTGCACAGCAACAGAGCTCAACCCGTTTCAACGGCAGGTGAGCAGGACTCACAGCCTCCCGGACTGGGAAGGTCACCTGCACCCAAACCTCCGGGCACCGTCCACCCCCTGCAGGTCGGGACTCAGCAGCACAACCCGGCGGGCCTGCATCCTTGTTTCCAGGTTACAGAAATGACAACTGCTACTGATTCAGCAAACGGTGGGCCTACTAAGTGTGAGGCCTGCTTCCATGTGCCGAGGGAACAGAGTCCCACTTCCTTGTGGCTTATGAGTTAGTGGGGTGGGAGGGGGGGCAGATGATAAATCACTCACTATGTGGTTGTCTGAGTGATGAGGGCTGAGAGAAGAACGAAGCAGGAAAAGCACATGGAAAGCGTCCGATGGGGGTGTGATTTGGGGTGTTGCTGTCATACTTAGAGGTGTCAGGGGACACCTTGCTGGAGAGGGGACATTTGCACAGAGACCTGAATGTGGGGAGGGCATGAGCCGTGTGGATAACTTGAGAAAAAGTGTCGTGGGCAGAGGGGATAGCAAGTGCAAAGGTCCTGAGGTGGAACCAGCAGGGGCTCTTGAAGAGGAGCTGTTCTCCAGCCCTCTGCTCGAGACGCCTCTGCTCTTTCCACTCCCTGACTTTTGCTGTTGGCACTTTGGTTCCTTGAGGAACCACACTGACCCCCCTCGGCCCGGCCTGCATGGTTTAGGGACAGTAGACTCTCCCTGAGTTCCAGGAGTAGCCACGGGGTCAGCTTCTGGCCAGTCCCAGCTCAGCACCCCCCAGGGCATGGTACTCATTCAGGGGTGGTCACAGACCCACATCAGGGCAACCAGAGCTAACCTTGGAGCTCCTCCCAGAGGGCCCAGCGCTCTCAGTCCACAGGGGCTGCCCAAGGTAGAGGAGGCCAGGTGTGCAAAGAACAGCAGAGCCAAGAGATGGAGAAAGATGGAACTTTGGGAACATGAGCCCCTGGACCCAGCTATGCCTGAAGCTGATCCTGGGTTCTCTGTCACTTACAACCCAGACATTCCTGGACAGTATGGACGGGTGACCCTGAACCTCCTGCATTCTCTCTCTCAGTCTCCGTGTGGTGAGCTCCCCAGACTTAAAGCACACACTTTAACTGCAGGCCGGTTTCCTTCCTCTTCTTCCCCTCGGCATCACACAGACAGCCTGGGACACACACACACACACACACACACACACACACACACACACACACTCCTATACAGACTCTGGGAAGTCAAGTTCTATGTGAGTTCATTAACAGAGCCTTTTATTATTATAAGCCATCTAGTGACGGTTTAAATATTTGGCATTTCTTAAAATAAATGGAGGTCTTTGCAGATGGTCGTCTTGCAGTCTGGGCGTGAGGCCGTAGCTCCCAAACCAGCACAGAACAAAGGCCGACCTCCATGCGCCCTGACCCGGGCAGTGACAGGCCCCTCTCAGTACCTGTCCAACCTCAGCCCTGGAGGAAAACAAAGGGGCCCTTGCCCCCTCCCAAAGGGTCCTGAGGTCCCTCACACTTGAGAAGGGCCACGCTCCGCCTCTTCCTGGTGGGCCTTTGTGGTGTGTGTTAGCAATGGGAACACCTGCTGTGAAGAAAGCCACTGGGCCTGCTTGAATCCGGCCCCCACACTGGTCAGCTCCCGAGGGACTGGCTCAGCCCCCTCCTGGTGCACGGAAGACCTCAGGACGACGGACCTCGAACACCTCTCCTCAACTCCTGATGTCACAGGTGTTTCTGGGGGCTGTTGTAACAAATTCTAGAAACGCACAGGCTTGAAATAAGGTGCATTTACTGTCTATGGCTCTGGAAGCCAGAAGTCTGCAATGGGCTAAAACCAAGGCATCAGCAGGACCCCGTTCCCCCTCCAAGCACATTAAACTCATGGCCAGCGGGCTGCCTGTCTAAGAGACGCTCTGCGGGAGAGATCCCATTCTGGCCTCCTCCAGCTCCTAGCGGCACCTGCATTCCCTGGCTCGTGGCCCCTGCTCCACCTTCAGAGACAGGGACGCCTCACTGTGACCCCTGCTCCCACTCGTGTCTCTGACTCTGAGCCCTCTGCCACATTTAAGGCCCCTGTGGCTCCACTGGACCCGCCCAAATCGTCCTGGGTGATCTCCTCACGTCAAGGTCAGCTGATCAGCTGCCCTCCCCCCATCTGCAGCCTCAATCCTGCCCCCCATTCACAGGTGGCAGGGATTAGCGCGTGGGCATCTCTGGGGGCCTCATTCTGCCTGCCACACCCACCAAGTGTGCCCCCCACCAAACGTTGGAAAAAGGAATTGGGTAGAGAATGGGTAGGGCCATTTATTCATGCATGCGTGCATTCATCCAACAAATATACCGTAGGGTGTCCAAAAGAATGTATGCACACTGCAACAGCTGATTGCTCAATGTTCACGCATTTTCAGGCTTTTCTTTTTCTAAAATTTTTTTCATTGATTTTAGAGAGAGAGGAAGGGAGAGGAAGAGAGAGAGAGAAATTTGGATGAGAAAGAAACATCATCCATTGGCTGCTTCCTGCACGCCACATACTGGGGATGAGTCAGAAACCCGGGCATGTGCCCTGACTGGGAATCGAACCGGTGACCTCTTGGTGCATGGGTCAAGACACAACCACTGAGCCACACCAGCCAGGCTCCTTTTCAGGTTTAACTAATTTGAAATAATGGGTGAAGCTAAACTAAGCTTTGAACAAAAAAGATTTATCCTAAAGTGCCTCTAGACTTTTTTTTTTTTATGGGGATACATAAAAGATAGTTTACGGTACAAAACCCGTAATAGTTGACAGATTGAGGCCACATAAATACCGAACAAAATGATTCTTGATGTTTGCGATTCCATTGTTTCAAGTTATCAGAAGTGCCTAGGCCAGAACGGTCATCAGTTTGAAAACAGGCATTGACAAAAAAAAAAGTCACTCATTTCTATAGATTTAAGTTTTGAAAACGAACTGTATGTGAATAAATTCTGACTTTATAATCATTCAAAGTATGTATATATTTTGGGGGGACACCCTGTATTTACTGAGGACCTACTAAGCATCAGGTCCTTCTGGGTCCTGGGGGATACAGCAAGGAAGAGGCCAGACTGAGTTCCCACCCTTCTGGGGTCTTTAACGAAGAGGTGGAATGACCCCGATCTGAACTCATCCCAGCGGGCAAGCTGCTCTCTGGTCCACCCAAGGCCATCCCCGCACCAGCCTGGGAGATAGATGCCTGTTTCTCTCTGGGAGTTCTGCCTCAGAGTGAAATGTCAGCGGGCCAGGAAGTGAAAGGAGGCAGGAGGGGACCTGGTTCTGAGGAAAAGCTGCGTTTTCTCAGGTTGGGTTGGTAAGAACACAGCGCGGCAGACCTGCTCTTGGTTTGTCTCCTTGTTTTCCCTGACGTTCCGTCTTTGGGGGGAGCCAGCTCTCATGAGACAGCGGCCGGGATTTAAAATACTCCTTCAGATTCAGTTCACACGCTCCTCCTGACTGCGGATGTCACCGCGGTGGAAGCAGAGGAATGGCGGGCAGGGCGCAGGGTCAGGATTTCACGGGCTCTCACTTCGAGTCCCTGGAGCCTTCCTGGGCAAGAGCCGGGCTCCCGGGGCCCCGGCCAGCCACGGGCCGCCGTTTAACCCACCGCACCGCTGGGAGTTCCTGGACGATGACATGGGAAAAATGGAGGGCAGGCAGGGGAGGAAGTGGATGCATTAAAAATAATGAGGCTGCTTTAAACGGACACAAGTTCCGGGGAGAACGTGAACCAAGCTGTGGGTCTATTTTAAAATACACTTTCTTTGCCCTCCTGTCTCTGTTTAATCTCTTCTGATAGAGCTAAAAAAAACCCACCCCACAAACCCTTCTTATTCTAAAAACTGAAATTTACACATAGCTTAAAAAAGAAAAACAAGGGGGGGGGGGGGGAGAGGGTAAAATATAGCCTGAAATAGCACCCTGCAATGACCACAGTTCTCTGTGCACAGTGGGGCCAAGTGAATATTCATTGGATCAACGAGCAAGTTGATACGTGAAATTTACCACGAATCCCAGAATCTTGGCCCTGTGTGGGATCTGCACGCTTGAAATTTCCATCATTTTTCTTAATCTTTTCCCAGGTTGATGTTTTTTATTTTCTAGATAATTCTATGGCAGCACAGTGAGGATAAGCACTAACTCTGGATGTGCAGGAAGATCGGGGTTCGAATCCTGCTCTCCCTTAGCAGCCGTGTGAGCTTGGGCGAGTCTTGCTACTTCCCTGAAAAATAAACACCAGTTCCCACAGGTGCGCCTTGGGGCCGAGACCGAACACGTCTGTAAAGGAAGCGCTGGGCACCAGGCTCGGCTCACAGGAACGGTGCCAGCTATTTCCTTAGCGATGGCTGCGCTGTGACAGTACGAACAAGCCCATTCTGGAGTAAGGCTAGCTGTCGGCTTCTTTGAACCGTCAAGTCCTTTAGTGCACGAGGGATAACGAATGTGTTTCTGTGCCTCGTTAAGATGTAGGCTGATGACTCCTGCTCAGACACCGCTTGCCAAGGAGGTGACCAGCATCAGTTTGATGACCCACAGCTGGACCTCCCGGAGGCTGGGGAGATCGAGGAGGCCCCTCAGGGGGCCTGGCTCAGGCCCTGGGGTTGGGGAGGGTGGGCCAGAGTCTGGCTGGCGCTTCAAAAGCGTCTCTGGCGAGAGGCTGGCTGGAGAGTCCTGTGCAGTGGGGTGGGGCTGTGCTGAGAGGGGACTGCCTGCAGGGGAGCGGATGGGGCAAGGGTGTCAGAGAAGCTCCTACGAACCAGAGGTGAGCCTTGGAGGGAGCCGGTCAGGAGTGAAGAGACCTGTGTGTTCCTATCAGCTACAGATGCTCGGGGGGTTCAAGTGGGATGTTTTCATTACCTCTGGATCTAAATATCCCTCAGAAGTACCCTCAAAAGATCCAGTTTCAAACACCTACCCCAGCCGGGAGAACCCCACAGAGCAGGTACATTCTGGCCCTCCAGCCCCCATCCCCTCACCCCCGCCCTGGAGGGTCCGAGGGCTGGAGAATAGGGTGGTGGTGGTGGGGCGGGGAGCGGGAGGAGAAGCCCGGAAGGGAAATGAGGGCAAGGGCAGCATGCGCCCCTCCAACCCCCCCTGCCCCGCTGAGGCCACACCTGAAGCTGTTGGGCGGGGGCAGTGAGAAAATGTTATCGCATGATATCTCACCCAGAACTGGACGTTTTAATTCTCCGAACGAGAACTCATGCTTTTGTGAGTAAACACGGCTGGGAAAGCTTTTATTAGGACAGTGACCAGAAAGTCATGGGACCTGCCCTAGAATTACCCGGGGGCCAGGGAGAACCGGCTCCGGACAGTGGTGGGCGGGTCCGCTGGCTCTTGGAAACAAACAAATCTGACCTGATTTCTAGTGTTTGCTGATTACGCAGTGTAAATATTCCCACCGCGGCTGAATTCAGGCTACCAGTGTGATGTCACTGATGCAGCATCGGGAAGAGGTATACACACTTGATTCTGTGAATGGGTGTGAACTACTGTGAACCTATGTGAGCTGGTGTGAGTCATTATGATCTGGTGCAAGTTGATGTGAGCTGGAAGAGTCAGTATGAACTAGTACAGTGGTTCTCAACCTTCCTAATGCCACGACCCTTTAATACAGTTCTTCATGTTGTGGTCACCCCAACCATAAAATTATTTTCGTTGCTACTTCATAACTGTAATTTTGCTACTGTTATGAATCGTAATGTAAATATCTGATATGCAGGATGTATTTTCATTGTTACAAATTGAACATAATTAAAGCATAGTGATTAATCACAAAAACAATATGTAATTATATATGTGTTTTCTGATGGTCTTAGGCGACCCCTGTGAAAGGGTCGTTCAACCCCCAAAGGGGTTGTGACCCACAGGTTGAGAACCGCTGAACTAGTATGAACAGGTGTGAACTAGTGTTCACTGGTATGAAACTAGTGTGAGCTGGTGAGTCAGTGTGAACTAGTGCACACTTGTGAGAGCTGGTGAGAGCAGGTATGAGCTGTGAGAGCCAGTGTGAACTGGTGTGAACTAGTATGAGCTGGTGAGAGAAGGTGTGGCTGGTGTGAGCTGGTGTGGATTGGTGTGAACTAGTGTGAGCTGGTGAGAGTTGGTGTGAACTAGTGTGCATTAGTGAGAGCTGGTGAGCTCTGGATTCAGTACACCCTGATTGCAATGGGGAAAGAATGGGACCTTTCTCACTGTGCCCTCTGGAGTCTTGCTCCTTTTTAAAATATATATATATATTTTATTAATTATTTTACAGAGAGAAAGGGAGAGGGATAGAGAGTTAGAAACATCAATGAGAGAGAAACATCAATCAGCTGCCTCCTGCACACTCCCTACTGGGTATGTGCCCACAACCAAGGTACATGCCCTTGACTAGAATTGAACCTGGGACCCTTGAGTCTGTAGGCCGACGCTCTATCCATTGAGCCAAACTGGTTAGGGCAAGTCCTGCTCCTTTAATGCAACAGTTTCCCTGCTTTCCTTTCCTTCAGAACATCCCCACCCCTCGTGTTTTGTGCATGTCTGTAGGTCTTTTTTCCTCTGCACCTCAAGGTGCATGAGAACAGCCATACGCTGTTTTGATCATACTTATCCCTCTGCATTGGCTGCATAGGCCTAGCTCTGATCAGGTTCAGTATTTGTCGAATGAATGAATAAATGAGTGAATGGGGCACCTCCTACAAGAAGCCCTCCCGGACCTGTGACAGGTCTGCCACAGGTTGGCACTATGCGTGGACTCTGCAACACTTGATGTGGGCTCCAGATGTGTCCGTCCTGCTGGATGACCATCAGGCAGAGCCCATGCTGCCTGATTTCGGCCACATCCCAGCACTGCCTCTGGGCTCACACTTAGCAGACCCTAAGTATCTCTGAACAGATGAACACATGCATAACTGCTATGTGGTCTCTTGCTGGTATAAACCCAGGTAAGGACTTCCACGTGAGGCCAGATAGGCCCCTCAGACTTTCCATCACCAGGGCTGTTGGTCAGAGGGGCAGGTTCTGCTGAAGTAACGAACAAGCCCCGGTTCGCAGGGCTTCAGACAGCACTCTATCTCCTGCTTGTGCCACGAACATTCAACCCAGTTTGGCAGGGGCTCTGCTCACGGGAGTCACGCAGGGTCCGGGCAGAAGGGGCAGCCACCACCCAAACACTGCCGGGCACTGTGACAGAGGGATGAGAAGGTGGTAGAGTCCAGAAACAGCCAAGGAATGCTCCTGCTCACCTCTGTTCACTACTGGAGCGCCAGGCTAGTCCCAGCCCACGACCTAGGAGGGCCCAGGAAGTACCCCGCCCCTCCATGTCCTTGCAGGTGGAGACCTGGACATGTGCGGTGAACAGTGTGGAAGACCACCCTCGCTCTCTGAGACACAGGCAGGCCGGCGGGGCATGCATAGCCCTGAGACGAGGCATCGGGGAGCGCGGCAATGGCCGGCAGCCAGGCCCAGGGCTGCCCATGAGGGTCTGTAAAGAGGGGTCAGCAAACTGCAGGGCCCAGCAAGATACCCTGCGCCTTTCACTTAGCGCTGCTCACGGGGTCTGTCCCCCACAAGCAAGCAGGGCCCAGGGTTTCATCCTCCACTGCTGCCCTCTTGAAATTCTTCATAATTTTTTTTGCAGAACCTGCATCTTCCCTTTGGCACGGGCCCCACAGATTACGTAGCTGGTCCTGACGCAATGGCATCCTTGGGAGGGGGTGATGGAGAGTGTCCGGGAGCATGGGCCTCGCCTTTGGCAGGTGGGAGGAGCCGGCACATATAGTCCCTGCCCGGGAGCTGCCGGTTTTCATGGAAACGGCCTCATTAAAAATGAAAACAGGCTCAGGACTTAAAAAGAGTCTCGCCTGGCTCCTAAAGAGTTTGCTTTCATGAGTCACTGTGTAGGTGTGCTGTTTTGCTGGATTGGAGAGAAAGAGACGGCTCCACTTTGTCTATGAGAAAATGCATCTGGACATGGGGCCTTCGTCTAGCTGCATCAGAACCCATGCACACCTCGGACCGCGTGTGGTTCATCCATTGGACAAGGAAGGGGTGAGCCCTGCCATGTGCCCTGCGTCTGTCTAGGGAAAGAGGCAAGGGCTGGTCTTGTTCTCCAGTGAGACCACAGTGACCATTGTAACTGAAAGGATAGATGAATATGAACAAGGGGATGAATAGATGGACAATGGGTGAGTGGATGCGTGAACGTACACATAGACAAATGGGTGGATGGGTGGATAGGTGGGTTGATGAATGGATGGATGAATGGATGGATGAATGGATGGTTGGATAGATGGGTGGATGGACAGATGGATGAATGGATGGATGGATGGATGGATAGATGGATGGATGGCGAATATGAACAAGGGGATGAATAGATGGACAATGGGTGAGTGGATGCGTGAACGTACACATAGACAAATGGGTGGATGGGTGGATAGGTGGGTTGATGAATGGATGGATGAATGGATGGATGAATGGATGGTTGGATAGATGGGTGGATGGACAGATGGATGAATGGATGGATGGATGGATGGATAGATGGATGGATGGCTGGATGGATGGGTGGATGGGTGGATGGATGGATGGGTGGCTGGCTGGCTGGCTGGATGGATGGATGGATGGATGGATGGCTGGGTGGATGGATGGATGGGTGGGTGGATGGATGAATGGGTGGGTGGATGGATGGATGGGTGGGTGGATGGATGAATGGGTGGGTGGATGGATGGATGGGTGGGTGGATGGATAGATGAATAGGTGGATAGATTTATGAACACATGGCTGGATGTGGATATCAATCCCAGTGAAAATATCTGCAGCAGGCAGCAATTCTGTTGACTGTGTGATCAGAGCCCCCTACCGAAGCTCTGAGAAGCGCGGACACTGCAGGAATGAGTCAGCGCTCTACGCTCTGCTGATCTTTAAGAAGTGATCTAAGAATACATCTCTGAGGCTTTCATCGATGAGGCAAATGGTGGACTTCTTTAAATATTTATGTTTCTAAAGTGCTAAAGTTTGGAAACCCCTAAAAAACCTCCCCACTGTGATTCAGCACCTTAGAGTGCCTACTCAAGGCCATCCGGCTCCATGGAAAGGGGAAAAAATAACTTTTTAAAAATGGGGGGAGGACATTTCCCCAGCACCAGAGGAGGAATGTGAGATAATTCTGTACCCTGGTGTGTGGGCAGCCAGCACAGGTCAGAGTGCTGGCTGCTGTGGCTACCAAAGCCCAAGGGTGCACCTCTTAGAACTGCAAGGTCAGACAGAGAGGTAGGGGTCGGGCGGAGGCAGGGTGGGTTCCAAACATCATCCAGCTTATAAGATACCGAATGCCCCGGCACCTGCATAACTCCACCCCCAGCCCCTCAACTGCTGTACTCCAGCCAGACGCCTTGCATTTCAGTCCCTCCATCCTGCTCTCCCCACTTCAGGCCTTTGCACATACTGTGCCCTCTGCTTGGAACACCCTTCCTGCACTTTTCAGCCTGACTAACTCCTACTCATCCTGTGCATTGTCAGCAGAAAGGTCACTGCCTCCAGGAGGCCCTCCTGAGATTCCCCCAACACATGACATCAGCCTTTCCTTCCACTGTTCTCCGGCACCTGGCTCTTCCCCTGTACATTCAGTCGGTACTCACAGAGCGCCTACTGTGTACAGGCCAGCGTCAAGGCCCTGGGTCCTCATCCAAGGTGACTGGTAAGAAGAGATCAGGACCCAGACACACACAGAGGGACGACCATGTGGGGACAAAGGGGGGAGACAGCCATCTCCGCGCCAAGAAGAGAGGCCTCAGGAGGAACCAGCCCTGCAGACACCTGGATTTCGGACTCCAGCCTCCAGGACGGGGACAGTAAACGTCTGTGGTTCCGGCTGCCGTCCTGTGGGACTGTGTCACAGCTACCACAGCAAAGGAATGCGATTCCCTTTAAGGGAAAAGCAGACACGAAATGCAGTGCTCCCGGCAGTGACATTAAGGGAACATCCCACGGCTCGAGCCTGGGCGGCAGAGTTCCCAGCTCTCCATTGGGAGGGCCTGAGAGTGCGTTGGGTTGGCCCTTGCTCTGGGGAAAGTAATCCTAACAGAAGCATGGACTGCCCTGGCTGGTTTGGCTCAGTAGATAGAGCATCGGCCTGTGTACTAAAGGGTCCCGGGTTCGATTTTGGTCAAGGGCACATGCCCGGATTGTGGGCTTGATCCCCAGCAGGGGGTGTGCAGGAGGCAGCTGATCAATGATTTTCTCTCATCATTGATGTTTCTCTCTCCCTTCCTCTCTGAAATCAATAAAAATATATTTTTAAAAAAGAAGTATGGACCCGAGGAGTCCACTTCTCTGCTCTTCAACCCCAGCCCCCATGAGGGGACTCCCCACCCCATCTCATACTTCAGGAGCCGAGCACAGGGACAGAGTAATTGCTGGCCACACGAGGGAAGCGGAGCTGGGTCCTTGCTGTCCCCACCTCAGGCCCTGCCACTTCCCCGGGTGAGGCCTGTGTGACCTGCAGGGTCTCTGTCCTCTGCAGAAACTTTCTCAGGACTTCTGAGAGCTGCAGCCCGTGCACCCACGTGCAGGCTGCTAGAAATCAAGGGATGACGACCCCACCCTGAAGGCTTTGGCAAACCCAGACCCTCCCCGATCAGCTGGCTCTCGCTTGTCATCACTCAAGCTGGGTGACACAGGGAAGCTGCTCCACTGTGCCTTCTGTCCTTCGGTCCCCAATCGGCATAAATTCTGGTGTGTGTAAAGAGAAGGAAATAATAAAACCTGCCAGGGTGATGTCATCACTTCAGACGTCTGGGGGCACATGTGGGAAATGCCTGTGATGTCTGGACCCAAGACAACCGTCTGGGCGCCCCGACCCATTGCTAATCGCCTGTGGAATGTGACTTTGTCTCACTGGGGACTCTGTGGCTGGACCATGCTCGTCTCTCAATTCCTTGACGTCCCCCCACTAAGATGTGCGGGTCATGGGATGCCGAGTGCTACATCCACATGGGCTTCCTGGAGGTGGTGTCTCTGCTCCCAAGGAGGGGAAGGCTGGGAGACACTCTACTACAGTCAATGACCAGGACAGCGCAGTCTCCCTTTGTAAGGTCTCTAAGGCCATCAATCGTCACCAAGTCTAAAGGGCACCCGCTTTGTTCAAAGTTGGGGAAAAAGTGGAAGCAGGTTAAGGCCCATATTGCCAAATAATTAGGCAAACATCACAGCTTTTTAAAAGAGCCAATTGCTCATAAATAGCATGGTGGTGGCATAAAGATAGACACACAGGCCTATGGACAGAATACAGAGCCCAGAAATAACCCTTGAGTACACAGGTGAAATTATCTTCAACGGGAAGCTAAGACCATCTGGTGGGGAAAGGCGGTCTTTTCAACAAATGGTTTGGCAGAACTGGTTATCCACATGCAAAAGGGTGGACCTAGACCCTTCCCTCACACCATATACAAAAATTTACTCAACATGGATCCAAGACCCAAACGTAAGACTTGAAGCTATAAAACTCCAAGAAGAAAACATTCGGGAAAAGCTTTATGACAAAGGATTTAGGGATGACTTCTTCTTTTTCTTTTCTTTTCTTTTTGTTTGTTTGTTGATCCTCACCTGAGGATATTTTCCCATTGGTTTTTAGAAAGAGTGTGTGTGTGTGTGTGGGGGGAGAGAGAGAGAGAGAGAGAGAGAGAAGAAACATTGATGTGAGAGAGACACATTGATTGGTTGCCTCCCACACGCTCCCCAACCAGGGTTGGGAATTGAACTTGCAACCCAGGCATGTGCCCTTGACCAGGAATTGAACCCGAGAGCCTTAGGTGTGCGGGCTGACGCTCTAACCCAGGGGTCCTCAAACTACGGCCCGCGGGCCACATGCAAATACAAATATTGTATTTGTTCCCGTTTTGTTTTTTTACTTCAAAATAAGATATGTGCAGTGTGCATAGGAATTTGTTCATAGGTTTTTTTTAAACTATATTCCGGCCCTCCAACGGTCTGAGGGACAGTGAACTGGCCCCCTGTTTAAAAAGTTTGAGGACCCCTGCTCTAAACACTGAACACACTGGCCAGGGCTGACGATGATTTCTTGAATATGATACCAAAATCACAGGCCACAAAAGCGAAAATAAACCAGTGGGACCACATCAAACTGAGACCTTCTGTGCATCGAAGGAAACCTTCAACAGAGAGGGAGGCAACCTACACAGAGAGGAAACATTTGCAAACCATTTGTGTGACAAGGGGTTAATATCCAGGTTACATAAACAACACCTACAACTCACAAACAAAAACCCCGAAAATCCGATTAAAAAGTGGGCAAAGGACTTGAATAGACATTTCTCCAAAGAACAGATACAAATGGCCAACAGGCAAATGAAAGATGCTCAACATCACTAGTCATCAGGGAAATGCAAGTCAAAACCATAAGAGAGACCACTTCACACCCATTACCATGGTACAAGAAAATCAGAAAATAACAAGTGTGGGCGAGGAGGTGGAGGGATTGGAACCGTGTGCACTGCTGGTGGGGATGCAGAATGGTGCAGCTGCTGTGGAAATGGTATGGAGGTTCCTCAAAAAGCTAAAAATAGAACTACTGTATGCTCCAGCGATCCCCCTCCTGGGTCTATATCCCAAAAGTTGAAAGCAGAATCCTGAAGAGTTACTTGCACACCCAAGTCCATTGCATCGCTATTCACGGTAGCCAAGAAGTGGGAGCAACCCACGTGTCCATCGACTGACGGATAAAGAGTGCACGGCCCATCACACAATGCAACAGTATTCACCCCTAAGAAGGAAGGGAGTTCTGACACCTGCTACAACGTGGATGGACCTTGAGGACATCGTGCTGAGTGAAAGAAGCCAGACACAGAAGGACAAATCCTGCGTGATCCCATGTCTAGGGAGACCTGAAGTAGACTAACTGTTGAAACATAAAGGAGAAAGGTGGTGCTGGGGGCAGGTGTGGCTGGGGGTGAGGGGGTGGGAGTTGCTGTTCGGTGGGGACAGAGTTTCGGTTTTGCAAGACAAAAAAGTTCCAGAGACCCTCCGCACGTGGTTAACACGACTGCACCACACACTTCAAATGGTCAAGAGGGTACATTTGATGTTGTGTGTTTTTACCACAATAAAAACAAAGAGCGGAAGGCTCCTTGGAGGGTCAGAGCTTGTAGGAAAGAAAGGGTGGTGTGGGGGGGTGGGGACAGGGAGCGAGCTGAATGGAGGTGGCGGGAAGCGAGATGCATGCTGGGTCAAGTTCCAAGGTGGCGTGTGGACACAGGCAGAGCCCAACCAGGCCATCTCTGGACTTGGCAAGTTTGTTGCACAGAGCTGGGGGCAGACAAGGTTTGACGAATACAGAGGGCAGGCAGGAAAAAGCCACAGGGATAAAATGTGAGGCTGGGAGGGAGAGGGAAAGGTTGGGATCCTGGCTTGACTCGGAGGAGGTTTGGGTATCAGATTGGATGCGAGCTCCTGGCGCACTGGCTCCATGCTGGGCTGTGTGCACAGGTGGGAATCAGGCTGCAGGCAGCGATGACGGGGCTCAGGGGACACGTAGACAAGGTTAGGGACCAGGGCTTGTCTCCACGTATCCGTAGTCTCGAAAGGTTTCATCTTTGGTTTAAGTGGTGGAGGTGGCAGCCAAGAGCTACTGCAAATGTACCCACCAAAGTTGGTTGGGAGCTTGTGTGTGGCCTTCAGTGGCTCAGGTCTCATGGGGCCTGGGGGCCTGGCACGAAAAGGGGACTCTGCTCTGGGGGTGCCTTGGATCCCCGGAGACCAGGAACTCAGAGAAGCCAAAATCTTGCGGTGGGTCTGTGCTCCCCGACCCCACATGGGCACTACAGACTGAGAAGTGGAAACAGTTTTATCACTTGGTCTACAACTGTTCCCCATTCAAAAAAAAAAAAAAGAAAGAAAGAAAAAAGAAAAGAAAATGGATTGCTTTCCGTTAAAAGAGCCACAGTCCTGGACTGGTAGTCCCTTCAGGTAACTGTCATGACAAACGATCAAAGCGCACTCCCGGGCAGACGGTGCTCGGGCACAGAACAAGGCGCCTACGCAGCCTCCCTTCTCCGCTCCTCACGGGAACTTTCCGTTTTGAATTCTTTGGAACTGGTAACCGCATCTGATTGGTCCACTCACTTGTGAATCGTGCACAGGAAGTAAAATGAGGGGGGAGGGGGAGGGTCATGGCTTTATTTATAGAAACCCCATTTTTGCTATTTATCAAAAAATAAACACAACCCACCTCACACTAAAAATATGCATCTGAAGATCAACAATGAGGCCATGTTTGGCTGACTCCACAGAGAAGTGGAGATTTCAAGCCATAGGCATTTCTCACAGACGCTCCGAGAATAAGCCGGGACGGGATGCCAACAGCAGTTTTTTTCATTAACATTTTAAGCAACATGCCACCTCCTCCCTGATCCTGAAACTGGCCAAGAAAAGCCTCCTGGTCTGGTCTATTAGTACAAGCTGTGTGACCTTTGCCAAGTTACTCGACCTCTCTGAGCCGCAGTTTCTTTGTAAGAATGAGGATAATGATACATACCTTTCAGGAATGCCGTGAGGAGTAAACGAGGTAATAAACCCATAACGAAGTTCTGAACCCAAAAGAGATGCTCAGTGGCCGGTAATGCACTCGTGGCGGGAATTTTGTCACCAGTTCTAATTCCATGAGTCAAGGGCTGGCCCACGTGCCGGTAGAGTCAGCCCCACGAGGGACCACCATGTTGGACGTCTCCTAGCAGCCCTGCAAGATTGTTTGCTGAGACTAAAAGAACCCAGGCGGTCACGAAAGGACAGGCCTATTGCTCCACGGTATATTTTAAAGACAGAGCAACCGAGGGGCCCGTGGTCACAAGCCCTCGGAACAGAGGATGCGCGCCTGTCTCCACGTGTTTCATGCCCTGCTTCCATCTGCGAGTGGCCTACAGTGCTGTGAGGCTCACGGTCCCACCGTGTGGATGTGAACCCTGAGCCGCCACCTCCTTGCGGCCTGACCTTGGCTGTTTCCTCATCTGTGAGTGGGGAAGGAACAATGGCTGGTGATGAGACGACCCGTGTAAAGTGCCCACCCAGGCATCTGGTGTGTTGTCAGCACAGTCGGCCTCAGCCACCGTAAGTATCGATGGTCACGGCATTTTAGAATTGTTCCCCTTTCTCTCTCTCCACGTAAATGGCTGTTTCACTCCCCACTGTAAACCCACACCTAGCACAGTCAGCCCCACTGACCCACAGCCTGATGGGCAGTAGGACATGGTTGCTGTTTGAAGCTACGGCATTCTGGGGTGTTTGTTATAGGGGTGATAGTAGACTGTGCCACGGCTTCTGTCTCTGGCCTATTGAACTGGACTGGTCTTACTGCTTCGTCCTGGAAACCACGGGACAGGTCCGCACGTGTGATGAGCCCGAGCCTCCTGACGTCTGTGGAGGAGCCCAAACCTTAGCCAGTGTGGCCAGGTGCTCTGTCACCATCGGCTGCCTGAGACCTTACACAACTTCAGGCTCATTTACAAATGTGCTATTGCCCCCACTTCCCCCTCCCCCAATGACCCTATAACGAACTCGCGGGAGAGGACACGTGCGGTGTCTGGATCTGCCCACGAGCCTGGGTTCTGGGCAATGGTTAGAGGAGAATGAGCATCCTGCCCGAGTGGGGACATGTGGTCGACATGTCTTAGGCCCCACGGGCACAGGCCAATGGAAGTCGCTTTCTGCCTGGGTGTGGCCTAAGGACAGTCAGTTTCATTCCATGGTTGGTCACCAAATCTAAGCCGCACGGAGCCCCCAGAACACTGCTGACCCGAGCTTTGCTGGGTGCTTTTGCTCTATGTCCCCAAGTTCTCTGAGACTCCACTATTCAGAAGGTGGAGTCCAATCTCCACTCCTCTCGTGTGTGCCGGCCTTAGCGACACCCTTCTAACAAACAGAGGGAGTCAGAGGTCATGGTGTGACCATGACACTGGGTCATGCGAGGCATGCCAGCCTCTTCCCCTCTCTCTCCTGGGCCACTGGCTCTGGGGGTGCCGGCCACCACATGCGGGGACCCTCCAGCAGCCCTTGGAGGGGCCCACGTGGTGAGGGACCCCAGCCTCCTGGGCACAGCCTTCAGATGCTGGCAGCCCTGGCTGACATGGTGACCACAACCTCACGAGAGACCCCAACCAGAACCGCCCAGCTAAGCCACTGCTGGGTTTCTGACCCACAGGAGGACGCTGAGATGATGCATGTGGACTGTTCTAAGCCACTAGGTGCTGTGGTGTCTGTCACGTGGCGCAAGATAACTAGTACACGTGTTACGGAGACTCCGAAGGGTGAGCTCATCTTTGTCATCGTGCCCTCGGTCAACTCGAGGGCCTGGCACAGTCGTCTAACCTCCCACTGGTCTAGAATTCTCAGTTTACTGCACGTGGCTCAGAGTGCGTGCCAGCAAGTTGTTTGACAAGTGGCACCTACAAGGAGCAGGGGTCTCTGAGCACGGCCTCCCACAGGCCCTGTATGGGAGACGCCCATCGATGCTGCCCAACGTGTGTCCCTCTGCCCGCATTGGCTCCCAGCCTTCCACAGCCATTGGTGGTGAGCTGAGCTCCACTGGGGTGGGCTGATCTGCGGCACCCACGGCAGACCGAGCCACGTGGGCGGCGAGCATGTTCTCCTCCAGAGCTGCTGAGGTGACTCAGAGCAGGGGTGGCTTCTGGCACCGCCTTGTCCCTACTTCTTCTTAAAAAAATAAAAAATAAAAATATATATATATATATTTCAGAGAGAAAGGGGGAGAGAGAGAGAGAGAGAGAGAGGGAGAGAGAGAGAAAGAGAGAAACATCAATGATGAGAGAGAATCATTGATCGGCTGCCTCCTGCACGCCCCACTCTGGGAATCGAGCCCACAACCCAAGCATGTGCCCCGACCAAAAATCAAAGCATGACCTCCAGGTTCGTAGGTCGACACTCAACCCCTGAGCCACGCGGGACGGGCTCCTTACTTCTGAGAGACATGCCACGGAAGTTTCACTCACTTAGGAAGAGCCACTGCTCAGTATGCTTTTGCTCACTGCACACACACCTGCCAGCCGCCAGATGCGCCTTCCTGAGCCCAGAGGGACACCCTGTGCCGGGTCCCGTCTCCGCAGGCGTCGAGCCGTTTCTGCATGTTACATGAACACAGTGCGCACCCGGCCTCCGTGGCTCGTCGTGACCTTTGGGATTCTTTCCCGACGTGGGGAGTTACTGCAGCCGGTTCAGCCCCAGGGCTGTGGGACGAGCCATGGCGGGCACGGGCCACGTGCGTGTCCACCCTCGTGTTCGTGGGCATTCAGGGGCTTCGAGTTCAGGGCTCTGTGGCCCTCGCTGCCAGGCATGTCCACGTGGCCTGGGATGAGCAAGTGGGCGGCTCTGGTGGACGATCTCCCAGGAGTGGCTTCCGGGGCCCCGAGTCCACGCTTGCTCACCAGCAGTAAATGCCACCTATGGATTCCCCGGAGTGGCTTCCCTCGCCTTTCTCGATGGCCCGTGAACCTCAGCGCCTTCTCACACGCTCATTAGGTCCAATGACCGGCCGTGATTTTCCCATGAACGGACGCTGCCTCTCCCGCGGGAACACCCCGATGAGCGATAAGCGTTCCGAGAAGCAGGTGCCACATTCCCTTTTCTGCCTCTGCTGGGAGCCCAAACACACAAATGCAACTCCCGGCTAATTATTGACAGAAAGGAGGCTTATCGGACACTTTCCCCCCGAGGACTCATTCTGCGTCGCTATGCCCCCCGCTTTCATCTCCCCATCCAACAAGTAGTCTCAGTTACAATTACAAACGTGATCTCCTGGGCAGTCCCGGGGGTTCTCCGTAAGTGCCTCCCCAGACCTCACCTGGGCGCAGGAGCTCTGGTTACACCTGACTCAGAGCCTTTCAGAACAGGACAGAGCGGCCCACGCTGGCGGAGGACGCGGGCTTCCCTGCCCTTTCTCCTTGAGGGCTCTTGTGGACCTGGGGGCAGCTGTTTGGGCAGCTCTCACGGTCTCCCCTTTCACAGCAGGGGGTGGGTTCCCGGCTCCGGCTACGTAGCAGGAAAAAGCTGCAGAGCAGGTATGCCCTTCGTTTGGACTGAGCACCTGGCCTGCCCAGAGGCGGTGCAATCCTTGACTACCTGGCGGTGACGTCTGGGAGGGACAGTAAATAAGTCCAGTACACAATTTCTTAAATAAACACACCTCTGCCTCTGACCCAGGACTCCAGTTGTTGGCATTTTATCAGAGAAATGAAAATACATGTCCATCAAAAGCTTTGTTCCTCGCAGTTTTCTTAATGGCTCCCAACTGGAGACAAGCAATCTGTCTAGAAGGATGGATACTTCTAGAAGTCTGTGGTCCCTCCGCACCGTGGGAAACGCGCAGTCGCACACCCTCTCGCGGGTGCACGGAGTGTTCTGCTGAGCAGCAGAGGTTATGTCTGCGACTATCCCATGGTGATGGGGATGGGAGAGGCCTGGGGAGGGGCGATGGGGCATGAACCCGAGGCCCTTCCTGGGGGTGATAGGAATATTCTATACCTTTTTTTGTGATTATATTTTATTTTTATCTTTATTGTTCAAAGTATTACAGATGTCCCCCCCCCCGACCCTTTCTAGCCCCCCTCCCCAGGCCTTCACATTCTATTGCCTGTGTCCATGGATTATGCATATATGCATACACATTCTTTGGTAATGGGACTACATCAAAATACAAAGCTGCATAGCCAAAGAAAACATCAACAAAATGAAAAGGGAGCCGCTCATATTTGCCAATGCTACACCTGATATGGGGTTAATATCCAAAGTATATAAAGAACGCATACAACTTACAAAAGGAAGACAAACAGTCCAATTAAAAAATGGGGAAAGGACCTAAATAGACACTTTTCCAAAGTGGACACACGGATGACCAAGAGACATGAAAAAATGCTCCAAGTCACTAATCATCCAAGAGATGCAAATTAGAATGACAATGAAATATCACCTCACACCTGTCAGAATGGCTGCCATCAACAAATCAACAAGTGTCAAGTGCTGGCAAGGATGTGGAGAAAAGAGAACCCTCGTGCACTGCTGGTGGGAATGCAGACTGGTGCAGCCACTGTGGGAAACAGTATGGAGTTGCCTCAAAAAATTAAATGTGGAACTGCCATTTGAACCCATGATCCCACTTGTAGGAATATATCCTAAGAAACTCAAAACACTGATCAGAAAGAATGTATGCACCCCTATGTTCATAGCAGTGCAATTTACAATAGCTAAGAGCTGGAATATTCTATATCTTAATGGGGTGCTGGGTACACAGATGCACGAATCTGTGTTAAAACCGATGGAACTGCACTTAAGATCCTGGCATTTTACTCTGTGCCAATTACACCTCGATTTAAAACATCTAATTACAGAGCCGGATCAGAGCTGCAAGGAGCGGGCTGGTGCTGGGAGTGTGGCCAATGAGCGCTCCCAGGTGGATGGAGCCGATTGGGAAGGTCTCTCAGAAGACATCTAAGGCAAGAGGAGAAGGGGAGGGGGTGGGAGGAGCGTGCTCCTGGGAGGGGGCTGCTGTGGGAATCGGTGGCTGCCGCCTGGGGGAGGCCAGCAGGCACCCAGGGGAGCTCTGCCTGCTGAGGCTCACTCCTGGTCCCTCTGGCTCTGTCCTTCGCTTCCTTCATTTCCCCCTTCACCCTGATGTTGTTTTGTGCCATTTTCTTATATTTTACCCAAATGCATAAGTGGACTATCATTTTTTATTTGGGAGAAGGGAGGACAAAGCAGTGTGTTTTTAAAAAGATTTTTACTGGATTTTGTGTGTGTGTGTGTGTGTATGTGTGTGTGTGTGTGTGTGTGTGTGTGTGTGTGAGAGAGAGAGAGAGAGAGAGAGAGAGAGAGAGAGAGAGAGAGAGGACAGAGACAGAGAGAGACATGGATGTGAAAGAGAAATATCAATCAGCTGCCTCCTGCATGCCCCCTACAGGGGGTTGAGCCCGCAACCTGGGCATGTGCCCTGACCAGGAATGGAACCAGAGACCTCTTGGTACATGAGATGACGCTCAACCAACCGAGCCACACCAGCCAGGGCCGCAGGGTATTTTTCTGAAAACCAGAGTTGAGTGTAAAATGTGAAGCAGCCTAAGTATGCTTGGGAGCCATCCATACTGTCCTCGAGGGAACAGCAAACTCATACAGATTCAACTAACACGGCTGGTCCCCTCGCCGGAGAAAGAACAGTGAGATGAGAACACACTTAAACACTGCAGGTGGCTCCACCCACCACCCACCGCCCAGGGAGCGGGTGGCCCAGGAGGAGCCCAGGTGAGGGAGGTGAGCCCACTGTTCCTTGCTCAGGTCTCCGTGCCCTCGTGCCCTCCTGCCTCTCAGCACATGGGCATGGTCCACGCCTTCGAGGAGCTCCATGCATTTTCCAAACGACTGCTCTCTAAGGACAGCTACGTCCACTCAGCTGAAGTGATGGCGTCTCCTCTCTCTTCTATGGCGGCAGGAAGCAGGTGGCACTGGGCGGATCTTCAAGGCTGGTTTCCAGTGTAGCCTTCTGAAGGGACTGTCACGGTGGCCATCCTTACACACTCACCTCCGTGTTAGATTAGGGAGGAGGCGAGGGAGCACGGGACTTGGAGTAAACACACATGAGCTCTAGTCCCAGCTCTGCCACCAAACCGCTGTGTGACCTTAGGAATATCCCTCAACCTCTCTGAGCCCCAGTTTCCTTCTGTTGCCTGAAGGTTGGACCTGGCTTTCTCAAATTCAGGGGTCTCTGGGGGAGACACGGGACATGCATTAGCCTCCTTAAGGGCAGAAAAAGCACCCATTCAGATGAATATTTATTAAAATCGGTGACAATTATTTAAAGACTTCCCTTGGAAATGGACGTTGGAGTGCCTCTGCATGGCAATGAGGTGGTCAGTTGAGGTCAAGACTCAGTTTATCGCTCGGCTGAACACTTGTAACCACCCTGGGACCTTGGCCATGTGAGAGCTTTAAATTGTTTGTATTCTTTGTCAGATATCGTTTAATTTATAACCGCACGGGCTGCCGGTCGTGTAAGGAATGCTGATGCTACAATATTCGTTAAGGAAGAGTCCACGAGCGCTAATAACTCCGCACATTCGGTCAGGAGCTTTCATAAATTGATGGCCCTGATCTGAAACCTCCTGTGGCCGTCAATAAAACTCCGGAACTGCAAACACCACTGGTCAAGAGAGAAACAAGTAACTTCAGGGAGGAGCCCGGCGCGCACACCTCAGCCAGGTGAGCAAGGTCGGCATCACGGGGCGAGTCACCCTGGGAGCGTGTGCCTCCCGCTGGCGTGAGCAGGGCACCTCACCCCTGGGATCCTCCCCAGTCTACGACCTCAGGCTAATCGTGACAAAAAAAAGTTCCAGTTAAGAACACGAAAGCACGGCACAGTCCTCCCCCAAACTGTCATCAAAAACAAAGACAGTCAGAAGCTGTCCCAGCCCGAGGAGCCTTGACAACTACAGGTGACGTGGTGCCCGGATGGGGTGCTGGGACAGGAAAGGACGTTCGGTAAAAGCCAAGGAAACGTGCATCAAGGATAGACTTCAGTTCATACTAATGTGTCCGTGTCGGCTCGTCGCTGTGACAGTGTCCCACACGACGTACGATGTTAATGACAGGAAACCTGCCGTGGGTGTTTGGGAACTTGCTGTGCTATCTTTGCAATAATTCTGCAAATCTGAAACTGTTTGAAGAGAAAAAGTTTGTTTAAACACAACCAGAGTAACGATGGTGACAATTACTCAGTTACAACCGGCTGGGAGTGAGCGCCCGCCAGGTGCTGCTGGCCGGACGGGTTTGTGGGAAGCAGTGTGAGCCCACCCTGAGCCCGCCCTCTGAGGTCCTCGGGCAGAAACACGTCACCGAACACACAAAGCCAACCGGCGGGTTTTAAAAACGCATCATGAGAGATGAAGAAAGCAGTTGGAGCTATTTTTTAGGTGGCACTATAACCCGAAATCAGCCATACTGATGACAAATTTTAATTTATAAATAATCTGCATTTATAGAGAAAGGTGATATCTTATAGAAAATCATTATCTAGAAATCTATCTACCCTACCCACCATCCATCCATCCATCTGTCCATCCATATAGGAAGTGGGAACCTTTCCATACTTTCCACCAGAAATCCCGTCTTTCTCACAGAGCACAGATGAAGCAAATGGCATGTGTCACTCCCAGGAGCTCTGCCAAGATCCGCAGTGATGCCGAGTGAGCAGGGAATCTGCGAGGCCGTGAGCCCCACCTGCGGGGCGGGCAACAGTGAGGTGACAGGCCTGGGGCCCAGCAGGCAGATTTCAGAAATGCACAGGAACTGGCATCGCCCCGACGAGGCACCGGGCGGAATGTGGGGGCACAGTGCATGTGGGGGCGCAGGACCTGCAGGGAGTAAATAGTGCTTATAGCTTGTGACAGGCACCGGCGTGGGGCAGAGGGATCTGAGTCCCCACAGCTGGGCCTAGAAAGAGACTGCTCCAAACTCCAGCACCGCCACCTCCAGGGTGCACATAGGAACCGGGTACCGTGGGCTCGGCCCACCCCCTCCGCCTGCACTCCCGGTCCGCTGCAGTCCCCGCTGTCTGCTGCCCAGGAAACAATGCAATAAAAATTATGGCTGCTGCCGCCTCCGCTCTAACAGCTCCCACCAATAGCCCGTTTCCGCACAAACGGCCTGTGCAGATTTCTGCACCGAGGTGCCATGTCAACACATTAAAAAATCATTACGCACCCGAGGCCCTGTGTGGGCACAAGTCGTTCGGGCTGAGTGCGGAGGGAAAGGAGTGAGTCTTGGCTGCCAAGGGTAATGTTTGCTCACCACGCCCAGAAGCAAACAGGGGTGCAGCTGATAGCCCTCTCCAACAGGGCGGGACGTCCGGGCCTGGGGGGCTCAGCTGGGTGGGAACCCGGAGCCCAGCCCAATCTCGGAGAGGCTCAGAGGGGAGCAGAGTGAGCCCTGGCTGGATTGCAGGCCCCTCTGAGGGCGAGGCGCACGAACCAGTCTCTAGTCCACCTAATGGCCACGTGAGTATTACCAAGTGGATTTTGCGGGTCGGAAGGCTTTTAGTACTTCATTAAGCAGCATGAAAAGCCAGACGCGTGTGCCAGTGCTGACGGCTGAGGGCCGTGACTGACGCGAGTGGGCACCAACCCACCAGCAAGGACCTCCTGAGCCATGTGGCTCCTGCTGGGGCTCCAGCAGCTGCAAGCTCCCGCCCCCAGGACTGCCTTCTCCTCCCAGAGCTGGGGAGGCAGGAGCTGAGTTGGGAAGGACCGGGGGTGGAGGTGGGCTCCACGGACCCATTTTCAGTTCAGTCCTCAACTGAATGTCCTCCAGGCACACAGCTGGGCATGCCCAGTCCACCCCAAGTGATTGACAGGCAGGCTTGGCTGTGTGAACATGGGCACATCATATGCTCTCTCTGTGCCTCGGTTTCCTCATTGTCAAAGTATTAAAGGATGTGACATATGTAAAGGGCTTGGAACAGTGCCATCTGTCCATTCACCCACCCGTCCTCCCACCCATCCACCCACCCTTCTATCCACCCACCCATCGTGCACCGCCACGCCGGGCCCTGTGCTCGGGCTAGAGAAATGAGTCCATCAAGGGAGGCCTGTGTGATGGATGCAGTTAACAGAGACCTGACCTGCTGGGTGCTAGAGAGGAAGTGAAGCTGAGCCCCCACATCAGCAGCTCGGAGGTGAGGAGGTGGGTCTGTCAGGTGGACCCGGCCTCGGCGCACAGAGCTTACTTAGCCAGAATCAGGAACCTTCCACATCTTAAGTCAGTGATGGCGAACCTATGACACGCGTGTCAGAGGTGACACGCGAACTCGTTTCATTGGTTGATTTTTCTTTGTTAAATGGCATTTAAATATATAAAATTAATATCAAAAATATAAGTCTTTGTTTTACTATGGTTGCAAAGATAAAAAAATTTCTATATGTGACACGGCACCAGAGTTAAGTTAGGGTTTTTCAAA
>NW_005356944.1:4033271-4041991 GCF_000412655.1 Myotis brandtii | reverse complement strand
TAAGATCCTGGCATTTTACTCTGTGCCAATTACACCTCGATTTAAAACATCTAATTACAGAGCCGGATCAGAGCTGCAAGGAGCGGGCTGGTGCTGGGAGTGTGGCCAATGAGCGCTCCCAGGTGGATGGAGCCGATTGGGAAGGTCTCTCAGAAGACATCTAAGGCAAGAGGAGAAGGGGGGGGGTGGGAGGAGCGTGCTCCTGGGAGGGGGCTGCTGTGGGAATCGGTGGCTGCCGCCTGGGGGAGGCCAGCAGGCACCCAGGGGAGCTCTGCCTGCCGGGGCTCACTCCTGGTCCCTCTGGCTCTGTCCTTCGCTTCCTTCATTTCCCCCTTCACCCTGATGTTGTTTTGTGCCATTTTCTTATATTTTACCCAAATGCATAAGTGGACTATCATTTTTTATTTGGGAGAAGGGAGGACAAAGCAGTGTGTTTTTAAAAAGATTTTTACTGGATTGTGTGTGTGTGTGTGTGTGTGTGTGTGAGAGAGAGAGAGAGAGAGAGAGAGAGGACAGAGACAGAGAGAGACATGGATGTGAAAGAGAAATATCAATCGGCTGCCTCCTGCATGCCCCCTACAGGGGGTTGAGCCCGCAACCCGGGCATGTGCCCTGACCAGGAATGGAACCAGAGACCTCTCGGTACATGGGATGACGCTCAACCAACCGAGCCACACCAGCCAGGGCCGCAGGGTATTTTTCTGAAAACCAGAGTTGAGTGTAAAATGTGAAGCAGCCTAAGTATGCTTGGGAGCCACCCACACTGTCCTCGAGGGAACAGCAAACTCATACAGATTCAACTAACACGGCTGGTCCCCTCGCCGGAGAAAGAACAGTGAGATGAGAACACACTTAAACACTGCAGGTGGCTCCACCCACCACCCACCGCCCAGGGAGCGGGTGGCCCAGGAGGAGCCCAGGTGAGGGAGGTGAGCCCACTGTTCCTTGCTCAGGTCTCCGTGCCCTCGTGCCCTCCTGCCTCTCAGCCCATGCGCATGGTCCACGCCTTCGCGGAGCTCCATGCATTTTCCAAACGACTGCTCTCTAAGGACAGCTATGTCCACTCAGCTGAAGTGATGGCGTCTCCTCTCTCTTCTATGGCGGCAGGAAGCAGGTGGCACTGGGCGGATCTTCAAGGCTGGTTTCCAGTGTAGCCTTCTGAAGGGACTGTCACGGTGGCCATCCTTACACACTCACCTCCGTGTTAGATTAGGGAGGAGGCGAGGGAGCACGGGACTTGGAGTAAACACACATGAGCTCTAGTCCCAGCTCTGCCACCAAACCGCTGTGTGACCTTAGGAATATCCCTCAACCTCTCTGAGCCCCAGTTTCCTTCTGTTGCCTGAAGGTTGGACCTGGCTTTCTCAAATTCAGGGGTCTCTGGGGGAGACACGGGACATGCATTAGCCTCCTTAAGGGCAGAAAAAGCACCCATTCAGATGAATATTTATTAAAATCGGTGACAATTATTTAAAGACTTCCCTTGGAAATGGACGTTGGAGTGCCTCTGCATGGCAATGAGGTGGTCAGTTGAGGTCAAGACTCAGTTTATCGCTCGGCTGAACACTTGTAACCACCCTGGGACCTTGGCCATGTGAGAGCTTTAAATTGTTTGTATTCTTTGTCAGATATCGTTTAATTTATAACCGCACGGGCTGCCGGTCGTGTAAGGAATGCTGATGCTACAATATTCGTTAAGGAAGAGTCCACGAGCGCTAATAACTCCGCACATTCGGTCAGGAGCTTTCATAAATTGATGGCCCTGATCTGAAACCTCCTGTGGCCGTCAATAAAACTCCGGAACTGCAAACACCACTGGTCAAGAGAGAAACAAGTAACTTCAGGGAGGAGCCCGGCGCGCACACCTCAGCCAGGTGAGCAAGGTCGGCATCACGGGGCGAGTCACCCTGGGAGCGTGTGCCTCCCGCTGGCGTGAGCAGGGCACCTCACCCCTGGGATCCTCCCCAGCCTACGACCTCAGGCTAATCGTGACAAAAAAAAGTTCCAGTTAAGAACACGAAAGCACGGCACAGTCCTCCCCCAAACTGTCATCAAAAACAAAGACAGTCAGAAGCTGTCCCAGCCCGAGGAGCCTTGACAACTACAGGTGACGTGGTGCCCGGATGGGGTGCTGGGACAGGAAAGGACGTTCGGTAAAAGCCAAGGAAACGTGCATCAAGGATAGACTTCAGTTCATACTAATGTGTCCGTGTCGGCTCGTCGCTGTGACAGTGTCCCACACGACGTACGATGTTAATGACAGGAAACCTGCCGTGGGTGTTTGGGAACTTGCTGTGCTATCTTTGCAATAATTCTGCAAATCTGAAACTGTTTGAAGAGAAAAAGTTTGTTTAAACACAACCAGAGTAACGATGGTGACAATTACTCAGTTACAACCGGCTGGGAGTGAGCGCCCGCCAGGTGCTGCTGGCCGGACGGGTTTGTGGGAAGCAGTGTGAGCCCACCCTGAGCCCGCCCTCTGAGGTCCTCGGGCAGAAACACGTCACCGAACACACAAAGCCAACCGGCGGGTTTTAAAAACGCATCATGAGAGATGAAGAAAGCAGTTGGAGCTATTTTTTAGGTGGCACTATAACCCGAAATCAGCCATACTGATGACAAATTTTAATTTATAAATAATCTGCATTTATAGAGAAAGGTGATATCTTATAGAAAATCATTATCTAGAAATCTATCTACCCTACCCACCATCCATCCATCCATCTGTCCATCCATATAGGAAGTGGGAACCTTTCCATACTTTCCACCAGAAATCCCGTCTTTCTCACAGAGCACAGATGAAGCAAATGGCATGTGTCACTCCCAGGAGCTCTGCCAAGATCCGCAGTGATGCCGAGTGAGCAGGGAATCTGCGAGGCCGTGAGCCCTACCTGCGGGGCGGGCAACAGTGAGGTGACAGGCCTGGGGCCCAGCAGGCAGATTTCAGAAATGCACAGGAACTGGCATCGCCCCGACGAGGCACCGGGCGGAATGTGGGGGCACAGTGCATGTGGGGGCGCAGGACCTGCAGGGAGTAAATAGTGCTTATAGCTTGTGACAGGCACCGGCGTGGGGCAGAGGGATCTGAGTCCCCACAGCTGGGCCTAGAAAGAGACTGCTCCAAACTCCAGCACCGCCACCTCCAGGGTGCACATAGGAACCGGGTACCGTGGGCTCGGCCCACCCCCTCCGCCTGCACTCCCGGTCCGCTGCAGTCCCCGCTGTCTGCTGCCCAGGAAACAATGCAATAAAAATTATGGCTGCTGCCGCCTCCGCTCTAACAGCTCCCACCAATAGCCCGTTTCCGCACAAACGGCCTGTGCAGATTTCTGCACCGAGGTGCCATGTCAACACATTAAAAAATCATTACGCACCCGAGGCCCTGTGTGGGCACAAGTCGTTCGGGCTGAGTGCGGAGGGAAAGGAGTGAGTCTTGGCTGCCAAGGGTAATGTTTGCTCACCACGCCCAGAAGCAAACAGGGGTGCAGCTGATAGCCCTCTCCAACAGGGCGGGACGTCCGGGCCTGGGGGGCTCAGCTGGGTGGGAACCCGGAGCCCAGCCCAATCTCGGAGAGGCTCAGAGGGGAGCAGAGTGAGCCCTGGCTGGATTGCAGGCCCCTCTGAGGGCGAGGCGCACGAACCAGTCTCTAGTCCACCTAATGGCCACGTGAGTATTACCAAGTGGATTTTGCGGGTCGGAAGGCTTTTAGTACTTCATTAAGCAGCATGAAAAGCCAGACGCGTGTGCCAGTGCTGACGGCTGAGGGCCGTGACTGACGCGAGTGGGCACCAACCCACCAGCAAGGACCTCCTGAGCCATGTGGCTCCTGCTGGGGCTCCAGCAGCTGCAAGCTCCCGCCCCCAGGACTGCCTTCTCCTCCCAGAGCTGGGGAGGCAGGAGCTGAGTTGGGAAGGACCGGGGGTGGAGGTGGGCTCCACGGACCCATTTTCAGTTCAGTCCTCAACTGAATGTCCTCCAGGCACACAGCTGGGCATGCCCAGTCCACCCCAAGTGATTGACAGGCAGGCTTGGCTGTGTGAACATGGGCACATCATATGCTCTCTCTGTGCCTCGGTTTCCTCATTGTCAAAGTATTAAAGGATGTGACATATGTAAAGGGCTTGGAACAGTGCCATCTGTCCATTCACCCACCCGTCCTCCCACCCATCCACCCACCCTTCTATCCACCCACCCATCGTGCACCGCCACGCCGGGCCCTGTGCTCGGGCTAGAGAAATGAGTCCATCAAGGGAGGCCTGTGTGATGGATGCAGTTAACAGAGACCTGACCTGCTGGGTGCTAGAGAGGAAGTGAAGCTGAGCCCCCACATCAGCAGCTCGGAGGTGAGGAGGTGGGTCTGTCAGGTGGACCCGGCCTCGGCGCACAGAGCTTACTTAGCCAGAATCAGGAACCTTCCACATCTTAAGTCAGTGATGGCGAACCTATGACACGCGTGTCAGAGGTGACACGCGAACTCGTTTCATTGGTTGATTTTTCTTTGTTAAATGGCATTTAAATATATAAAATTAATATCAAAAATATAAGTCTTTGTTTTACTATGGTTGCAAAGATAAAAAAATTTCTATATGTGACACGGCACCAGAGTTAAGGTAGGGTTTTTCAAAATGCTGACACGCCGAGCTCAAAAGGTTCGCCATCACTGTCTTAAATCACAGCATAATTCTACATGGGCTGTAAACTCCATGAGAGCAAGACTGTGGTTCCCCTGTAGCTCCAGCCCCTGGCACTGCAGCTGGCCCAAAGGAGACGCATTGCCGTCTGTTCAGTTGGGTTGGTTTGGGCGTCATATGGCAGTGGAACAAGATAGTTTGCTCAATTTGTCACATCACAGCACAGAAGAGGACGCGTGACATGTGTGAGGACATCAACAGACATCGAGAAAGGGGGTGAGGAAATACTAGCTAATCATATAACTGGTAAGAGTTTAATATCCAGAATATATAAAGAGCTCCTACAATTCAACAACAAAAGACAACCCATAAAAAATGGGCCAAGGTGCCCGGCTGGTGTGGCTCAGTGGTTGAGCATCAACTTATGAACCAGGAGGTCATTGTTTGATTCCTGGTTAGGGCACATGCCCAGGGTTGCTGGCTCAATCCCCAGTAGGGGGGGCATGCAGGAAGCAGCTGATCAATGATTCTCTCTCATCATTGATGTTTCTATCTTCCTCTCCCTCTCCCTTCCTCTCTGAAATCAATAAAAATATGTATATATTTTAAAAGATTTTACAAAAACAGGCAAAGAAACTAAAACTGATGTACAAAGAAGATAAACAAACAGCCACTAACCACATGCAAAGATGCTCAATATCAGCGGTCATTGGGCAAATGTAAATCAAAACCACAATGAGGTATCATGTCACACCTACTAGGATGGCTGCAATAAAAAAAAAGAAAAAAGAAAATGCAACATAGCAAGTTGTTGGTTAGGACATGGAGAAGTTGGGACCCTCATACCAACTGGGAATGGGAATGGTGCCGCCTCAGTGTGGTGATTGCACAGAAAGTCAGAGATATGACCCAGCTAATCCCACGAGGTATATTCCCAAAAGAATTGAAAACAGGGACTCAAACAGGTACCTGTATGCAAATGTTCACTGCAGCCTTATGAACAAGCACCAAAAGGTGGAAATAACTCAAGTGTCTATTGCCAGGTGAATGAATAAACGGAGTGTGGGCTCTGCCTATCAGAACTTCATTCCTTTTTTAAAGGCTGGATGTGGCCCTAACCAGTTTGGCTCAGTGGATAGAGCGTCGGCCTGTGGACTGAAGGGTCCCAGGTTCGATTCCGGTCAAGGGCATGTACCTTGGTTGCGGGCACATCCCCACTAGGGGGTGTGCAGGAGGCAGCTGATCGATGTTTCTCTCTCATCGATGTTTCTAACTCTCTATCCCTCTCCCTTCCTCTCTGTAAAAAATCAATAAAAAAATATATTAAAGGCTGGATGTGGGTCTGAGAGTAAGACAGGCGTTAAAAAAGGAATGAAGTTCTGATACATGCTATGACATGGATGAACCTTGAAAACATGCAAAGTGTAATAGGCCAGACACAAAAGAACAGCTATTGTATGATTTCACTCATACAAAGTATCGAGAATAGTCAAATTCTTGGAGACAGAAAGAACAGTACCAGGGCCTGGGGGAGGGGAGGGAAATGGAGTCAGGGTCTAATGGGTCCCAAGTTTCTGTTTGGGATGATAAAGAGTTTTAGAAATAGATGGTGGTGATGGTTTCATAACACCATCTGAATTAACTGTACACTTAAAATGATGAACATGTTATGCTATATATTTAACCTCAATTTAAAAGAACAAAAACAAAAAGGCAACCCCTCACCTACCCCCAACCAAACCTGCTGATCCTGTGCAATCCAGAAATCTTGGCGCTTCTCTGATGCCTGCCTTACTCTCAGACCCACATCCAATGACGTCCACCATACACAGATCTGGCCTCCGCCTCTCCCCACACCCGCTGTACAGCCTCTCACACCTGGACCACAGCAAGAGCCCCCAGAGCAGCTCTGCCCTTGCCCGCGTGGCCCGCTCTCTGCAGAGCAGCCAGAGGGATCCTGTCCAAACCTAAGTCAGCTCCCGCCCCTCCCTGCTCCAGCCTCCTCCAGGGCTCCTGTCTCACCCAGACCAAGCCCCCCAGTGACCAGAGGCTCATCACAATCAGACTGCCCCTCCTGCTCCCTCCCTCCATGCTCCCCAAACTGTCTCCACAAGCCCATCCGGCATGTTGCAGGCACTCTGGGTCAGAGGTTTTGCACTGGCTGTTCCCTCAGCCCAGAATGTACTTCCCCCACTCCCTCCAGGTGTGTGTTGCCACCATGCTGCCCATTGACAAGGACATCCCTGGCCACCCGATTTAGAATCGCCTGTTCCCATTCGCTAAGCCAGCATATTAGGGATTTAATTAGGTACTTTTGGTGGTCAAGAAAGCTTCCCCAGGCCACGGCTTTGTCTGTTCTGTCCTCTGCTGTGTCCCAAACCCTGAGGACACAGTGCCAGGCACCCAGCCAGCTCATAGCTGCTTGTTGAACAGGCAAATGAAAGGTTCAGGAGAGAGAGCTCTCTTGCTCCCACCGAGGGGGCCGAATGACAGCCTGCCTGGGCTTCCGATCCTGCCTCTGCCACTTGTCAGCTGTTTGACCCTGAGGTATTGCTTCATGACTCAGTTTCCTCATCCATAAATGGGGAGAACAACAGGGCCTGCCACATAGAGTGAGGGACTGCACGGGATGATGTATAAGAGACTTCCACACGCCCACTCAGCAAGTGAGTTATCTGTACGCGCCTCCTTCCCTCCCTTCCTCCCTCCCTCCATGCCCAGGATGCCATCAGTGTAGAGACGCACATAGGACATCCCAGCAGGGTTTTGTGGGATGAGCAGGAGCGCGTTAGGCAGTGGAATTGCCACTTCACCTCCCCCTGCCTCCACCTGCCCTTGCAGGAGGTTCAGACTGTGGGCTACATAACTTCTTCATAACCAAGGAGGGAGCTGGTGAGGAAGCCAGGATGGGAGGTGGCATGTGTAACAATCCATGGCTCAGGGAAGTGAGAATGAGCTGGTCCTAGGACACGTCCCAGAGCGTCAGGTATGACTTCACATCTGGGTCTCCGGGAACCGGCCTATTTCGGGGAGGCCTCCTGAGAGCAGGAAGGCAGGCCCTCCAGGCTGGCTTCTCACGCCGCCCCCTCCCCTCCGGTGCCAAGCTCCTGCCCGCCCCCCCCTCTGGCCAGTGGGACCCTCCCTCTTCCTTCTGGCCCCTTAATTTGATGAGCGCACAGCTTTGTTTCTAGAAAGACGCCAAACTGGGCCATTTAAGAAGGATAACTTTCTCCTTGGAAATCCGAAAGGAAAAAGGAGGGGTGGGGAGGAGAGAGGGAGAAGGACATAATCAGAAGGAGGGCTCCCAGGCTATAGTTAGCAGCTCCAGTCCAAGGTGGCACTCTGATTGCAGGGCACAGAAGCCCAGCCCGCGGCTCCAGGGGTGGGACCCAGCCGCGGAATCAAACAAACCGCCTGCAGCCGCAGCCCCTCGTCCCTGCCCCGCCCCCTCCCAGGTTTATTTAATAACCTCTGAACCGGGAGGGGGAAGTCGTCCAGGAAGCACTGCTTGGGTCATTTATTTTAAAATTATTGGTATAAAAATATCCAGGGTCGAGATTTATGTGCAGGGAGAGGCCCAGGAAGTGAGGGAGTCCCCCTCCCCGCCGGTCCCGGCCTCATTTATCTCCTCCCCTCACCCCCAGTTCCTCTGCAGTTTCCATTAGGGCTTCAAGTCATAGTAGTTACTTTATATCTCAAATAAATCTCCAGAATAGCACGGAAATATTGTGTGTATTAATAGCGCCTGTAAAAACATCCGAAATCCTTCCATCCGCCACGCGGTGGACACAGCATGGCTGGGGATGGGGTGGGGTTGGGGGGGAGTGCTCCCCAGCCCCGGCCCAGCCGCGGTCTGGACGCCGTCTGCCTGTCTGTGGTGCCCCCAGTAACCTGAGGCTGACAAAGTACCCTCCACACCCCAGAGCAGCGCAGGGGACGGTCCCCACCGAGGAGGCTGGGGTCCCCTGTCTCCTGCCCCTCGTGTGCCCCTCAGTCCCCTGAGAGCTGCCACCCCCGGAGTCCCCAACGCGGCTGTGCTCAGGGCCCCTCCCCCCGCCCCCCCCCCCCGCCCCTTCCCTCGCAGCCTC
>NW_005356944.1:4031520-4032614 GCF_000412655.1 Myotis brandtii | reverse complement strand
GCGGTCCGGCCCGCCCCCGCCTCCACTCCGCGGGCGCCTCTCCACCGGTTCTGGACCGACTTATCAGTGGGGCCCTGAGCAGCCCTACGAGGCGCGCCCCCAGCCAGGCCCCCAGGGAAGGGTGTCCACTGGGGGAGGGGCGGTGGTAGCGACCCAGCCCTGAGAGACCAGCACAGCGTGGGGCGATTCCGTGGGTGGCCCATCCAGGGCAATGAGCGCATTCCGGACCCCTCCCCCAGGCAAGGAGGCCTGAAGTCGAACCCCAGGCTAGGAAGAGCTTGGAATCTGGGGAAAGGCAGAACTGCCCCCCAAATAGGAGAAATCCTGTTCTATGAGGACTCCAGGGAAGTGAGCTAAGAAAACCGGCCAAGGGTGCAGGCAAGGCCTTCTGACCCACCTCCTGCCACCGGCTCTGGGCTGGGAGCGGGAGGTGCCACCCTCCAGCCCTGTCCACGTTCAGAAGGCCAGGTCCGGACAACCCCGCATCCTCCCCGGGCAGAGATTCGGGCACCAGGAGAGCGAGGAGAGCCTCAGGGGAGGCCCCTCCAGGGTCTCTAGAAACCTCACATCCATGAAGCCTCCAATAAACCCAGTACATGCTGAGCAGAACTACCTTCAACAAATTGCTAATTTAAGCGGCTCCCCGACCGCAGCACAGCGGTGGTGGGACAGGGGCAGCCCGCATGACATTTCAAAAGGTCACCTCACACTTTCTGCACCACAAGGAGGAGCTGGGCGGTTGCTGGGCGCCCTCCTGTGCCAGGGACCCCTGAGTCACCTGCCAAGTTAACACTCCACAAGCCACCAGCGTTGTGGCTGGCCCCTGGTGGAGACAGACCCAGCCACTCGGAGCGAACAGGCATCACCCACATGAAAGGAATCTATGTGCTGGGGGGGGGGGGGGGGGAGGAGCAGAGGGGGGCGTGGTTGCCAGTCCTTCCCATCCCCCCAGGCCTGCTCCAGCAGAAACTCTGCCCTGGGCGGAAACTCTCCCGGTAGCAGCAAAACCACAGAGAAATGTCTCCGGTCCGGCATGTGCTTCCCCGCCCCTCTCCCGAGGTGCTGCGTACAGAGAGGACAGTCTAGTGCCCTTG
>NW_005356944.1:4013345-4031472 GCF_000412655.1 Myotis brandtii | reverse complement strand
GGGAGGAAGGTGACCTGCTGTTGTCTTCAGCATTAGGCCCCTCTCAGTCTGGACTCAGAAACTGGGAGACGGGCTCCGTGGAGGAAGGCTCACCTGTGAGGGGTCTGCCCGGAGCCCCGAGGTGGGGGCTGAGTGCTCCAGACACTCGCCCCAGGAGGGCAGAGCGGGGCCCGTGCAGGGGCCCCGAGACTTTCTCACAGTCTGTCCACCCGACCCCAACCACGGTTGCGGGGGAATCGAGATAAAAACGCATTTTTCTTGGAAGGGCCTGATGGCCACCGTGATACATGGCAATAGCTCAGTTGTGTAAATACACAGAGAAAATTTTAGCGTTCTAACCCCTGGAATGATGAACTATAAACCGAAAAGGCTCAGGGGGAAAAAATGTAAATACGACCAGGGCTATTTTTAAGCCCCATTGTTTACCTTTTTGGGCCAGGGATGGGCTATGGCACATTTAGCCAGCTTTAAAATGCACATTATTATCGCATTGTTATTAGCAGACGTATGTTAAACGGCCATTAATAGGTGCTGATTCATCCGACTGGAGCCGTGTTTCTGGTCCCACGCTCTTGGCTCCGATTGAGTTGTGTTCTGATGGAGCCTTCAGCCGTGCCCAGCATGTGCGAGAGCCTGGAGCGGGCTAAGCAGATATTCCATTCTATCCGGTTTAAAAAGATATCTTTGTAAATACCGGCTCATTTTTACCAAGACTGGTTTTGGCAACTATTTTGGTAAATGTCGCCGGGCGAGGAGGATGCCAGGTTCGGGAGAGTTGGCCCAAGTGGGGACAGTGCCCTGGGAGGAGATGGAATGACCTGCCCCAACCGGGGCAGCCCGCCTGTGCCAGGAGATGTTTATGTCAAAAGCAGACTGGGGCAAGTGGACTGGCGCGGGGAGTGGCACGCCTGTCATCACAGCCCCAGCCATCATTACGGGACACAGCAATCACGCCACACAATGCTTATAATCATGGGCAATGGTTTCCCTTTTGGGGAGGCGGCAAGGGAGGGGGAGAGGCAGCTCCCTGCGAGGCTGGGCCAGCGCTCTGGCCCTGGGGTTGGCCCAGTTTAAAATAGGCTTTGCAGGGTGAGGCCCGGCCCCGCGGGGTGGGACAGGCTCAGCCCTCCTGGACACCGGAGCCTTATCAGACCCCGGGGCCTCATCAGACCGCGGGGCCTCGTGGAGTCTGAACTTGTACGTGACTCAGGGCTACCGGCAACAGCACCCGAGTGTCCACGGCTCCCCACTGCTGCTCAGGGGCCGGTCAGAGACCAGAGCTGACTCAACAAGCAGAGAGTCTCGGAGCCGAAAGCCACCCCCTGTGTCACCTGCAGTAACCCAGGCCTTTGGATGAACCAGGAGATGCCCAGTGTTACTCGTCCTCAGCACAGGAACAGGTCATGGGTCATTTCAATCCCGACTTGTAGTCTTAGGATGTCTGTTTGCAATTCAACATGGTTCTTTGAGCACCTGCCTTGGGTAGGACCTAGGACCCCGACTTAGGGTTGGCAGAGGGTGGGGATGCAAATGAGCAAGATGAGGCCCAGCCCCCCAGGGCTGGTGCACAGCTGGGGGAGATAAGCCAGGGGTGGAGTGAAGGCAGGGCCTCACAGGGAAACAAAGCGGCTAGAACCCATCGCGGACAAGCTGCTCCTCGGACCTCGGTGTGTGCATCTGTGAGAAGGGCCCTGGCTCGTGCTGCCTCTCGGGGAGGGAGGCGGGCGGGGTGAAGCTGGAAAGAGAATCCAGCTTCCAGCCCGAAACGCAGCTCTCGTCAGCACTGGACTGGGGGGTGTCACTACGTCTGTCGTCCTTGGGTCGGCGGGCAGGGCCTGTGTGGGACGCTCAGAGGCAGCAAGCAGCTTGGAGCTGCAGTGCCCCTGACCTGGAGGCCATGGAAGGGAAGGGGTTTTTCTGGGTTGAGGTGGCTTAAGGGCAGAAATGGGGACAAGGCACAGAGGTGGGGGAGTGAGTGGGAACAGGCCAGCCTGGTAGATGTGGGGCACAGTGAGTAATGAGTCCAAAGGCGGGGTTCAGGCAGACCCCAGGCCTGTGCAGTGCACTATCTATAGACAGATAGATAGATAGATAGATAGATACAGGAGGATACGGTTTTATTGATTTTAGAAGGAGAGGAAGAGAGAGAGAGAGAGAGAGAGAGAGAAATGTCAATCAACTGCATCCCATACTCGTCCTGACTAGGGATCGAACCCGCAACCTTTTGGTGTAGGGGACAAGGCTCCCACTGAGCCAGAGCAGGACGGAAAAATGCTTTAAAAATTGTATTCACGTGAAAGTGAAATAACACAAAACTAACCACTGAAAAGTAATGATGCAGTGGCACTTAGGACATTCACGGTGCTGCGCCAGTCCCTGCCCCCTCCCCCGCCGGCTCTCTGTCTCCATGGCATTGTCTGTTCTGGGCATTTCACGTCAACGGACCATGCAGTGTGTGGCCTTCTGCGCCCTTCTCTCGGTGTTGGTTTTCATAATTTATAATGTCCTTGACGCTCTCCCACATTATTGCGTGTGTCAGGACTTCGTTTCTTTCTGTGGCTGCGTAAGGTTTGTGGTGTGGCTATGCCACAGTTGGTATCCACTTATCCAATGAGTATTGGGGCTGTTTCCCCAAGGGGTCCCACCAAGGAGCCTGCAGGGCCTGGGGTTCTTCGATGGCCCGAGGGTCCCTGGCAAGGCTGGGCAGAGGGCACAGTGGCTGAGCTGTGCGGAAGCAGAGGAGGAGGGGGATGGGGAGCAGCGGCGAGCTGGGGAGAAACCGGCCCAGCCTTCCCACAGTTTGAGACGCGAGGCAGCTGCTCATGGCTAATAGCAGGGGCCCCTGAGTGGGCCGGAGGTGTTGGAGCAAGCCCGGTCCCCACAGATGCAGAGGACCCGCTTCCTCTCCCTTCACCGGCTTCACCGGCACAGGGGCCCGGAGACGCGGCAGCTGCTGCCTGGGCCTCCCTCGGAGCCTGTTTATTTAATAAGCACTTAACCAGCACTTACTGTGTACCAGGCCCTGTGCCAAGCACTTTATAAAAGCCGCTCTCCGCCATGCGCGCTAGCATCAGTCCCACTTGACAGGTGAGGAGACTGAGGCTCAGAGAGGTGGAATCACTTGCCCGAGACCACACCGCAGCCAGTGTAGAAGCTGGGGCTCAAACCTAGGCAGCCCGGCTCCAGAGTTGGTGACTGAACCAAGTCTGTGCTCTGAGGTCCAAGTCCAGCTTTCCCAGCATCTGAGCTCCAGGGCCCCGAGTGCAGCCTGAGCTGTGAGCCTGGGGCTACATGTACTTCCGAGTTTTCCTTTATCCAGCTCATCTTTTCAAACTTTTTTGGTTCTTTTTATTTTTTAAAATATATTTTTTTTATTGATTTCAGAGTGGAAGGGAGAGGGAGATAGAAACATCAATGATGAGAAAGAATCATGGATCAGCTGCCTCCTGCACACCCCACACTGGGGATCGAACCCACAACCCAGGCATGTGCCCTGACCGGGAATCAAACTGTGACCTCCTGGTTCGTAGGTCGACGCTCAACCACTGAGCCACACCGGTTGGGCTATTTTTCAATTGTGCTAAAGTACACATGACATGACATTTACCATTTTAACCATTTTTAGTGTTCTGTTCTGTGGCCCTGAAGTTCCTTCACACTGTTGTGCAGCATCATTTATTCACAGAACTCTCTCTTTTCCCAAACCGAAACTGTCCCCAGGGAACACCCCGCCCAGCCCTGGCACCCACGTCCTGCTTTCTATGAATCCGACTCCTCTAGGCCCGCCTAGGAGTGGGCCACACAGGACTTGTCCTTTGGAGTCTGGCATTTTGCATGAAGCCTAGGGCCCCCAGGTTCATCCACATGGTCATGGGTTTCAGAAGTTTCTTTTTTTTTTTTAAAGGGCTCATCCAACTTTATTCTTACAGAACCCAATATTGCCGTTGGAAATGGAAAATTAGAATCACTGGCTACATAACGAAGGTGATAGTTTAATAGAGCACAATTTTAAAAAATATGTTTGTGTTGATTTTAGAAAAAGGGAAAGGGAGAGGAAGAGGAAGAGAGAGAGAGAGAGAAACATCAATGAATGAGAGAGAATCATTGATTGGCTGCCTCCTGCACGCCCCCCCACAGGGGGTGGAGGCCACAACCAGGGCATGTGCCCTGACCAGGAATCGAACTATGACCCCCTAATTCATGGGGTCGACGCTCAACCACTGAGCCACACCAGCTGGGCTAGAGCACGGTTTTTATACACCAATGTTCACTTCTACCTGGGTGCCCTGCGGGGGGCGGGCGTGAGCCTGGGGGTGCTGCTGAGCCGGAGACTTGGTGGCAGAGCGGTGACAGACCTGCTGACCCCAAGCCGAGACTCTGTCCTCTACAGACTCCACGAGTCTGCCAGAGAACTGACAACCAACTGCGTTCTCACCACGTGCGGCAACCCCTCCCTGTGGCCCGCGACCTTGTGCCCCCGACATCGGCTCCCTTTGCACTGAAGTGGCTCGCAGAGCACCAGGGGCTGGGGTGCCGCATTTGGGGAAACACCCCACATAGCGACGATCACTCCTGTGCACCACCCAGGTTGTGTGCGGCGACACCGTGGCCCTGTCACATCGCTGTCTTCCTTTCCGATGCAGGAGGGCGGCCGCGGGCTTGGAGGCCTGGCGTTAAATACTCGCGCTGTCCTATTTCTATCTGTTACGCCAACCACGTGAGGTACGAGTTATCATTCCCACTTACAGCCGAGGAAGCTGCTAGCCAGAGGCGGGGAATGGCTTGCCCAAGTCCACACAGCTTGTAAGTGGCAGAACCAGGGGTCAAATTCTAGCGCAACGGCTTCTAGAACTTTCTAGGCAATTCCAGGACTCCTCCCCCTGCACCATACCCACTTGCTTGTTTCTCTAGAGTTGGAACTAGGATGGATGGGCCTAGCACACCAGCTGCAACACATTGTCATTATAGTAACAGCAGGAATGCTATGGAGCCAACAGGAGAAAAAGCCCTTGTTTCGCCCTTTTGATCGGCTACGTCCAGAACCCGGGCTCAGGTCTCCTTGGTGTCTCCTCAGCCTCCCGCCCGCTTGCCTGTTTGCAGGATGAAGACTCAGCCGCCGTCTTCCAGGAATGACTAACATCTCGTGGCCCGTGGACCTTCGAGGCTGCCCAGATGGCTTCAGTTTTCGGAATTAAAGGGACTCTAATTAACGGTGCAAATATTTACGCTCAAAGCTCCACCAGAGAAAACACAGCTTGCTGTTTTTTCAGAGTAAATAACACAGATGCCAAGGCTCTTGGCAATAACGCAGGGATGAGATCGCCAAGGATGGTAGGTTCCTGTGAAAGTCCCTTCTGTAACTCAACACACCCGGAGGGTTTGCTTCCCCGCAAAAGGCCAAAGTTCTATTCAGTCCTCTCAATGGGGACGGCGGCCTCCTCCGGGAGTCGACGATGAACCGCGTCCCCGGAGGAGGATCGCGTCACATGCGTTCATTTAGGAATGAAACCCTCCCGCTCGCAGTCGGTGGCCCCGGGGCCGCCTGCTTCTGGAGGCCGGGCCTTTTGCAGGTGCGTCGCCCATGAAAGCTTCAGCCGCCGCCATCTGATCAGAGGGCCTTGCCTGGCAAAGGGCCCATCGGACGGCGTGGGTGCCGGCCTGCCAAGAGCCGGCGGAGGGCCTCAGCGTCACTTGGAGTCTTTTGTCCCAAATGCCTCATGTACCCTCATCTTCAGTGTGTGTGTGTATGTGTGTGTGTGTGTGGTGGGAGGTTCGGGGGCGGGGGGACAAGTCCCAGGGAAAGAGAACACGGGGTCAGGCTGCCCGCCTCCGCCCCAGGCCTCCACACGGCCCCTCGAGTGTCCCTGGGAGAGTGTCCCCCGGGGAGCAAGCGCAGCGGCTCAGAGAAGACTTTGCACCCACCCTCCTCTCCTCTCGGGAGAGATAACGCGTTCCCAGACGCTCGGAGGGAACCTGAGAGGGGAAAGTGGAACCCGACCCCACTTATCTCCGAAGGGCCGGGAGCCGCCATGACGCTGCGCCCACGGTGCTCTGGGCGTGGGGTGCACAAAGCCGCAGTCATCTCCGGGGACGGCCCGGCGAGGAGTAGGCGTCTTTGTCCCTCAAAAGCAGAGGGTAAGTCACGTCCCCAGGCCACCCTGTGCTCCCATTTATGATATGTTTGATGGCAAAACCTCGAACTCAGAGCATCAGGCCAGGGCCACGGGGACTGGCCTGCTGCTCCGGTCCGCTGTGACGTCTGCGTGGGCCGTGGTGTGGCCCCATGTGAAAGGGTGACCCTGCCACCCATCCCGCTCACGGTGGACCTGTCAGTATCCTGCCTGAAGCACGGGCGGCCTTGCTGGGTTGGGTGCCCCTGGACTCTAGGCCACGCTTGGCCCAGCAGTAGGAGGCCGTGGGCAGGACCACCCACCCGCAGCCTCGGGTCTGGAACAATGGCCCACTGTTGGCAGCACATTTACCATTTCCATGGTCTTTGTGGCATCGTTTCGGGGTTGAACGCCCTCTCCCAGCCTCTGCTGCGCTCACGGGCAGGGTTCCCTGGGTGCCAGGGTTGGTTGACGGGTCAGGTCATGCCCCTCCTCACCACCACCGCAGGGACTTAGTACCACTTGGGGCGTCTCACTCTGGGCGATGAAGTCCTGTGGCACTCCGGGAAGCAGGACAGGGTGGGGAGGGGAGGGGAGGAGAGGGGACCATTGGGCCCACGTCCTAGCTGTGTGGCTCACTATGGCACCCCTCCCAGCCTTCCCAAACTCACACATAGTGCAGGGGTGGCGGCACCCATCTGAGGGGGATGAGCATGCAGTGAAGCCCGCCGGGGGGACCTGGGCCAGCATCTGAGCTGTTAGGAGCTTGTCCTGATGCACCTGTCGGCCGGGCAGCAAACACAGGGCTCCCTCCGGGCAGGGGTCAATGGGTCAGCTCAGTGGCGGTAACAAGTGGCACCGCTGGTTTGGCTTAAACCACAGACATTTACTGTCCCCGTCCTGGGAGCTAGAGTCCGAGACCCAGGTGTCCCGGGGCTGGCTCCTCCTGAAGCCTCTCTCCTGTGTGTGCAGACGGCCGCCTTCTCCCTGGGCCCCCTCATGGTCCCTCTGTGTGTGTCTGACCTCTCTTTCTAAGGGCACTAGTCACACTGGATTAGACCCACCCCAAGGCAGGATGAGGCACTGGGACCTTAGCTGTTTGGGGGCGCCAATCCTGGAACAGTCAGGAGAGAGGGTGGGGCAGGGCCAGAGAGCTGGCAGCGGAGAGGGCTGCCTGGCGGTGCTGTGGCCGCTGGAGAGGGACAGCAGCCTGGCAGGAGTGGCCCAGAGAACAGACAGCCAGGGTCTCTGTCCTCTGACCCCAATAGCTGGGCATGTTCAGAGTTCAGAGCGTGGTGGGGACAAGTGTACCCAGTCCATAGAGCTCCCCCGCCCCCAGCACAGGTCAGAGCGGGTGGCAGGGGAGCTGGGCTGCGGAGGCCCTGGCATGGTGGCCAAGTGCTTGGCCCCAGCTGCATGGACAGCAGACTAAACTAAACAAACCAGAGCAAACGAAAACAGGCACACTGGCCACCCGCCTGGTCCTGCCAGCCAGGATGGTCTGAGGGGACCATTCTCAGGAACAAGTCACCCCCCTGCCAGAGGCCCCAACTTCTCACTGGCTCACGGGAGGGACCCTGGTTCCGGGACTGTTTGGGCAGGTTGTCCAGGAGAGCTCGGGGCCCAGAGCCACAGCCCATAGTTGCCATGAGCACGATGAACCCCAGAAAGATGCTCTTGCAGGTTTCCGAGGACCAGAGGAGGGGGCTGCCCCTTGGGGGCCCGAATCACCTCTGGTGTCGGTGCTAAAGGAGCCCCAGTCGTCCCTGAAGGGGGGTCGTGGGTCTGCTCTTGGGGCCCAGTCAGCTCCCATGGCTCAGGGGCCTCATTTCCACAGCTTCTCAAACTGCTAGAGCCTGCGGTTCTCAGTGGACCCCATGGAAGACTGTCCTGCAGGACTCCTCAGGGAGGGGAGATGGGCTTGGTCATTTCAGGGAGGGGCTGCCCAGCACCTAACGCCCCTTCCCATTGGAGGATCCCCCAGGTGTGACATGGGTGGGTACAGAGCCTGCTCCTGTGTCAGGGGATAGGAAATCCTCCAGCTCCATCTCCCTGGCAACTGGGCCATGGGCATGTGACCCAGGCTTGGCCAATCAGATGCAACTCGACCAGAGAGGGCAGGGTTAGGATTCTCTCAGGACAGTGTGGCACTGTCCAGTGGCTGTGGCAGCCGAGTGCAGCGGCCGGGGGTCCTGCAGCGCCATGGAGCGTGGGCCACTTGTCCATCCCGCTCACGGCTCTCCCAGGCCGCCTTCCTTCCTGCCTCAAAGGGTCTTCCATCGTGTTCCTTTCCAGATAGGCAGCCAGACTGGTGTTGGTTGCTTACATTCTGAGGTGCTGAGCAGCTGTTACTTTTACTGGACTTCTCACCCGGACAATCACAGTTTGCATTCACGCCCAGAAGCCCGCTGGTCTCCGGTACCTCCCTTCTGAGCCACTGGTGTGGCCTTGTTTCAGAACACTGGGTTGTGTAACGGCTTGTTTCCTGCTAGACTTGGCTGCTGGGGCGCTCAGAGACGACTTGGGGGGCTGCGTCAGGGCCGAGAGCACGGTGGTCCCACGTGCTGGGAGACCACCGACTCACACCCACCGGCCCTTTGTCAGCTCGGCAATCTTGGGCAGTGCCCGTTCCTTTCTGTGCCTCAGTTTCCTTGTCTGTGAAATGGGGATCCATTATTGTGCCTCCCGCCAGCATCGTCACGGACAGCAAAACAGAAAAAACACAGTGACCATCAGTGAGTGCTGACCAATGTTTTTAACCATCTTACTTCCAGAACCTCGATTTCCTAGTGCCTCCTTGTCCAGACAAACCCTCAAAGGACTTTATGCCTGGAGGAGTATTAAGGCGCTTAATAAACTACCATAGCGCCCTTGAGGACAAGACGGAATCTCAAAGCATCCGCTCCGCAGAACACAGCGATGTCTGCCAACCCAGAACGCCACCCCCCGCCCCCCTGCATTGCCGAGTCGGGCACTGAAGTGTTTTCCATCTTTAAGGGGATCTGCAAGGACTGTCAATGTTGAGGAGCGTGGAGGCCTCCAGGCAGTGAACATTTGCGGAGCAGTTCCTATTGCCCTGGCACAGGTTTAGATGCTGAGGGAACAGGGCTTCGAAAAGTCTTTCCCACTTTGGAAATGATATTCTTACTAGGGAAACAGAGAATAAGCAGATGATGCCGTGCAGAGAGGAAGGGCTTGGAAGAGAAGTGAAAGAGGGTGAGGATGGAGATGACAAGACGCCACCGACACGGGCCAGGGAAGGGACCTTGCATGGAGCTCGGGGTGAATCGGGAGGGAGGCCTGCCGGCATCTGGGGGCCCGGGGAACCCCCGTGCAAAGGCCCTGAGGGCAGCTGGCTGTTGCTTTGACCACATGTTTTTGTGTGTGTGTGTGTGTGTGTGTGTGTGTGTGTGTGTGTTTTAAATTTTATTGATTGAATTGATTTTTAAATATATTTTATTGATTTTTTACAGAGAGGAAGGGAGAGGAATAGAGAGTTAGAAACATCGATGAGAGAGAAACATCGACCAGCTGCCTCCTGCACACCCCGCACTGGGGATGTGCCTGCAACCAAGGTACATGCCCTTGACCAGAATCGAACCTGGGACCCTTCAGTCCACAGGCCGACGCTCTATCCACTGAGCCAAACCGGTCAGGGCTTTGACCACACGCTTAATTGCCATAGGAATGCTGGTGCGGAGGAAGGACGCAGAATCCGCCTGGATTTACCAACACGTCTGCAGGCATAATCCCAGGTCAATATTGATTCAGCGTATTTACACAGAAGTATCTTATCACAGTGCGGCGTGAAAGTGACCAAAAAATCTAATTGGTCACGAATTGTTTTACAGCGCCAGGAAGATGACACGGAGGGCGTTAACTACCGCGTTTTACAGGTTCCCATGGGAGGGGAAATACAGACGTATATACATTTGAAGGAGCACTCACATTTCGACAGGACTAAAAAATACGTATCCAAATGTCTATGCACCCACCTGAAAAAATAAAATAAAAATCTAGACACGCACGACGCACTCTGTTCATTTGAGACCGAGATAACGCTGGCATTTCCAAACACAGCCTAGTAGTTACTAGTAAATACCCCGGCGGTTTCTCTGAGCACGCCTGTAGTTTTCTTTTCAATGGAGTCATTTATCCAAAGCGGAAACTGTGGGGACCAGTCGTTCCATTTTAGAGATGAGAGACCAAGGCTCAGAGGGAGGAGGAGAAATCCAGGTCCCTGGTTAATCAATGGCTTGCCAGGACCAGGACGAGAAATTGCCCTGAGCCCCTGTCACAGACTGCCAGTTGCTGCACCCACTTCCCCCAATATTTATTCTTTGCTTTTTTTCTTAGCAAAAGAACACCTAGTTTTTAGCTGCATGTGACTACCCAGAACAAACATTGCATTCCTGACGGCCCTGGCACCTCGGTGTGGCCATGGGACTAAGTTCAGGCCAATGGAAATGAGTGAAAGTGTGTGGGCAACTTCCAGGGAGGGAGATGCCGCCTTGGCCTTCTCTCTTTCCTGTGCTGGAATGCGTCTGTGATGGCTTGTGCTCAGGCAGCTGTATGGGGCCATGAGGTCAATGCCTTTGCTGAACATGACAGAGCAATCTGAGAGAAGGGCCCTGGGTCTCTGATGACTTTGTGAAGCCTTCTACCAGCCCTGGAATCCTGAAACGCCCACCTCTGGACTTCTCTTATAGGAGAGAAACTTACTTCCACCTCTTTAAAGGTGGCTTTTTTTGTCCCTTGCTGCTGAACCAACCCAGGCCTTCCCTGGGTCTCCTCTGAAATACAGCTGTTTAACTCCCTCACGATGATAGAGATGAAGGAATAGCCCCAGAGGTCACAGAGTTCTCTTATAGAAACACTAGAGGCCCGGTGCACAAATTTGTGCACAGGTGGGGTCTGACCAGCTCGTCCCGATTGGGTCTGATCAGGCTGGGCTGGCTCGGGGGAAGGGCCATGGGCCGTTGGCCGGCTGCCCCCACCCCCTGATGGGGGGGACACGATCAGGGGTAGGAGTGGCCAGGGGGGAGGGGCGGCAGGCCATTGGCCAGCCAGCCCCACCCTCTGTTCGAACTCCTGGTTGAATTCCCTGTTGAACTTCTGGTCGAAGGAACAATTTGCATATTAGCCTTTTATTATATAGGATTTCACTTCAGACCTGTGTGAAGTAATTGCTGGAGCAAACAGCCCCTGCTCCAGGCATGCGGGCCCAGACCAAGGCCTGGAGAGCACTTCCCAACAGGATGATCACACAAGGATGAGTCATGAGGCTGGTGACACATTGAAGGCCATGGCCACTGTCAGCCAGCTTGCCCCACCCTCCTGAGGAAACTCGGGTGTGCGTACGATCTCGACGCTCAGGGAAATACTTCCCGGAGGGTCAGCCTCTGGGACAGTTGGGTGCATGGGCCCATTGAGCTCTGGTCGAGCTTCTGATGTGTCGTGTCGCCCATCCCGGGTTCCCCTCGGGGGTGAGATGTTCCCCCCTCTTCCTATCTGTCCACATTTCCCACCTCCTCCAAATGACCCTGCTCTGCCCGCTGAGAGACACAGCATTCATCCCGCCGCGTTCCTGCCACGGAGTTGCGAGAAGCTCCAAGCTGCCTCCTCTCCTGACCTTGAGAGCCCACAGCGGCATTTCACACGTGTCCTCTGGGCGAAGAGAGGCCAGGTTCTATGTGGAGTCGGATACTTAGGGCCTTCTTCTGCACAGGAAATGGCAGCAGCTGCCAGAGAGAGGCCCTGCCAGCTCCCATGGCAGCCGTGAGCACCCCCAGGGGAACACTGCCCTGTGCAGGGTCCTCCTTGCTGGGAACAGACCCCTTGTGCAGAAGAAGAAGCTGAGCGAGAGATTGCTTTGCTCCAGGTCACAGCAGCTGGGCAGTCCCAGCACAGGGACCTAGTCCTGCCTCAGACCAGAGCCTGGGACTCTATCTCCCTTTCCAGCCTCCACCCTGGGAGGAAGTCATCACACACGGCCCTGAAAGGGAAGCCTGAATCTCAGGCGACAGCTGGAGGAGGAGAGCGGCTTCTCACTGCCAGCTGTGTATCCCCATCCCTTGACCGGGACCCCCTCATGGTCCCTGCACCCCATTGCTGTCCCATGGCTGTCCAGCATCCTGTGGTCAAGCCCATTTCCATTCAGCCCACAGTCACCAGAAGAGGCTCATGCTAACCTTATTTATACTAGGGTGTGATTGACTGATACATGCCTCACTGTTTCCCTTTGGAGAGGCAGGCATTATAAGCAAGGGCTCTTGATCACCTACAGCTTAGTGACAAAGGAATGGAGACTGAAGGATGCGCCTTCCAACAGGGTAACAAGGGATCTTTCCAGGGGACGCCCTCCAGTTACAGCCTTGTGCTGCCGGAAGGAAGGTACTTAAGGCCAGGTCAGAAGTCCATGGGCTGTGCAGTTAGTATAGGAGTGTCACGCACTATGCAGCTCCTGGACAGAACTCCCACCCAGGAAGTGCCCCTGGGAGAGGTGGATGCTGGCGTCTGAACCTGGAAATGTCTGTGCCTGTGTATTCCCTCCCGACGCCGATGGTGCGAACACTGCATCCAGCCCTGCCCTGAAAGGACCCCAGCGGCACCTCTGCCCTGCCTTCCCCCACCCTCTCAATTAAACAGCTCAGGTGGTGAAGACCGCACGTCCCAGAATTCCTAGCTCCCCTCCCCCCCACCATGTGCATCAGGCTGGCTGATTGATGACAATGACAGACGATGCCACCACACCTCCGGCTGATCGGCCGAGGGCCACCGAGGAGGAAGTGGGCTCTTGGACAATCTCAGTGTAGGGATCTCAAAAGTTTGGCAAAACTTTGTTGCTATTTGAGGGCTCCTCTGTAAACATTTGATTGCTCAATTCGAATTCCTCCTTCCTCTGTCTTGACTCTCAGGCACTTTCAGAACAAACCAAAAATAAAAATTAGTTCTTTTCCAGCTAATTCATTCATTTTTGCAAATCCTCACTCTGTCCCCCTCTGCCGTTGGAACTTGTCTCCCAAAGGAGGTCAGAGGGCCCCAGAGACAGAGGGTCATCCATGGGGGTGTTGCAGCTTTGGCAAGGAAGTCTCTGGGAAGGCAGCTGCCCCATAGACTCTGACCTCTGACCTTTGAGGGGGGAGCACAGAGTGGGGGCCACTGAGAACCACCTCCTGCCCCCTCTGTCCTACAGGAGAGGACACGCCAGCTCATGCCCGGGAATTCTCTTTGGGGGGCAAGGCCTCCTCATTTATTCATTCATTCATTCATTCAATCGTAGGTGGAGTGATGGAGTGATGTCATTCATTCATTCACGCATCAAAGGATGGAGGGTGGGGCTGGTCAGACCGACCCAAGTCTTGGACTTGGTGGCTAAATTCCCATGAGACAGGAGCAAGGCTCTGTTTCCAGAAATGCCCTCTGCCCTGCCCCAAAGCGTCCCGGCTGGCCCTGGTGCCAGGAAGGCCCTCAGAGTTCCCGCCTTTCCGAACAGAGTCCCCTCAGGAAGGATGGGAAGCAGGATGCTACCAGCTGGGAGACCAGAGCAAGTTGTTCTCCTTGAGCCTCATGGTCCTCGTCCACCTGGCAGGCATGGGAGAGGCCCCGCCCACCTGGTCAGGTGGACCGGAACCACTCACTGGGCTGCTCTGAGCAGGATCTGCTGTGGTGCTGGAGGCCGGAGGCCCAGGCCTGGAGCTGGGGAGCGAGCTGCCCAGGCCTCACAGTGGAGGAGGGCGGGCTGGGACCAGGCCCCGCTCTGAAGCCTCAGCCCCCCTTCACAGTGTCGCCTCCTGTCAAGCCCATTTCCCTTCAGCCCACAGTCACCAGAAGAGGCTCAGGCACCGGGCGGCTCAGTGGTTACGAGAGGAAGCTCAGGAGAGAGGCCATCACTCACAGCCCTGACGCTACCAGCTGGCCGGTGAGGAGCAGGTGTGACTCCTTCTCTCGGCCTCAGCTTTACCCTTACGCGAAATGGGACCATAACAGCAGTAACAGGTGCCAGGCCGGTGCTTAGAGCCCTTAACACAACTCACGTGTTTCCCACCCAGAGTCCTTTGTGGTGGACCCTAGTATTAGCCTCATTGTACCAATGAGTAAAACAAGGCACAGGGAGGTAAAGCGACCGCCTCCGGGTGGGCCTTAACGCAGGGTCTGGCCTCAAAGCTTTGGCATCGGGGCCGACCTCATAGGGCCCCACAAGGCTCAAAGGCATCATTGGTGGAAGGCTCCCCTGGACGCCTGGTACACTTAGCGCTCAACACAGGCAGAACGGCGCTTCTCAATGGGGAGAAGTGGCTTTTGCCTTCAAGGGACATTGGGAATGTCTGGGGACATGTTGGGGTTGTGACAGCAGAGGGCCGGGTACCATTGGCCCCCAGTAGTCCAGGTTTGCTGCTAAACCCCCAGAGTGCACAGAATGGCCCGCAGGACAAGAACGGCCCAGCCCCGCACGTCAACAGCACCGAGGGTAAGAAGCCTGGGGCTGGGATCTAGGAGGCGCCTTAGATTAACGCACCCACTGACGGGCCTGCCCACCCTGGGGCGCTTTCCCCGCGGGCTGTCTGGGCACCCCTGGAAGCCGAGTTCCCTGGGTCCTCCCAGCACCTCCCAGGGTCACAGAGGGCAGCCTGGGCTGGCTGGCGGCGAGCGGCGCTCCCCTGGCCCCCACCCCATGGACCCCGCCTGCTCCTTACTTGCCAGCAGAGGGTCCAGCACCGTCTCCTCCATTGGGACACCTCCTGCGTCCTGGCCTCCGGTGGCGCCGGGTCAGACACCAGGGCTGCACTTCACCTCTGTGTCGGAATCTTGGGCAAGGTGGCAGAGGCCACTCCTGAGGGCGAGCGGAGTTTGCAAAATGAGTCAGAGGGCGAGAGGGCTCACAGCCAGGTGTTGCACGTGAGGTAATCATTAACTCGCAGCTCAGACACCTCCCCGGGATCCCGCGTGGCATCTGCCAGCCTTAACCGCGCTGCTGAGCCACCCACCCAATCAGGGCTCAGCTGAGCCGGTTGCCTGCGGAAGGGGAGGGTCAGTGCCCAGGACCCCTCTCCCACTATCTGCAGGGCTTCAGCTCTGAAAGGGCGGGGCCAATGAAGGAGAGGGGTCCCATTTCACAGCCCGCACTGAGGCCCCTCAGATCACCCTGCTGCCCTTTCCTAAGCGCCTCTTCTGTTCCCTACGCTGTGCCAGCCACTGGCCGGGCGTTATCTCCTTGAATATTCTCGCCAACCCTGCAAACGAAGGCTTGTGTGTCTCCCTGTCACGGGTGATGGGGGCGAGGCCCAGGCAGGTCGCTGTCCAGCGACAGGGCTGGTGGACAGAAAGGCAGGAAAGGAGTAAATCATTGCTTCTCCTGGGTTCTCTGTTTTCCCAGCTGACAGAGGAGCTACAGTTGTTTGCAGGCTAAACGTGGGGGAAATGCAGAAACACTGCTGAGCACAGGTCTCTGAGCAGACCGTAGGTGCTCCATACACGCTGCTGCTTCTCATGTCACCGGGTTGTGTCTCAAGGCCATGGGCCCTGCCCGCTCTGCTCACTGGTGTGGCAGCACGCGGCGGGCATTGGATGAATGGCTATGTCAGGTGACTTGGCCAAAGCCACAGGGCAGGTGGGTCTGATTCCCAACGACATGCTTTCAAACAAAGATTCATTGGGGCCCGGAGATATTCGTCATCTGGGAAGGTGAACCGCACTTCCTTTGAGGGGGCGGGTTTGACAGCAGCAGTCCTGGGAGTGGCCGCGGGGCCCCGTCCACGTGGGCTCCAGGCCAGCCGAGCTGCCTGACATGCCTCCACCGGCACAGATGACAACAGAGCCCTGGCCGTGGTGACAGCGCGGCATTCGCGTGTCTCTCCTGTGTGGGGGAGGGGCGTGAGGGTGCGGACACGGGTGGTGGCTGGGTGAGGGAATGTGGGAGACCTTCCCTGGCGGGTTGGGGAGGCTCCGAGGGGCAGGGGACTTTGGGGGGTGGCAGGGCAGAAAGGCTGAGGACCGATCGCTGTGGGCCTCCCCAGAAATCAACTCTAGGCTCAATCGCTTCATTCTAAAGCTGGTCCTGGGTCCCTCGGCCACTGCAGACCCAGCCTGCATGACCTCGGGGAGTCACGGGAGGTGCGTCAGAGGCTGCCATTGGAGGGATGCAGTGATGTGTTCCATTCATTCATTCACTTAATCAGCCATTCACTTAGTCCTTCCCTCACTCATTCATTCACTCACTTGTTCATTTATTCGCTCACTCATTCATCGGTTACTCATTCTCCCCTCCGGGAAACATGTCCTGAGCACCTAGATGCCTTGAGGCAGAGAGCGGAGATGAAAGTAGCTGGTTCCTGAGTCAAACGGTGCCTGGGGCGATGCAAAGGGTGATGTGGGGGGAGAATTCCATCTCGAAGGTGAGACTGATGCTGTCCTGTTGGCCACCTTATAGGATTCGTGCCCTCATCCTGGGCTTTAAACGGGTCCACTTCGGCAGGGCCGTGCCAGCCGAATCCCCAGGTCGGCGTCTTCTTAGCTGCAGGGTGGGTTGTCCGCACGCAGCGTGCAGATGCCAGCAAGTTGAGGCTTTGTTTGGCGTGTAAAGCCTCCTAATGGGTTTCCAACATTTACACTTGTCTTATTAACACCAATTACTAAGACTCGGCCCTGGCAACGGTGCATGTCGTTTTATAAATATGTCGGGAAAGGAAGGTCACCCACAGTTCTCAGCTGCAGCAACGGTCTTATTTGCAAAAGAAAGTCTGAGATAAATTCTCCGGGCAGAACAAGGCACCTCCCAGATAGAGCGTGAGGTCTGCCCTGTCGGAGGCGCCTGTGTTTTCGCTCAGGCCCTGCAATAAAACTCCTAGGGGCTCCCCCTCCTTTTAAATCACGCGTGTGGACGTTTAAAGCCAGTTCTGCCAGCACCAGGGTGCGTGGAGGCGAGACGGGGTCACCTCTTGGGTTTGTATTTGAAACGTGACGGATGGTTGTTTCTGTAAGGACGTGGGAACTGGCTGTGGGCAGAGTTATGGGTGTTGGGAACGGAGAGACAGCGAGAACCCCGCTTCCCGGGTGCCCCTCGGGCACATAAACAGTGAAATGTAATATCGCCTTATTCGGTCACGGAGCCCAGTCCTCACTTGCGGAGGCCTCCTTGCCTTCGACTATGCGAGAAAGGGCCAGGCAGCGGACTGTGGGGGCTGCCTCAGCGGGGCTCCAGGTCCCCCGTTTGGAGGCAGCCCCCTGGGGTCTGGCGCTGACAGGAAGCTTGTGCCGGGGTGCTGCCTGAGTCAGGGGTGTCACCCTCAAATCCGGGGCCCCTGGTGGCCTTTGCAGTAGGTGGGGTGCCTGGTGCAGGGACCCGGTATGGGAAGAACCTCCTGTGTCTTTGCGGTTGGTGTGGTGCTCACGGGGCTTTTAAACAATCGTCTGGAAGCAGGGTGGGATTGAGGAGTGGCAGGCACCCCCAGATTCCAGGGGTATCTGGAAAGGCACCAAACCCTGGCAGGGAAAGCAAAGTGAGGCATCCACTGCGGCCGCGGTCACTGGGGTGTCAGGCTCAGGGCTCAGCACCCGCCACCCATCCTCACCGTGAGTGAGGGTGGCTCCGGGCTCACGGAGGAGGGTGGACCGCAGGCCGCTCAGCTTCTGTCGGAGGGGGGGATGGCCAGCGTCCTGGGGCTTGAACCCGAGCCCCGTGACAGCCACGCAGAGGACACCCCTTTCCTCCCAGAGGCAGCCCCGTGGAAATCCCGCTGCAGAGCCAGCGGCCTGAGCCCCACGGTCCAGGGACGGAGCACTCCTCCTACCCACCTGCGGGAGGCTGGCTTCCATGGGAAAGGGGACAGACCCAGAGGTCATCTGCTCAGTCACCGCTCTCCATGCCCGGGCGTTCCTTCCAAGGGGTGATCTGGGCTGGACCGGACACTGAGTCACAAGGAAACGAAGAGAAAATGCAAAGGGTTGTGACTCACTGGTGGCCCAGAGTGGGCAGGAAGCCCCGGTGCACACACTGGGGGGTGGGGGTGGAGGTGGGG
>NW_005356944.1:4010224-4013249 GCF_000412655.1 Myotis brandtii | reverse complement strand
AGCATCAGAGGGCATTTTTCAGGTGAAAAGGCAAGTTCTGGGGAGTCAGGTGGTAGGGTCTTGAGCAGCCCTCCAGGTCATGCTGGCTGCTCCAGTGCCCAGCCCTGACCTCTTGCCTCAGCTCCCTGCCTACTGGACAGTCCCCGGTTCCTACATAGAGCTGCCTGGATGGCCCACTACCTGTCCCCGGCCTGCTGGGGTCCCCCGTAGCTCAAGGGGCCATCCCTTGGGCAAGACGTACTTCCCGGACACTGGCGTCCTCATCTGGGGAGTGGAGATGTGATGGGACATTGTCACGCCCAGACAGGTGAGAAGCCTTAGGACCGGCTGGTGCAGGGCCTGGCAGGCTGAGCAGACAGAGACAGCCCCGTCGGGGATCCTAGCACAGACACCTGCTCCCCTGGCCTCTGCAGCCAGAAACCAGCAAGGTGGCCCTGGTGATGGCAAAGGTGGTGGACCATGGTTTTCTGAGAGCTTCCCAATGGGCCCGGCCCTTCACAGACCTCATTTTCTCATCCGATGTTTAGGCCCATCTGACCCATTTGGCTGGTGAGAAAGCTGACATCTGAAGAAATTAAGCAACTTGGCAGGAGTCATGAGGACCTGAACTCGGGTCTCCAAGGCTGGTCTCAGTGCCAAGACCTTGTGAGTGTCTGAGTGGGGGGGGGGGGGGGGGGCAAGACCACCCCCTGGCCAGGCTGGGCTCCTTCTGGGTGAGGAGAGGAGGTTGGGTCTCCAGAAACATCTCTTTGGAAAGTTTAAAAAATTCCAGTCATTAAACAATTCAGTGTGTGTGTGTGTGTGTGTGTGTGTGGTGATTGGGGGTGGGAGGGGGCAGGCGTGATGTGAACATCTGATCTGAGAGTTGTTCCTCCTCCAAAAATCCTTCCAATGACTAAGAATAGTGGATTTTGTTCTGCCCATTAAACTTGAACCCCACTTATCATTTTACGACACGTTATGCAGTTATTTTGAGTTGTCGGCAAGAATGCCTGGAGCGGCAGGGGCTGGCGGGAGACCCGTTGGGCGCTTTTGTTTGGGCCTACAGATAGGATCACAGCTGTCTTATAACCAGAGCCCCGGGGAAAAGAGAAGAGTGGAGTTCTTCCCCTTCTAAGATGTATTCTGAGTTCCCCCCTCCAGCCGCTCCGGGGGGCGCAGGGGAGGCCTTATTTGGGGTTGCTGCGCTCCCTGGGTTTTGGTGGGCGTGGGGCACTTGTTCTCAGTGCATGTCCGAGCTCTGGGTTCTGTGCTGGGTGCTGGGGTCTCCTGGGAGGCTGTGTGCCGGGGAGAAGCCGGCAGGCCCGGTCACCTTTGCTGGACTCTTGTCCTTGAGGCCTCAGTGCCTTCACCTGCAAGCTGGGGGGCGTGATGTCCAGGACCAGGTGCCATCGTCCCAAGTGCTGCCTTGGTCTTCAGGCAGCCGGGCCAGATCCTGGCTCCATCAGGATCTGGCCAGGCTGCCTGAAGACCAAGGCAGCACTCAGGACGATGACCCCTCCTGCCTCAGTTTCCCCATCTGTAAAGAAGGGTTCATGATAAGGTGCCCTCCTTCCTGGGCGGCTGCGCATCAGAGGAGTCTGTGCTCAGAGCAGCGGCCGGTGACACGTGGTGAGCAATCAGCTGTCGCTGGCCCCTGGCAGGGCCGTGGTGAGGACAAAGGGGACCGACTGGGAAAGACAGAGGTGCCTTCCTCATGTGAGCCCCCTTCTTCATCCCCCCAAGCCGTTCCAAGAGAGTCAGAGGTGGCTGGAGCTGGCCGCCCTCCAAGTAGGCCGCTGTGTCGCCAGGTGACAGCCGTGCCTGCAGCCCTGCCCGGTCCTCGGCGGTGATGCCAGCGTCCAGGAATGCCCCGTCCCACAGCCTTCAGACTCTTCTCCGGGAGCTCATGCATTAGGGCCGAAAGGATAAATAAATGCCGTCAGCTGCGCTCCGGCCCCTGCCCCGCTGTGGCATCTGCAAGCACCCAGCGCCCCAGCCACAGGCGGGTGCCGCACAACAGATGTGACTGCTCCCTCTTAAAAATGGGGTGTGAAGGAGGCCCAGGGAGGGCCTGGGGGCTGGGCATTGGCCTGACCCAGCCTGACCCTCGCCTGGTGTGTCTGGGGCTCCTGGATCCCCCCCCCCCCCCGCCCTGCACCACCCAGACCCCTTCCTAACCCTCTCATCTGTCTCTCCCCCTCCTCACTCCTCTCCGTCTCTGCCTCTGTCTCTCTCTGTCTCCCTCAGTCTCTGTCTCTCTCTCTCTCTCCCCACCCCACTCTCGGTTACACCAAAACTCCCTGGAGACCTGGGTGCAGCAGGTTCCACAGGCCGCACAGCCACGATGGCTGGAGAGAGAACGGCAACTCAGGGAAGCTGAAACCCCTGCTGCCGCCGGCAGGGGTTTGGGAAAAGGCAGATTTGAATTAAAATAAGACCTGACTAGGTCTAAACCCTTGATGTTACTAGTAGAGAGAAAACACAGGAAAATGTTAAATTAAACCTGTGCCCCTAATTGTACCTCATTAACCAAGGAACCTATCATTTCTAGGACTTCGTCCTGGATGGGCTCCACGGGCACTGGGCTCTCGAGTAGAGCCGGACACGGAGCCCAGGCCCAGGGCTCCAGGGCGGGGAGAATGCCTGGCCACCCCACAGTCGCACGGAGCCCTGCCTGTGGGGGTCAGTGCAAAGTAATGGGGTGTCATCCACCCTGAGCGAGTGGACTCCCAGCCCCCAGGGAGCAGTCGCAGAGAGAAGGCACTGCCGTTCTGGGCCCTCCCACCTGCGACACTTCCCTGCATCACCCCACCACCGGGCCCCTGGCGATGCGGAAGGAAAGGGGGAGCTGAGACAGGCGTGCGGTGTTCCCTCTGCTCTGGGAACAACGGAAACGCGCCTGCGTGTGCGAGCTGGGAACTGTGAGTGGTGTGATTTCGGGGATTCCTCACACACGTGCGACACGCTCATGTTTGCGTTCAGAACTGGCACCCCACAGGGTCCAGGTGAACCAAAACCTCTTCCCTCCCCTGCCCCTCTCCCT
>NW_005356944.1:4006366-4010191 GCF_000412655.1 Myotis brandtii | reverse complement strand
CCCTCCCACACTCAGGGCCCCTCTGGGACTTGGCGTCCAGAAGTCACAGTCACCACCAGAGTCCAGCTCCACCTGCAGGGTGTCAGCTGGATGGAGTGCCCCCTTTTTATCCTGGTCAAGGCTGGGAGGTGCCACCTGCTTCTCTGACCGTGTGATGAAGATAAGGGGTCGGTGAGTGGGCTCCGGAGGGGGTGGGGTAGCAGGGACTTCAGTGGCTTGACCATCTCTCCTCCACCCCTGCTCCCACCCTGCTCCATCCCGTACCCTGAGGAGTGGTGCTGGGGAGGAGGTGGGCCCATACGTCCTCTAGGTGCGGGGCGTGCGAGGCGTGCAGGGATGGAAGCCCTGGGCCCTGGAGACACTCGGATGGATGGGAATGGCTCCAGCTGAGGCCATGGACCAAAGAGGGTCCGAGGGCCCACAGTCCTCAAGGGGACCCCGCCCTTTGGCTCTTCACATGAGCCTCAGGTTGGGAGAGTTGGTTCTGCCGAATTGTGGTCTGATGGGGAACAGGGACAGCCCTGAATCCACAGGGCCTGGGAGCCCTTGCGTGGGACACCGTGAGGACAGGAGCAGCCCAAGCCCCCCGCCCCCACCAGGCAGGAGCCAGGATGCACAGGGCCCGGGCTCAACAGCGACACCATGTGGAGGCAATGGAAGCCATGGGGCCAACCTGGGCTCTGGGGGGCATGGGGGCGTTTTTAGAAGGCTGACAGTCTAGGCCCCCTGTCTGGGTTGGAGGGAGATAAAGCTTCTGAAAGCGCTGGGACAGCTCTTACTGGTGGCAGCAGCTCTCAGAGGAATCGCGGACCCTGCCGGCCAAGGCGGGCAGTGAGAGAAGGCACAGTGAGTGGAAGCCACAAAGGAAGGGGTTTCTTCTGGTCCTGTGGGCCCTACTTCACGGCGACACCGGCCTGGGTGCGGGCTTGGCCCCGGCATTCGCCTGCTGTTTAGCCCTGAAGCAAGAATGCGTTTCCTGCCCGAGAAAACAGCCCTGCAGTGACCTCCAGTGACCTTCCGGAGTGTCCCTCACGGCCCCGGTCACTCACCTCACTGGCCTGCACTGTGGGCTGACCAGCCCAGCGCTGTGCCTCCACGGCTCCCCGGGGACCCTTGTGGGCGTCCCTTCCACCCTGCTGCACCCAGGCTGGAGCCCAGTCCCCGAGGCGAGGCTCGCCTGGCCTTGCACCTGGAAGGGAAACCCCTTCATCCGCAAGAACGCCAGCCCACGGCGGCTCGTGATGCCTGCCCAGGTCTGCCCTCCGGAGACCGGCCTCAGGAGGGAGCTGGTCGGTGGAGTCACCTGGAAGTCCCTGGTGGGGTGCCTGGCTCTCAGCCGTGGGGCGGCTGTCACTTAACAGGTCTGACCTGACCTCAGTCAGCCCTGACGGCCAAGTTCGCAGGTTGCACCAGGTGGGTAACGTCCCGGGAGCTGGAGCCTGTGCAGGAGCCGCACGTGGCTGACTCCAAAATTCTTTCCACCCTCAGACGGGACAGGTCACGGAGACCCACACCCTTTGTGGGACAAGGGATCCCCCTCCCAAGCCCCAGGCCGGTGGTGGGTCAGAAACCCTCTGGTGAGGGGCAGGGCTGGGGGGACACATCTTTTTATTTTTTATTTTTATTTGGCGGGGGGGGAGAGAGAGAGAGAGAGAGAGAGAGAGAGAGAGAGAGAAACATAAATGATGAGAAAGAATCATTGATTGGCTGCCTCCCGCACGCCCCCCAATGGGCACCGAGCCCAAAACCTGGGCATGTGCCCTTGACCGGAATCGAACCTGGGACCCTTCAGTCCCCAGGCCGATGCTCTATCCACTGAGCCAAACCAGCTAGGCCGGGGACACATCTTCTTATCATCTGTTTCCCCACCCCCGATTGTCCAAAGAGCCACCCTGTGCCCACCTGGCGCCCTGGGGGCTGACCTGCAGGGGTGGGACCCGGCCCCGGGTCCTTGCCCCTGGATTCCAGCCAGGGTGGCCCATAGAGAGCCTGGCAGTGGCAGGGGACAGAGAGGTTGAGGGATCTGTCTCCAGGTCCTTCCCTGCAGTGGCCCAGTCCCTCCACCTGAGGGGGCAGTGCCATCGGGTGGCCCGTCTGCAGCCAAAGCATCATCCTGTTTGGTGACGCCCACCCCTGGCCCCTTCATTTTGGGGACACGTGGGCTGCCCGCCCACTGCTGTCAGCCCTGGGCACCCCCCACCTTTGGTTCCTCTTTTCTCTGTTCACACCTTTGAAAATGGTTCCATTCACTAAGCGCTCGGACCCCCTTCTGAGAGTGTCATCTCTTTGCTTGAGCGTTTCTGGGAAGTCTCAGCCCTGAGAGAGGCAGCTGGGCTGGGGGCTGGGCTGTGCAGCTACGAAAGGGCTCTTTCTCATTTAAAATTGTCCTGCATCGCGGCCACTCCCTGTCTCGAGGCTGGACCAGCCTCCCTCGGCTCTTTGCGGTGAGTCAGCCCTGTAAATGGTGGGGGACAGCCCCGCCAGCCCTCTGCCCCCTGCCCTGCAGCTGGAGGTCCTGGAGGTTCCGGCCCCGCCCTGTCCCGGCTTTGTTCTCCGGGCACACCTGGTGACTCAGGGTCCCTTGACAAGCAGGCCCAGCCGTGAACGTGTGCCCTCCCGTTTGATGCCAGGCCATGTGGAGATCCCAGGGCTTGGAGATGGGGTAGGGGCAGGGCTGGGGGACACCCCTCCTTATCATCTGTTTCCCCACCCCCGATTGTCCAAAGGCCAGTGTGTGTGTGTGGGGCGGGGGGGAGGGTACTTGCTGAGGTTCTGTTTGTCAGCTCAGAAGCCCTGCTCAGCCACCGAGAGGGGACCTGCAGCCCTTCCCCAGGGTGGCCCAGCCCCGGCTATGAACTGGAGTCACTTGGAGAGGTTCCTAAAAGTAGAGGTGCCTGGGCCGGTCCAAGGTCACACAGAGTCAGACGCTCAAGGGATTTCAAGGAAACACTGAGGGCTGGGGCCCGGGGCCTGGGTGGGGCCGGTCAGCTCTGAGAGGGCCGGGGCGCCGCCCTGTGCCAAGAGCACCTGAGTCAACTGGGAGGGTTGTTACTCAGAAGCCGAGGCTGAGCGAGGCCTGGGGCTGTTTCCATGGACTGAAACGCTGGGAGCGTCAGGGGCTGGGGTTTCCAAATGTTCTGGAATGTTCCATGTGCCTGGAGGGGACCACAACCACTTTGGGATTTCATCTCTTTTATTTCTATCACTAGAAAATGCTGGGATCTGGATGCATGGGGGACCCCTGGTCCACGCTGCTGGGCTCTGTCCTGGGCGGCCGCTAGCCATGTGGCAACTCCATGCAAGTTGTGTTCAGGGGCCCCTCCCACCTGACGGAGCCGGGCAGGAGCAGGCCTGCGATGTCTACGGCTCTGACGTCCCTGGGTGCCCCCTGCAGTGCACACAGCACGTGTTGACATGGGCCTGTGACTTCCACAGACGTCCACCGGAGCTCCGAGCCTGGTGGCTTCATTTTCAGGCCGTAAGGACAATTTCATGAGGGGCCACGGGAGACGCTGCCGTGGCTGAATGTCTGTGTCCCCCCAGTGGAATGGGACTGGGCCTTTGGGGGGAGTAGGGTTAGAGGAGGCCACGAACATCCCATTAGACTGGTCTCTGCCAGGCCCCGTGTCTCCCTTGGATTCTGATTTGGAATTGTTTTCTCTTGACTTGCTTTCGAGTGATTTGCTTCGTATAGTTACATTCTGCAGGGCAAAGCCCGGCCTCGCTGAGCTGTGGTTAGTCCAGGTTTGATTTGTCACTGGCTTCCACCCACTGACCCCTGAAGGCAGGTGATCCCAGGTAGGATATGGTGCTGGAGGCAAGGGG
>NW_005356944.1:4004084-4005934 GCF_000412655.1 Myotis brandtii | reverse complement strand
GGGGGTGGGAAGGTGGCCCCGTAGGAGGTGCAGGTGCCTGAGGAAGTGGCTCCATCTTGCCCGAGGGGATCCTGCCTCCCAGCTCAGGAGCAGCAAGCCCCACGGAGAGCGGCAGGGGTTCCCAAGAGCGTACTGTTCTCCCAGGGTGTGGGGGTGCAATCTCCTCCCAGCCCAGCCCCCTCCGACCAGAGGAGGCCAGACCCAGAGGGCTGTCCCCGGCACCCGGCTGGTGCTGGTGTGGGTTAGCTCAGCGGGAACCTGGGCCACCCAGGCGCTGGAGGGCAGCAGCCTTTCACGACCCTCCACTATGTGTGCTCATGCTGATCCCTGGGCCCCTGCCTCAGTTTCCCCAGCGTTCCAGCCCCCTTTCCCACCTGGGCTGGGAACTGTTCCTTGAACCCTTTCCAGCTACATGGCGCTGGGACTTGGGGGGGGGGCATGGGGGAGGGTGCTCTGGCCAGCCCTTGCCATCATCGCTGGGCTCAGGCACGTAACCCTCTTGCCCCGTCACCCAGCTCAGGCCCTTGAGCAGAAGCAGGGCCAGGGCGAGTCAGAAGGAGGGCCCGTGCTGGGACGCCAGGTGCCCACGGCATTATCAACAGGAGTGAGGGTGCCCAGGGAAATGCGTGCACATCGGAGGTTGAAACATTCCAAGTGGCCGTTACCAGGGAGCTTCGAACCAGAGGGAGAGATTCTATTCCTTCTGGGAGGATGGATTCCGGCCTCCAGTGGGCTGCACGGGAAAAGCGCGTCTCTGTGTGGTCCTCACCTGAGCCCGCGCTGCAGGGCCCCTCTGGGCCTCTCACCTGCAGACAAGGGTGCCCGATGGGGAGGGAGGTTCTTGAGTCTTTTAGTGACAACACAGAGCTATGAAGTCAGGACCTGGGGAGGAGCCGGGTGGCCCACCCAGGGCGGGGCCCTCCCTGCCAGGGGCCCGGTGCCGAGCGGCCTGGCAGGGCGTCCCTGAGCCTCTCGGTGGGAGTCTTCCGCTGCTGCTCCTCTCCCAGGGCCCGTCCTGGAGGGACTCCCAGTGCCGCTTCCGGGTTTGGCTGGGTCAGTCCCTGTAATAGCCTCCCCGTGGGACCAGGTCTCTGCACTGCGGGAGGGGGCGGCGTGGGAAACAGCGCAGCGGCCCCAGGGCACGCTCTGCGGCAGACCCCACCTCCCTCTGGGGGGAAAGGAAGCCTGGCTGAGCCAGCGGCCTGTCCCCAAAGCCTTCCGTGTGCCCCCGGGGGATGGTCCGGTCCCCCCTCACTGCCAGGCTCCCCGGAGCCCACGCGGAGGAGCTCCGTAGGAATTCCACGCCAGAGTTGTTCGCCTACAGGCCCTAAAGGGCCCTGCCTCCCCCTGCAAGGCCAGCTCGCCCGACGTCCACAGGGTCTTAGCGGTGATGAACTTGTGCTGTGTCATTGGGGACAGCAGTGGCCTGTCCTCTGGGGTAGGAACTTATAGGCTCAGGGCTCATCCTCAGCTCCTTCCGGGGACCTCTGGAACCCGCCAGCCTGCTGCTCGGGCCTCGCCCTCCTACACCGGCCTGTGGAGGTCTCTAGGGGTCACCATCGGCCCTACCTGCCCCGAACTCCCTTCCTGGTCGAGTGGCCCTGGACACGGAGGGGCCAAATGTGACATCAGGATGGACCCGCCTTCCCGCCCTCCCAGGGGACAGGTGGGCTTCCCTGGGGCAGTAGTTCTCAATGGGGAGGGGGAGGGGACAGTGATCTTTGCCCCCCAGGGACACTGGGCGCTGTCTGGGGGAATATTTGGCTGTCGCAACTGCTATTGGCACCTGGTGGGTGAAGACCAGGAATGCTGCTCAACACCCTGCAGGGCCCGGGACAGCCCCCTCCTGC
>NW_005356944.1:3996241-4004044 GCF_000412655.1 Myotis brandtii | reverse complement strand
AATGTTCTGGCTGCAAACGTCAATAGTGCCACATGAGAAAGACCTCAGTGGTGGGCTGATCTTGGGGTCCCTGTGGTCCCTGCGCTCTGACACCCACTCTGGCCCCTCTGGGCTGAGGGCGCTGCCCACTGTGTTTCTGTCTCCACTGGGATTCACTGTGGGCTCTGAGCTGCACGACTGGATACAGAGGAGAGAGAAAACCGAAACATGGGCGGGGCAGCACGTGTCACGGGTGACAGAGCGCAGCACAGGGCAGTGACGGCTCCGTGCGGGCCCTGCTCTCGGGGTGAGGGGCAGCCTCCTGAATGAGAGCTGGACCTGCCCCCTGGCTGTGGCTTTGGGGTGGGCCAGGGCAAACCAGGCCAAGGGGCATTGCATGTGCAAAGGCCTTCAGGAGTGACCCCTTGATGGGTGAACACCCCTCTGAGCTGAGAAGCTGGAAGAGGGAAAGGTCCTCTCCTCCCCTCCCCTCCCGCCCGCCTCGGGCCTCGGAATCAGGCCCAGTCCATGGCTGCTCTGTTCGACTCCCTCAGCCCTCCCGGGTGCCCTGGGTCCCCAGCCCACATCCATCCAGCCTTGTCACCTCGCTATCTCTGGGGGAAGAATGCTGACGGCAGCCAGGCCATCAACACGGGCTTTCAACATGAAAGCAAGGGCAAAAGCTGGGACTGCTGCCCCGGGGACACGGAGAGAACACCCCCATTCCTGCGCTGTGGCCAGAAACACAGCCTGGGGTGCCGGCAGCAGAGGGAGCGGCCCATTGTCACTGCACCCAGGCCGGGCAGGGGCCGCTCTCCCAGGATCCCGCAGGGGCTGACGCTGGTAGCCCGGCCACAGCCTCCTGCAGGCACCCAGCAGGGCTGGGCACCAGGGGAGGCTGGCATTCATTGCCTGCTGATATGTGCATTTCCTCTGTTCTCAGCTACACTGCGGGTCTTCAAACTTGGCGGATGAACTTCCCGGCAGAGATAATATCCTAGCAACCCCCAGGGAACTGGACAGCGGTGGTTCGAGCTGCAAAGCTGTTTACATTGCGTTTTATGGCATCCAGAGAACTTGGCTGCTTCGAAGCCGGGTGGATGGCCGCGTGGAACTTCCAAAAGTCGAACCTAGGGCAGCGGGGTCTAAAACCAGATGGGCTGGCTTCTGAGGACCATGAACTCTAAACTTTTAGCACGCCCCTGAGCATTTGGAGGCTGCTGGGCCAGGGAGTCTGGGTCTCCTGTGAGAGCCTCCCAGTGCTGGGGGCCCCCGTCTCCTGGCTGCGGGTCCCTCTGGTGTGTGTGTGTGTGTGTGTGTGTGTGTGTGTGTGTGTGTGTGTGTGTCTAGGGGTGGGGGCGGAGGCTGGATGAGAAAATGAAGAGAAAGGTTTGCCAGCTTTAAGTGTAGCAGACAGTAAATGCTCCATGTTAGCTGAAGGCAAGAGGAGTGAGTGTACTTTTACTAATGCTGACGGTCATGGCACTGTGGAAATTCTATTTTACTGCAATTAGTGTTTTGAAGAGATCCAGGGATAATGCCGACCACATGCTGCCAAGGGAAGTCCCGTGTCACTACCAGCACAAGCGTCTAATGGCCCGTTTGAGGCCCTCGGAGCCTCCTTTCCTGCCTGGCCTGGCAGACTGGCAACGTTCAAGATGGGCCCCGAGTAACTATGATGAGATTAAGATGTCCTCAGAGCTTATGTAGACGCACCTGTACCATGAGCTAGAGATAAACCGTTGTCATTTGAAGCCACGACAATTTGGGGGTTGTTTTGTTACTGCAGCATAACTTATTCTAGACTGACTAGCCCATTTTCTTATGGGTTCATAAAAGCTTTTTATTCATGAAGGAAATTAGCTCTTAATCTATTATATGAATGACAAATATTTTATATTTATTTCTTGGCATTGTGATGGTTTTCCCATTCAAAGATTACAATGTTGTATAGTCAAGTTTTCAATCTTTTTTTGGTGGGGGAAGGATATAGGAAGGGCTTGCCTATTCCAAAACTTAAAAAAAAATTCTTCCTGTTTCCCTTCTTTTTATTTTACGACTTTATTGAGAGATAATTCAATACCATAAAATCTACCCTTTTACAGTGTATAGTCACAGAATTGTACAAAGTAACCATGATCTAATTTTAGCATATTTTCACCCTCCCAAGGAGAAACCTGGTCCCAACTAGTAGTCATTTCCTGTGCCTACCCTACCCCCAACCTCACGCCACCGCCAATCTACTTTCTGGCTCTTTGGATATTCTCAACCAAACGGGATCGTGCCATTTGTGGTCTTTTGTGACTGGCTTCTACTTGGCATGATTATTTTGAGCTTCATCTATGCTGTGGCATGTACCAGTATCAGTGCTCCGTTCCTTTTTATGGCTGAGTCAGACCCCATTTCATCCGTTGATAGACATGTGGGTTATTCCTGCTTTGGGGCTATTATGAATAATGCTGTTGTAAACATGCACGTACAAGGTTCTGTGTAGACACGTGTTTGCATTTCTCTTGGGTATTGGAGTTGCTGGGCCTGTGGTAACGGTGTGTAGCATTTTGAGGAACTGCCAGACTGTTTTTCGAATCAGCCACCCCTTTTGCATTCCCACCCGCAGTGCATGAAGGTTCCCACTTCTCCACATTCTCACCAACACTTGTTATTGACATTCATATAAAAAGAATATACACGGTGACCATATGGCATTTATTCTAGGAATGCCAGGTTGGTTTGACATGTGAAAATCAATTAAAGCAGTGGTTCTCAACCTTCCTAATCCTGCGACCTTTTAATACAGTTCCTCATGTTGTGGTGACCCCCAACCATAAAATTATTTTCGTTGCTACTTCATAACTGTAATGTTGCTACTGTTATGAATCATAATGTAAATATCTGATATGCAGAATGTATTTAGGCGACCCCTGTGAAAGGGTCGTTTGACTCCCAAAGGGGTCGCGACCCACAGGTTGAGAAACGCTGAGTTAAAGTTATATATATATTGTTTGAATAAAAGATAAAAACCACAAGTTCATCTCGATAAGATGTAAGAAAAGCATTTACCAAAACATAGCGTCCTTTCATGAGGAAAACACACAACAAACCAGGAATAGAAAACTGCTTTTGTAAGAAAGCGTCCTGTCCCCGAAGTCTTCTGCGTGTGCCCTGGGATCGGCCCGCACCTCCTCCCCCCAGCCCCCTCCGCCAGACTCCCCTGGAGCCCACACAGAGGAGCTCAACAGGAATTCCACGCACAGAATTGTTCTCCTACAGGTCCCTTTAGGGCTCTGCCTCCCCCTAAACAACCCTTGTTTTTAAAAGTTGAATCATCCTAGACTAGAGTGTGAAGCTGTTTCTCATTGTGCGTTTGACTAGCCTTTCTCTAATGAATCATGACATTTAGCATCTTTTGATATGCTTATTGGCCGTTTGTATATCTTCTTTGGAGCAATGTCTATTCAGATACTTTGTCCATTTCTCACCTGGGTTGTTATTTTGGGCTGTTAGAGTTCTGTATATGATTTACAGATCTCTCTCTCCCCTTCTGTAGGTTGTGTTTTCACTTTCGTGATGATACTGTGTGCAACACAAAAGTGTTTGATTGTGAGGAAGTCCAATTTATCTATTTTTCTTTTGTTGCTCATGTTTTTGGTGTTGTGTCCAAGAAGGCTTTGCCTAACCCAAGGTCGTGAAGATTTAGTCCTGTATTTTCTTCTAGGGGTTTTGTAATATTAGCTCTTACATGTAGTCTAGGATCCATGTTTAGTTAGTTTTTGTGCATAGTGTAAGGAAGGGGTTCCACGTCATCCTTTTGCATGTAGAAATCTAGTTGTTTCAGCACCACTTGTTGAAAAGATGTTTCTCCTTCAGCCCCTCCTCCTCCCCGAATGGTCTTGGTGCCACTGAGCCAAATCGGCTAGGGCTGGTCTTGGTACCTTTGTCAAAAATCAAATGGCTACAAATGTGAGGGTTGGCTTCTAGATCTCCATTCTGTTCCAATGCTCCCCAAGTCTGTCCTCATGCCAGCACCACTCTTTGTAGCACGTTTGACATCAGAAAGTGTGACTCCTCCAACGTTGTCCTTTTTCAAGATTGTTTTGGCCCTTCTGGGTTCATATGAATATTAGGATCAGCTTGTCAACCTGAAAAAAAAAAAAAAAGAAAAAAACCCAGCTTGGGTTTTGATAAGGATTACATTGAAGCTGTAGATAAATTTGGGGAATAGTGACATTTAACAAAGCTGAGTCTCCTGATGCATAAATATGGAATGTCTTTCCACATATTTTGATCTTCTTTCATTTCTTACATTTCCATCATGTTCCAGTGTACGAATCTTGTACTTTTGTTAAATTTCTTCCTAAGCATTTTATTCTTCTTACTGCTATTACAAATGGAGTGGTTTTCCTACTTCTATTTTCAGATTTTTCGTTTCTGCGATGTAGAAATACATTGATTTTTTTAATATATTGATCTTGTCTCCTGTCATTGATGAGATTATTAGTTTAAAAAATTTTAGTGGATTTCTTCCTGTTTTCTACATATGAGATCAGATCATCTGTGACTAGAGATAGTGTCACTTCTTCTTTTTCAATCTGGATGCCTTTTATTTCTTTTTCTTGCCTAATTGCTCTGGCTAGAACCTCCAGTACAACATTGAGTCAGGGTGGTGAGAGCAGCCACTGTTGTCTTATTCTTGATCTTACGGGGAAAGCACTTCGTCTTTCACTATTAAGTTGATGTTAGATGTGATTTTTCCATGGATTTCCTCATCAAGTTGAGGAACTTCTCTTCTATTCCTGGTTTGTTGGTATCTTCATCATGAAAGAACGCGTTCCCCACATCTATCGAAGTGAACTTGTGGCTTTTCTCTTTTACTCTCACAATATGGTGTGTTACATTGAGTGATTTTCATATGTCAAACCAACCTGCCATTCTGGGATAAATGTCACATGCTCATGGTACAAGCTTTGAAAGTGTTTTTATGGGTTTTAAATGTTTTTATATGTTGCTGAATTTGGTTTGCCTGTGTTTCCTTTCAGGTCTTTGCATCTGTATTCACAAAGATTTTCAGTGTTTGAGAATATTGTACATCAGATTTTTGCATTAATACTCTTGAGAGTGGCCTATGGTTTTCAAAATCTCGTTCTGTTTTTATTGAATTCGGTATCAGTGCCACACTAACTTTTCCGAAAGAGTTTAAAAGTTGCCTACTTTTCCACACCCTGAAACAGTTTAAATGGTATTGGAATGGCCTGTTTCCTAAAAATGGTGTTAGAATTCCCATGTGGAACCACACACAGCCCGGTGCTGTTTTGGCACAGGATAGAAGTATCTATTTAAGAACTTCGTTATTATTTTTTTTTTATGGTGATTGGGTCATTTTCTTTTTTCTGTCTCTTCTGGGGTTAAGTTTTATAATACATGTTTTCTTAGAAAGAATCCAGTTCATCCAAGTTTACAAACGTATTTGCATTGAGTAAGTCAAAGCATTCACTGTGGTTCTTAATTTTCTGTCTATCGCTACTTCCCTCTTTGCATTTTCTTGCTGTGCATATGTGTGCATATGCACCCTCCCTTTTGTCTTGATTAATTTAGCTGTTGAACTGCATTTACCTCCAAAGAGTCTGCCTGGCTCTTAGAATTTCTTGGAATCGGTCAATGCAAGGCTCGCCCAGCACAGCCCTCCTGTCCCTCTCTCCCTCTTCAGGTGTCGGCCTCACTGTGGTCCAAGGGTTCTTTGCTCTCTCTCCTCCCTCTCCCTCCATAATTCCCTTCTAGGTTGAATCTTATCTTTGCATCTGCTCTTGACAGACCCAGTCATTTCCTGGCTGCAGTGCGGAGAATGGACTAGAAGGGGCGAGAATGCCTAGCTGTTGACCATGGCCATGGCCCGACCCCAGAAAGTGGGGGGTGGGAAGGAGTGATCGGGGGTTGGGGGTGAGTCTGAGAGCTGCTGGGATCATCGGGATTTGGGGGTCAAAGCGCACAGCTTACATTTTACCATTTATTGCTCTAACATTCCTCCCGGGATCACAGGAATCGGGCAAAGCTACAAAACTGAAGACAGGCTTGAAATGTTTATTCACAAGCTGTCAACTTTGCCTCCTGTCAGATCTCTACAGAATCTTGCACGAGAAAGAGAGAGACATGGCTCTAAAGGTGACAGTGAATGTTACTAAACAGCCTGCGTGTGGAGGCTGGGGCAGCAGACGGCTGGGGAGGGTCTGGCCGGCTCTGATGAGGCCTGGATAAGCCACTTGGAGGGCTTAGAAAAATCTAGAAAAACCCATTACTTTTCAGGTGTGTTTTGTGTTGTCTAGTCTTTGTTTGTTTTGGCCATCCTATGCATCGTCTCTTTTTGAAAATAGAATATTTTGGTGCGAAGGAACCTCAAACACCATCTTAGTCACCTGGCCTTCAAGCTGCCCAGCAGAGAAGGGACACGGGGGTGGGGGGGGGGGACAGCTGAGGGTCTTCCCGGCACCCAGGACCCTCCACCTGCAACTCCAGGTCAATCTGAGTCCCATACCACACGCCCGCCCACTGAGGCAGACACGGCATCGCAGGAGGTGTCCTGTCCGTGGGGTTCAGGTTTCCTGGTCTAAATTCAGCCACCGAGGTCGAGCCCATTGCGTGCAAATGCCTTGTGTGACTCTGAGCCTCCTGCGTGCTGGGGCAGCGGCGGGGCAATGGTTCCAGCCCAGGGGGCAGACCCCTCGCAGTGGCCCTCCTAGAGGGGCCCACGTGGTTCCTGGCTGTCTCACCTTCCTCTCGGCCGCCCCTCACTTCACTGCCCTGCGGTCACTGCACACAGCCGGGTCTGACTGAGCTGGCTGCTGGGCGTGGGTGAAGGTGCTTCTAGCGCCAGGCCAGTCAGTCGCGGAAGCGAGTACGAACCAGAGAAGCGAGGTCCCCGCGTGCTGGGGCACTGGGATCCACAAGCACATGTAGTCATCTCCTGGGCTCTGTCCTGTGCCGGCGCCGGTACCCGCAGACCGGCCCGCAGCGCCTGGGAGACGGGGAAAGGTGGTGGGTGAAGGTCTGTGAGGGCCCAGCGAGGTGAGCAGTGGTGGTTCTGGACACGTCACATCAAAACCCACTCTGAATCCCCAGTGAGGCCGGTCCCTCCCCCCACCGAGAGCATTAAGTGTGTGTCAACACAGCCAGCTCCTCTAAATCCCTTAATCTTATTATCCCTTCGTGGGCAGGCTCCAGACATTCTTTCATATAAAAGAAAGAGAGGAAGAAAGGAAGAAAGAAAGCTGACAAGTTTCTTAAATAGCACTTTGTGTTTTAACCCCTGATTTCCCGTAGGATTATTCCCTGCTGGGGCCAAGGACGGGGTCCTTCTAGTGTCCAGGATGTGAAACAATCCTCCAACGGGGTCTCCCCGAGGCTGGGGTGACAGCGCGCAGGCTGCCTGTGACTAAAGCCCAAGACACCTTCCCTGAGGCCTTCCCCGATGCCTGGCCGCTGGTGTGGGGATGGGGCAGAAGGTGGGGACCTCTCCAGGCCCCCCCTTAGCTGCACTGATGGGGAAGGTCAGGCAGGTGCCCCTGGGGGGTGCTGGCCCAGTCTGTCCGCGGCCTGGCGTTGGGGAAGCCGGGCTGCAGGGGGCAGTGAAGCCTGACAGACACAGCCCTGTCTCCGGGCAGCTGGCGTCTGGAGGGGAGGGTCAGACTGGACCCCAGTTCGAAACACCTCCTCGGGACCCAGGCAGCGACGTGCGACCCTGGTGAGTCTGGCTGCTTGCACGGGCGTGGTGGTTTTGTGGTCCCCGTGAAGCAGCATCTGTCAGGGCCCCAGGCCTCCCCTGCCCTCTGCCCG
>NW_005356944.1:3980995-3996203 GCF_000412655.1 Myotis brandtii | reverse complement strand
CCCCGCCCCCAGGTGAGCATGGGGACAGGAAACCGCAGCTCGGATGTGCCCACTGCAAGCCGCAGGCGGGACTCCACCTCCGTCCTCTGCTCCGGGCAGGAGGCCATGCATCGGCCAGCAATCTGGCCTTTGTAATAACCGCGTGCAGACTCTGCTTGAAAGCACTGCTGGGAGGAAGCTCCAGGCCCTGCTTATCCTCAGACTGACTTCCTCCTGAAACTGCACCCCTAGGGCCGGGCAGCCAGGCCTGTGTGATGTGGGTGACCATCTTCCCACCAGACGGGGCGCTGGGACTTTAACCAAAGCCGGGCTGTGTTCCTGGGGTGCTGGGGCCCAGAGACGAAGCTGGAGCCTGGCTTCCAGGAGGGGGGCCCCCACCCTGCTGTCTCCTGGGTGGGCACAGCGCCTCCATGCCTGGCTCCTTCGATCTGGGGTCCAGCCTGTCCTACGAGGCCCCGAGTCCCACAGCCCAGGGCCAGGCAGGACGTCACAGCTGCCCCGACCCCTCTGCGTCCTCCTGTGTTGGGAGAATCTTGGGGACCAGGAGGGGGGAGGCGGTATCCTGGCGCCTGGAGACACGGGATTGGAGGAATTCCGAGGCAGGAGCATCTTCCAGCCCCTGCTCTTCCCCGGGGCGTGGACGGGCACAGGTTCCGGCCGGTCGTGAGCCATGACCCCCCGACTGGTGGCAGGAGGAAGCCATTTATCATCGCGGAAGGATCTGGCTGCTGGCGTGTTTATCTAGAGGAAGGAAATGAACTCTTTTCATCTCTTCCCAGCGGCGTCTGGCCCATCTGCCGGCCGGGGATTTTAAATAGTGTGTTTCGCTCTGTCAGGACCTGTTTTGTGTCTCCTGCGGAGCCCTCTGCTCATCACTGCCTGGGTGTCGCACTTTATTGCTCCTTCCTCCTTTAAATAAACTCTGTCATTCGTTTAATTCTTGTTGGAGCTGAGTTTAGAGGTCTGTCCGGCAACATGGGCCAGCGAGGCCAGGCTCTCTCCTTGGCTGGTGTCCACAGCAGCCTGCCCAGGACACCTGGGCCCGCGGGGTGCCAGCTGGGGCGGCTGCTGCCCTTCCAGATCTCCAAGCCAGGGAGTAGGTAGTAAGGAGTCTCACCTGCCAACTGGCATGGAGCTGGCCACAGTGCAACTGTGCAAACCCAGCAGCCTGCACCAGGCTGCATACTGCTGGCCAACGGGGTCACTCAGCTAAGAGCGCCTTCCAAATAAAGAGCTATGGCGTTTGCACCTCTAGTCTCCCCATGGCAACGTGATGAGGGGTGAGACCATAGGTCAAGCAGCCTCCCATCCATCCCTCCATCCACTCATCCATCCATCTATCCACTCATCCATCCATCTATCCATTCATCTATCCACTCATTGTGATCCATCCATCCATCCATCCATCCATCCATCCATCCATCCATCCATCTATCCATCCATCCACTTGTCCATCTAACCACCCATTCATCCATCCATATGCCCACCTGTCTACCTGTCCAACTGTCCATCCATCCATCCATGGAGGCACCATCATTTTAGATGTTTCCATGGACTGGACACCTCACAGGCTCAAGGGAATGATGCCCCAGGGAACCCCTTGGCTGTGGGGAAAGGGGACCTCAGTCTTAGAGGGTGATAAGGGGGTTTGGGGTAGTCGTGGGGCAGCTGCCAGGCTTGCGCAGGAGGGAAGGGGTGCTCATTCTGCTGCAGCTCCCAGGACCACAGCTCTGGTGGGTTTCTGCCCTGCTGTCTCCAGAGCCCAAGACCTACAAGGCTCAGGGTACCCAGAGCCCAGGGGGGGATTCAGGCTGAGTTCCCCATTAAGCCTATGGGGCCTCTTATGGGGAAGATGCCAGCTGGGGTCAGAGCACCCAGCTCTGCCTTCCACTGCCCAGCTCTCTGACTCCCACACATCATTCCCAGCAGCCTTGGGTCCTCCTGGGCCTTCTGGTGTCCACGTTTCCAGAACCAACCCAAGAATGCCGGGTTCTCGGGCCGGGTCCTGGGCCGGATTCTGCTGGTCCTCAGGGTCCTCCACCTGCTGCTGCTCAGGGCCGGTGCACCCCTGCCTGGGGGCCATGGGCTTTGGGAACTCTGAGGGGTCAAGAACTGTGCCCTGAGCCACCAGCTGGCCTGAGACCCCCCCCCCTCGGCCACTCAGAGAAATGGAATGAGGAGAGGATGCCAGCTGAGGAAACCACACAGGAGACACCTGGGGCAAGGGCAGCTGGCAGTGCCACTCACCATGAATCGCCTTCCCTTCCCCGATGGGCATCGAGCCCACGCCAAGCCCTTGGGATGAAGACCCAGCTTTCCACACCCCACTCTCTGGAAAGAATTGCTCCAGGGGTGTGGGGACAGGACACCTACTTCCTGCCTCAGCCACCCAGTCCTGGGCCCGCCCAGAGCTTTCCAGCCTTTGTCCACGCTGTGCCCTGCCCTCCCCAGGAATGTACAGTCCAGCCCGGCCGTGGCCGAGCTCCACCCCTCAGGGAGCCCCTGTGGCCCCAGGTACCTGCGGGTTTGTGGGAGCCTTGAGGAGGCTCCATGGAAGCTGGCTGGGTGGGGGGGGCAGGTGACTGGAGAAGGACCCCAGGCAGGAGGAGTCCCCCTGAGGCAGGAGGACTCCGCAGGGAGCCTCCAGGTGTCCATGGGGAGGGGTGACTCCTGGGGCAGCTGGTGGCAACAGAGAGGACCTGAGAGGAATGCTCTGGGAGTGCTGTGTGTGCGCACGAGTATGTGTCCACACGTAAGCAGGTGTGCACGTATGTGTAGGTACGTCTCTGTGTGTGTGTACATGAATGTATCGTGAGTGCTCGCGAACTATGTGCATGTGTGAGTGGATACACTATGTCAGTGTGCACATATGTGTAAAAGTGAGTGGATTTGTGAATGCATGTGTGTTAGTGTGTCTGTGCACTTGTGTGAGTTGTACGTGTGTGCACACACATGCGTGTTAGCATGGTGTGTTCTGGGCATGTGTCTGCATATGTGCACATGTGAGTGCGTGTGTCTGTGGGAGCACCGGGTAGAGTGAAGGAGCTGTGAGGCCCAAAGTGGCTCAGGCGCGTCCCCTCCCAGGTCCCATCACCCCAAGTCCCACTATCCGGGCGCTGGGTCCTCCCAGTGCTCTGGGCAGGTGTGAGGGGGACAGTGCCTGGGGGAGCCGGGACACCAGGGGCCGGGGAAGGAGATGAGTCACAGAGGCGAGACTTTCACAGCAGGGCCCAGGACGGGAGGACCTGCCACCCGGGGCTTTTCACTGGGGCGTTCATCTTGAGAACCCCTCCTTAGGTTTGTAGGAACTGGAAGTGGGGTCTGGGAGGGGCAGGCCGACTTGACCGCCCCCACGCGGTGAACCAGGGCCTCTGCCCTTGCCCAGAGTCAGACCCGGCCAGGGCCCCTGCAGACTCCGAGGTGAGAGCCGATGCCGCCCCCTGGTGGTGGGTGAGCCTCCGTCCTGCGGTCCGTAATTAACTTTCCATGGCACCACTTGGCAGCAAAGCCGCGGAGGCTTTGATAGAAGATGCGATGCGTTGCACACCAGACCTTCTGAGTGAGGCGGGGTGACCCAGTGGCCTCGCGCTGGGGGCGGAGAGCTGACATCACTGCTATTTATCCCCCACACCCCCTCTAAAGCAGGGCTATGGGACTGTTTACTAGGGTGTCCCCATGGCTCTGCCGACAGCTAACAGAATCCAGGCCTGAGCCCCAATCTCTTCACCTGACCCCACAGTAGTCCACTCCTCACATGTTACAGCCGGGGGAACAGGCTCACCGGGAGGACCGGCCGCCGGGATCACCAGCACGGGACGTTGCCCTGCCCCTACGCCGTCAACCCCAGTGGTCAGGACCCTGGGAAGCTGGAGACTGAGCAGATGCCACGCGCTGGACATCCCGTGCGTGGGGGACATGCTCCCAGGGAGGTGGGAACATTCCCGACAGCAGAAGCCCGGAGTGGGTCCTAGCTCACGCCGTGTTTCTGGGGCCAGGCGACACGGCCTCACGGAGCTTCTCTGTCCCCTGAGATCAGGATGCCACCGCCCGCCTTCCCCAGCCGGTGTCGCGGGGACGGCCGGGCACACAGCCGGTGCTCATTACCATAAGTCCCTTGAGCACCAGCTGTGTGCAGGGTCTCTGACAGGCCAAAAAGGGGACCCCCGAGGATGTCCGCAACTTAGCACCCAGAACCCGTGGGTACGTGGTCTTACGTGGCAAAGGGGCTTTGCCGAGGAGATGAAGTCAGGATCTTGAGATGAGAGATGAGCCCAGATTTCCTGGGTGGGCCCCATGTCATCACAAGGTCCTCTTAGAGGGAGGCCGGAGGGTCAGAGTCAGAGGAAAGATGCAACCACGGAGCAGGGGCCAGAGCGAGGGAGAGTGATCTGAAGACGTGGAAGATGGCGGACGGGGCCACTAGCCAACGAACGCCGGCATCTGGAAGCTGAGAGGGGCAGGGAATGGGTCCCCCCTGGAGCCCCTGGGGAGGAGCCAGCCCTGTGACACCTTGATTTTAGCCCATGAGACTCCCAACCCCCAGGCTGTTAGAGAGTAAATCTGTGATGTTTCAAGGCAGTAAATTTGTAGTCGTTTGTGTCCGCAGATGGGGAACTAACACAGGTCCCATTCTAGGTCGTGGTTTAGTGTCCTCTCAGTGAAGCAGGTACTTGGGGCCGATTCCACAGCACCCACGTCACCCCAACGCTGGGCTGAGGTGGCCCTGCGGGGGAGGGGAGAGCTGAAGCAGCCTCAGTTTCCCGGGGAAGCAGGCAGTGGTTCCCACTCTCATCTGCCTGGCTGCCCGAGGAGGGCCGGAGGCTGGGGCCGGGGCTTAGCGCTCAGAGCCCCCCAAGAGCTCTCATTAGCAACAGCCTCGGCACGGCCCTGCCCGGCTCCTCCCCCAGAGCCTGCCAAGAGCGACCCCGCGGGAAATAATAGAATGTTCTTTTGGACACGTTTCCTCCTATTTTTAAACCATTGCCTGTTTCCCACAGCTTTTTGGATGTTGAAAAGGGACCGGGAGCGATGCCACCCGGTCTGTCTGACATCATCTCAGGTGGCACAGCCCGCCCTCCACGCCCACCGCCTCCCCTCGGGGCTGCCTGGCACGTCCGATTCTAAGTCCCACTTTACAGAGGGCAACACTGAGGCTCAGGAGAGGAAGCGGTCAGCAGCCGGCACTGGATCCAGACCCAGACCCAGACCCAGACCCAGGTGCTCTGAAGCCAGCATCTGGCTTTTTCCCACAACACCATGCTGCCCCCTAGAGGTGAGTCTGGTTTTCCAGGGAGTGGAGCCGAGGGGCTTCTAGGAGCGTCCCTCCCCAGCTCCCACCGTCAGATCCAGAGCTGACACACATGATGGGTTACGCAGGGAATAGTGTGTGTTGCTGGTCACAATGTGGGGTGACTGGGTGCTGGCACCCTCTGTGGGGGAAGCGGGGAGTGAGCAGAGTGAGAGCTCAGGAGTCTGGGAACTGGGCAGCAATTGGTTTCCATATGGGGCCTTAAAAATGTAACAGTGGATGCCTTGTGTCTTCGCTTAATGATGATCTATTGAGTCCTACTATGTGCGGGGCCTGGATCCAGATCAGAGAATGGCCTCGAGATAGTGGAAAGGACTCGAGCGGCATTGTCGTGGTGACTGAGACGCAGAGGGTGATATTCAAGCCAAGACCATCTCTGAGGGAGAAGCCTTCCCGGCAGATGGAACAGCAAGTGCAAAGGTCCTGGGGCAGGAACTAGCCCACCATGTTCCAGGACCAGCAGGAAAGTCTGCATGGCCGGTCCAGGGCGGGGGCCCATCTGGGGGGTGTGAGGTGATGGAGAGGGGGCCTGGGCCAGCGTGGGGGTGGGGCTTGGAGGCCCAGTGCAGCATGGGCAGTGGTGTGGCCTGAACCTAGATAGAAGGTGTCTGGAGCCGCACGTTCGCTGGGGTGTCTACATTTGGGAAGTTCTGGTAAGTGCAGCTGTCTTCTTTGACTTTGCAAAAGTAGGTTTACTGCCACACAACCCGCCTACAGCATGAAAATCCCCACAAGAAGAACATGGTTTGCTTTTCTGATCTGACCTTCTGCGGCCGCTCGCCTCTTCCCACTGACAGCAGGCTTTCGCCTGGCCGAGTCTCCTCACCGGGGCTCCTTACTGGGCAGCTCGGCTCTGCCATGGCTGCCCTGTGACCCCTGCGCCTCCCTGGTGTGTTCTGCCCCCTCCCCCAGCCCCGCACTGAGCCCTCCACCCGAGGGTGTCTCGTAGGCTTCCCGGCCCAGGCCCGGCCCACACGGCTCTCTTCATTCCTCTAACCCAGTGGTTCCCAACCCTTTTTGGCCACGCCCCCACCTAAGCATCTCTAAAATCCTGATGCCCCTGACCCCTGTGACATATAATTCTTATTATTCAAAAAGTGAACTCCTATTCACATGGAGGAAGTTAAAAGGCCATCAACTTGGTCTAAACAAGCTTCCAAAGAACATGGCATCCATGAAAGAGAAAAATAAAAGAACAAAAGGATAGTTCAAGTACTGAGGAAGAAGTCACTAAGAAATTGTTTAAAAAATAATAATAATAATATGAAGTGATATGAAAAAATTGCAAATAAAGTTTCAAAACATATAATAGAGAACTGAAATGCATAAATAGGTCACAATACATTTATATACCGTACCTGAGGCCCCTAGAACCATAAGAAATGCAAAAAATCCACTGTTAATAACTCACTCTTGAGTTGCCCCCCTTAAAAATCAAATTGTGTGCACCCCACAGTGGGAACCAGTGCTCTAAGCCATCCCGACTCAAGGCTGTGAGCCTGTGTCGGCCTCAAGGTTTGGGGAGGATAGGAAGACAGGAGAGCGCAGAGCGGGAGAGACTTCAGGTCCAAGAGCAGACACTGTCGGCCCCAGAAACAGCCTGGGCTCCCAGTGCACTGGCCACGCCCGGCCCCAACCCAAGTGCTTTGCCTGTGTCACCTCGCATCATCGGCACGCCAGCTCGTGGGGTGGGCATGTTTTCTTACAGGTGGGGAAACTGAGGCACAGAGTGGTAAACCAGTGGACGGCGAACCTTTTGAGCTCGGCGTGTCAGCATTTTGAAAAACCCTAACTTAACTCTGGTGCCGTGTCACATATAGACATTTTTTGATATTTGCAACCATAGTAAAACAAAGTCTTATATTTTTGATATTTATTTTATATATTTAAATGCCATTTAACAAAGAAAAATCAACCAAAAAAATGAGTTCGCGTGTCAGAGGTTCGCCATCACTGGGTTAAACGATCGGCCCAAGTTCTGAAGCAGGTGGTGCCCGGCGGTCTGGGTGAAGCTGCCTTCTCCCCCATCCCCTGTGCCTCTCAGATGCAGGGCCGCGCCTCTCCAGGGGCTGAGCTCCTCATCCCCCTCCCCCCCCTCCCTGCCCTGGCCCCCCCGTCACTCACCCCTCAGCTCTGTGGCAGGCCCAGCAGCTTAGTTCTCTCTGCCCTCCTGTTCTGGATATTTGGGGGCCTTGGCTCCCCCAGAGCCGAGAAACAGCAGGTCAAATATTTGATGACAGGTAATTGTTTTTCTTTGCATTTTTTTTTACTGTCTTTTCCCTCCAGGGGTGGTCAGGTCCCTGAGGCTAGAGACTCCGTCCCCAGGGGTAGGGAGCATGCCTGTCTTGCTGACCACTGTCTCCTGGCACCGAGCACAGGCCTGGCAAAGAGTAGGGGCTCAGTGAGTGTCTGCTGAATGAGAGGATGTATGAACCCACACGCAGGGGCCCGCACACACACCCCGTCATAAAAGCGACATTGCTCTGTCTCATTCTTTCGCAAGAAGGTTCATGTCAGGGGAGGCGGGCAGTAGTAAGGATCCATGAAACAACTCTGGGGGGTGTTCCAGGTGCCAGTACCACCGAGGTGCCACCTGCACCTTCATCCAACTTCCTTCCCTTTGGCCTTGGCTGCTAGGAGGCTCTGAGCCGGCTTGTGAACCACGGCTGTCCTATCTCCCTCAGGCCCCGGAGAAGCCACCGTCCTCTGCCCTCCCCTGCCTCCTGCTCTGCTCCTGCTCCTTCTGATGTCCTTTCTAACTGCCTTTCATCACCGGCCACCCCCGATGCTGCAGAGTAGGCAGGTGGCCAGCAGGACAGGAGGAAGGGCATCTAGGGAAGCAGTGCTGGGGACAGGGACAGGGACAGGGACAGGGACAGTGGCCCCTCTCCGGCTGATCCTCAGCACCCACGATTGCCCACCTGGGCCTCCCGGGCCTCCAGGAGCTGCTCCGAGATCCCGAAAGGACACGCTGATAAGATCTCACCAGATAAGGATCATTGACCCCGGACATGAAGGAGTCTGAGCTTTAACTGCCTTCCGCTGGCAGCAGACGTACTTGGGAATAAAATACCAGGTGCGGGTGGGTGTGGAACCTCTGGGGAGCCTTCCCAGCCTGGCACCGCCTGGGCCTGGCCGGGGACACCATGCAAAGGTGAGGAGCAACAGGAAATTCCAAACCCGGCCCCACCCAGCAGGAGAGGCGGCCCTGGAGGCCCTGTGGCCTCAAACAGCGGCCTGGCCTCCCTGGGCCCTCGTGGGTGTGAGGCCAGAGGAGAGCGCCATGGAGGTGACTTGTAAAGTGTGGGGTGCGGTGCTCCCACCGCAGGCTGGCTCCGGGGGACTCCTGGTGCTTCCCCCCAGGGCTCCTAAGCTTGGCGGATGGGCCCAGTCATCCTCGTTTGAGACCATTTGTCCTCAGTGAGGGGACTCATAGGGCTCGTAAAGCTGTCCTGCTGCTGGGGGCTGGGCGGGAGGTTGAGGCTGATGGTAACAGAGATGTGGGGTTCAGTCTTGTGTCGAGGCCCCCACCCTCTCTGCAGTGTGTCAGGTGGGGTTCCATCTGCTGGGCCTCCCCACCATTGGTCCCGGGTATGAGAAGGGAGAGTCAGGGGAGCTCAGGCCAGGGTCCAAATGTGCCAGCCCAGGTGCCAGCCCAGCCCACATCCCCACACCTGAGGGGGTCCCCAGGGCCCAGCCCCACAGATTCCCATCCAGCCGGTGTGGGTGGCTGGCTGCTGGCTCTGTGGGGGGTGAGTCCAGGGTGGTGATGCTCCTGTGCCCCCTCAGCCTGACCCAGCGCTGGGCACACAGGGCATGTGGGCAGATGCTATTTGCCTCTGAGTGAGGAATGCTGCTCCGGTGCCTCCCATGACCCCAGAGGGGGGGGGTTCTGGGGTCAGGAGGTCCAAGGAATCCTTTGAGGCCCTCTGGCAGGTGAGTGGCCTGGGGTGCCCACCTGGGAGTCTCTTGGGCCGAGGTTGACACCCCCAGGAAATGAGATTCCAGGCAGCTGCCCTCTTGCCCCAGGAGCCCTGGATCAGACTGGGCCCTGCTCTAGCTGTTCCGAGACTGCCCTCCAGGGGGCAGTGCCCGCCTGGGGACTGGCCTTCAAGAGGCCATGTCCTCCCTCCAGGCTGATGAGGAATCTCAAGGGCCTGGACCCACAGGAACAGGCTGGCAGCCTCTGTGCCAGCCGGTGGGGAGGAGGGATGAGTCCAGAGGGAAGTGCCCAGAGCCAAAGGGACTGGGGACTCAGGGGGTGGCACCCCTTCCCCATTCCCAGATGTGGGGGCAGCTCTGAGGGCCAGGACTTCCTTTCTGCTGCCCAGCCATGGTCGTCTGCTGAGGGGGCTCTCAGAACCAGGCCCCATCCTTGCGTGATGCCCTCGGAAGGGAGAAACAGGACACTGGGTTGATGGCCCCTGGGACCAAGGAAAAGTGCTTTCTTTGGCCCACCCTCTGGATTGAAGGGTGTGGGTGAGGACACGCTGGGCCACCAGGCCCTTCCGTGCCCTGGACGGAGAGAGAGGGTGGGTGGCCCCAGCTGCAGCCCTGGGGGCCCACCAGTCTGAGCACTGAGTCTCCCCAAACCCTCTCTGGATCCGCCCCGGCTTGAAGACGCCCTGGTCTGACCTTGGAGGAGCCCAGGTGTGGGCCCTGGCCCCGGCTTGCAGCTGGCCCCGGCTGCCCCAGGTCGTTGTCCTCCTCCCAGCCGCCGCAGGCCAGGCCCCGGCCCTGGATGGAGGGTGAGCGGAGCAGCCCATGGGATGTGCACCCCTTTTGAGCCCCCGGTCCCACCTGGGAAGCTGCACCTGCTGGCTCAGAGCCAGGGGCCCCTGGTGGTGGGTGCCTGCTGCCGGCTGCCGGGGTGTCATGAAAGGGTCTGAGGGGTCCACCCGGTCACTCCCACAGGCTGCCTTCTGGGACCCTCCGGAAGAGGCTTGGTTGCCAGCCTGTCTGCTCCCAGACAAAAGCCCATCCTGGCTCCCCCTGGACAACTGCACCTGGGCCACCTCTGTCCTGGACCAGCAAAGTCTTCACGTCTCTTGCCTCAGTTTCCTCCTCTGTTAAATGGGGTAATGGCAGCAGCTGCCTCCTGGGAGTTTTATGACAACTTCCTGAGTCACTGCAGGTCAAGGACCTGGCACCACGCACACGGTAGTGCTTACTAATTAGCGTCGTTGCTCAGATGGGCGGCAGCGCCTTGGAGGGCTCACCCGCAGCACCTGCCGGTGCTGGCACCGGGCCTCCTCCCTCGGAACTCCTTTTCTGAAAAAGAGGCAGGGACTTGGGGAGATTACTCGGCCTGCGTGGGTCACACAGCACGTTGGGGGCAGACCCGGGACCTGCCCGTCTGGGGGATTCCAAGTCCGGGCCCCGCCTTCTCACCGGGGCACATGCCCCCTGCTGCCCGTCCCGCCCACTGAGCAGTGTTACCTCGAAATATCTATTCTGCAGACCTCGGTTTCCCCACCTGTGAGACGGACCCCTGCCTGGTGTCCTGGGGCGGCTGTAACAAGTGGCCACGTACTGCCTGGACCAAAAGCATCAGGAATGTATCTTCTCAACAGTCCTGGAGGCCAGGAGTCCGATGCCAACGTGTGTGGCCGGGCCGGGCCCCCTGTGTGGGCTCCGGGGAGAGTCCCCCTGCCTCTCCAGCTCCGGGCGTCCCTGGGCTGTGGCTGCAGCCTCCAGCCTCTGCCTCCCTCTTCACGCAGCCTCCTCTGCTTCTCTGTGTATTTCTCCTTCTCTGTCTCCTGCAAAGACACTCATTATTGGGTTTAGGGCCCACCCGAATCCAGGGCGGTCTCCCCCCTGCCTCTCCAGCTCCGGACGTCCCTGGGCTGTGGCTGCAGCCTCCAGCCTCTGCCTCCCTCTTCACGCAGCCTCCTCTGCTTCTCTGTGTATTTCTCCTTCTCTGTCTCCTGCAAAGACACTCATTATTGGGTTTAGGGCCCACCCGAATCCAGGGCGGTCTCATCTCCACCCTGACCTCAGCTACAGCTCCACAGAGCCTTCTGTCAGAGTCACCTTCACTGCAGGGAGAAGACATGGACAGGTGCACCGTGTCTACCTTTTACATCCTATTTTTGCTGTACCTTGCCTATGCTTAGACACGCTTAGACACACTTAAACACGCTTAGACACACAACTACTTCCCAGGTGTTACAACCGCCTGCAGTCCTCAGTGCAGGAGCAGCTGCATAGGTCTGTAGCGGGCGCAATGGGCTACACCACACCGCCCAGGTGTGCCGTAGGCTGCGCCGTGCAGGTGTGTGTAAGTGCACTGTGATGTTCCCACCGCGCAGTTCCCAACGCTGCGTCTCTCAGAGCACATCCCTGTCACTCAGCGGCGTGTGACGTGTCTTGTGGGGAAGGGGAGGATGCAGCTCTGCCCATATGGCCCCTCTCACAAGATCCGAGATGAAAATACGGTTACATGGTAAGCTCAGTTGCAAGAACGTTTGCGTCTGTGTGTGCATCTTTTAAAAACACATTTAAAATACTTTCTCTTCTCATTTTTCTCTTTCTCATTCATTCTCCACGCCCACCCCGCATCCCCACCTTGCAGACATGGCCTGTTGAACACTCCATGCAGATGTGCAGGTCACAGAGTGGGCGGGGATGACACGAGGAAAGCCTGGGAGACGCGCAGTGCTGTGCCCGGCACAGGGTACGTGATCAATTCCGGGACGTGGGTCCCAGGAGGTCACTGTCAGGTACAAGCAGTGAGGAGTCGAGGGGGTCTGGGAGGCGGAAGGACCAAGGGGCAGGCACCTGCCGGTGCTGGCACCGGGCCTCCTCCCTCGGAACTCCTTTTCTGAAAAAGAGGCAGGGACTTGGGGAGATTACTCGGCCTGCGTGGGTCACACAGCACGTTGGGGGCAGACCCGGGACCTGCCCGTCTGGGGGATTCCAAGTCCGGGCCCCGCCTTCTCACCGGGGCACATGCCCCCTGCTGCCCGTCCCGCCCACTGAGCAGTGTTACCTCGAAATATCTATTCTGCAGACCTCGGTTTCCCCACCTGTGAGACGGACCCCTGCCTGGTGTCCTGGGGCGGCTGTAACAAGTGGCCACGTACTGGCTGGACCGTTTTATGACAACTTCCTGAGTCACTGCCGGTCAAGGACCTGGCACCGCGCACACGGTAGTGCTTACTAATTAGCGTCGTTGCTCAGATGGGCGGCAGCGCCTTGGAGGGCTCACCCGCAGCACCTGCCGGTGCTGGCACCGGGCCTCCTCCCTCGGAACTCCTTTTCTGAAAAAGAGGCAGGGACTTGGGGAGATTACTCGGCCTGCGTGGGTCACACAGCACGTTGGGGGCAGACCCGGGACCTGCCCGTCTGGGGGATTCCAAGTCCGGGCCCCGCCTTCTCACCGGGGCACATGCCCCCTGCTGCCCGTCCCGCCCACTGAGCAGTGTTACCTCGAAATATCTATTCTGCAGACCTCGGTTTCCCCACCTGTGAGACGGACCCCTGCCTGGTGTCCTGGGGCGGCTGTAACAAGTGGCCACGTACTGGCTGGACCAAAAGCATCAGGAATGTATCTTCTCAACAGTCCTGGGGGCCAGGAGTCCGATGCCAACCTGTGTGGCCGGGCCGGGCTCCCTGGGTGGGCTCCAGGGAAAGTCCCCCTGCCTCTCCAGCTCCGGACGTCCCTGGGCTGTGGCTGCAGCCTCCAGCCTCTGCCTCCCTCTTCACGCAGCCTCCTCTGCTTCTCTGTGTATTTCTCCTTCTCTGTCTCCTGCAAAGACACTCATTATTGGGTTTAGGGCCCACCCGAATCCAGGGCGGTCTCTTCTCCACCCTGACCTCAGCTACAGCTCCACAGAGCCTTCTGTCAGAGTCACCTTCACTGCAGGGAGAAGACATGGACAGGTACACCGTGTCTACCTTTTACATCCTATTTTTGCTGTACCTTGCCTATGCTTAGACACGCTTAGACACACTTAAACACGCTTAGACACACAACTACTTCCCAGGTGTTACAACCGCCTGCAGTCCTCAGTGCAGGAGCAGCTGCATAGGTCTGTAGCGGGCGCAATGCCTGGGCTGTGGCTGCAGCCTCCAGCCTCTGCCTCCCTCTTCACGCAGCCTCCTCTGCTTCTCTGTGTATTTCTCCTTCTCTGTCTCCTGCAAAGACACTCATTATTGGGTTTAGGGCCCACCCGAATCCAGGGCGGTCTCTTCTCCACCCTGACCTCAGCTACAGCTCCACAGAGCCTTCTGTCAAAGTCGCCTTCACTGCAGGGAGAAGACATGGACAGGTGCACCGTGTCTACCTTTTACATCCTATTTTTGCTGTGCCTTGCCTATGCTTAGACACACTTAAACACGCTTAGACACACAACTACTTCCCAGGTGTTACAACCGCCTGCAGTCCTCAGTGCAGGAGCAGCTGCGTAGGTCTGTAGCGGGCGCAATGGGCTACACCACACCGCCCAGGTGTGCCGTAGGCTGCGCCGTGCAGGTGTGTGTAAGTGCACTGTGATGTTCCCACCGCGCAGTTCCCAACGCTGCGTCTCAGAGCACATCCCTGTCACTCAGCGGCGTGTGACGTGTCTTGTGGGGAAGGGGAGGATGCAGCTCTGCCCATATCCCTCTCACAACAAGATCCGAGATGAAAATACGGTTACATGGTAAGCTCAGTTGCAAGAACGTTTGCGTCTGTGTGTGCATCTTTTAAAAACACATTTAAAATACTTTCTCTTCTCATTTTTCTCTTTCTCATTCATTCTCCACGCCCACCCCCCACCCCCACCTTGCAGACATGGCCTGTTGAACACTCTATGCAGGATGTGCAGGTCACAGAGCGGGCGGGGATGAACGAGGAAAGCCTGTGAGACGCGCAGTGCTGTGCCTGGCACAGGGTACGTGATCAATTCCGGGACGTGGGTCCCAGGAGGTCACTGTCAGGTACAAGCAGTGAGGAGTCGAGGGGGTCTGGGAGGCGGAAGGACCAAGGGGCAGGGACCCAGGCCTGACTTCAGGTCCTTGGGTATGTCTGGCTGGAGGTCAACCGGGTACCCACTCACACGCACGGGGCCCAGGGCTCTGCCCACCCCTGCAGGCAGGATGGTGGAGTCCGGGCTGGTGGAATCAGGGGTGCTTGGAGGGGCCGTAGATCGAAGGGAGACATAAAAAGGGTCCTAGGGGACTGGGGCGCTCAGGCTCTTCTTCCTGTCACCTCCCCTGGCTCCGCTCCCACTTCCGGGAGGGTGACCCTGGGTCTCCACAGGGCTGTGCAGCTGCTGCGCCAGGGCTGGCATGGGGCCCGACCCTTTCTAAGGAAGAAATCTTGGCCACCCCCACCATCAGGCACCTTCGGAGATCGGAGATCGCTCCCACTTCCCCAGAAGAAGCAAGCTGCCCTCGTAAAAGCATAAACCAGTGACTGGCCGTGGAGGCGGCTGGAGATAAGAGGGACCTTTAGGACCAGATAAGCTGGCAAGAGTGTCTGGCCCCTAAAGTAGGGGGCGTGCAGGAGGCAGCCGATCAATGATTCTCTCTCATCATCGATATTTCTATCTCTCCCTCCCTCTCGGAAATCAATAAAAATATGTTTTTAAAAAATAAAAATAAAATAAAACATCTACACTAATAAAAGAGAAACATGGTAATTGGCGTACGACCGCTACCCTTTTCATTGGCTAATCAGTGAGTATATGCAAATTAACTGTCAGCCAAGATGGCGGCCGGCAGCCAGGCACTGAAGCGAGCACGAGGCTTGCTTGCTGCAGACTCCAACGTTCCCCGCCTCACTTGCCGGCCTCTCATCTGCAAGTCTAAGCAACTATATACTATGTTGCAAATAAGAAGCTAAACAAAACACCAGAAACCGGCTTCCATTCAGCCGGGCTCGGACCGCAACATTGTATCTATGTTTTCAGCAGC
>NW_005356944.1:3947812-3979525 GCF_000412655.1 Myotis brandtii | reverse complement strand
GTTATCTCCCGAGGGGTCCCAGACTGCGAGAGGGCACAGGCCGGGCTGGGGGACCCCCCTCCCCCCGCCCCCCGAGTGCACAAATTTTTGTGCACCGGGCCTCTAGTTTTATATAATAAAAGCCTAATATGCTAAGTGTTTTGTTGTCCAGTGACTGGTTGACTGTTCATCCAATCAAAGCATAATATGCTAGTGATATGCTAAGGCTGCTCAACCACTTGCTATGATATGCACTGACCACCAGGGAGCAGATGCTCCGACCAGCAGGTTAGCTTGCTGCTGGGGTCTGGCCAATCGGGACTGAGTGAGACGGGGCCTGGACACTCCCTGGAGCCCTCCCAGGGTCCTTCCCTGGCCCGCTGGGGTCTGGCCAATCGGGACTGAGTGAGATGGGCTCGGACATACCCTGGAGCCCTCCCAGGGTCCCTCCCTGGCCCAATCTTGCACCAGTGGGGTCCCTTGGCCTGGCCTGTGCCCTCTCACAATCCAGGACCCCTTGGGGGATGTCAGAGGGTCGGCTTTGGCCCGATCCCACAGGCCACTCTCCTTGGGAGGGCACCAGATGCAGGGCTCATGGCTGCTGAGCGCTGCTGTGGTGGCAGGAGCCCCTCCTCCGATCAGGACTGATTGGGCGTGAGCCCACAGCAGGCGCAGTGGGCCGGGATGAGCGGGAGCGGCAGGTAGGAGCTGCAGGCGGCGTTGGACTGTGGGTTTCGGCCCGATCCCCGCAAGCCACCCAGAGGGACCCCACCCTTCCACGAATTTGTGCACTGGGCCTCTAGTACTCTAATAACTCCCCACCTCTTCTCTCTCACCAGAAGGAGCCCGGGCGTGTGTGGGGCCCCAAGTCTGCATTCCTGGAGGTGGCACTGGCAGGTTGTTGATTAACCAGACCTTCCAGCAGGAAGCAGCCAGGGGAAGGAGTTCCCTGTAGTTTGGCCCAGGAATGCCTCATTCCCGTGACTCAGCAGGGGCTTCCGGGCACTTGGTGGCAGCCAGGCCATGCCCTGCAGGTCACTGATCCCACCCGCCACCCAGGAGCTCACTCTACAGCCACCGCAGAACCAGTCCCGACTCTGACCCAGCTCTGCTAGTCACCCTGGCCATCTCGTGGGTGTCACCATCTGACCAGGGACGGCAGGGGGTATGGTGGGGGCCAGGACCCAGGCCATGTGCCCAAGCCGGGGACGAGGGGCACGTCTACCCTTTCTTGTCCCAATAGAAACCCCGTGGGAGCCACAATGTTACCTTTTCTACAAGCTACGTTAAAAAAAAATAGCAAGCCAAAGCAGATGAAGTTAACTTAAATAATATATTCTATTTAATCCAATATGTCCAACGTGTTATCATTTTGACACACAATCCACATTCAGACATGATTAGTGAGATATTTTCCTTCCAACGTCTGTGAAATCTGGTGCGTGTCACACTCGCCGCCTGCCTGTCTCAGTGTGGACTCCCCATAGTGCAGGGCTCCACTGGGGACGACACAGGTCAGGCTGTCCTGGCCCCGGGAGGGTCATGAACGCCTTTCAGAAAAAGCGGCAGAAAATGGGGATCGCAAGAGGAGAGACCCAGGCCCACTCTCCTGGCTCTCCCCTTGGGTAGCACGCAGGTTCGTGTCTGATTGGGCAGGTCTGACGACAGTGTGAGCCGGCATCAGCCGTGTCCATCCTGGGAGAACACACAGTGAACATGGCTTGTGTGCACCTGGAGTCTGCACACCTGTCCGTGGAGGCTCTCGTGACTCGGGGTCACTCAGCAGGTCACTGGCAGGCTGTCAGCGGGGCCGCGGGCATCTCAAGGCTGACGGGCAGCCCTGAGGTCCTCAGTGGCTATTGGCCAGAGACCCCGGTTCCTTGGGCCTCTCTACAGGGCAGCTCACAATGTGCAACTTGGTTTCTCCAGTGAAGACTCCAAGGGAAAGAGGGGATACGAAAGGGCAAACGAGACAGAAGTTGTAGTCTTTTTTGAAACCCAATCTTGAAAGTGACCACTCATCGCTTTGCCATATTTTATTCACTAGAACAGTGGTTCTCAACCTTGGCTGCACATGAGAATCACCTGGGAATCTTTTTAAAATCCTGATCTCTGGGCCTCATCCTCCGGAAATTCTGTTTCTTTGTTACTAATGTTGTGGCCCCACCCCATAACAAAGAAACAGAATTTCCGGAGGATGAGGCCCAGAAATCAGGATTTTAAAAAGATTCCCAGGTGATTCTCATGTGCAGCCAAGGTTGAGAACCACTGCACTAGAAGAAGACGCTACTCAAAGAAAAGGACTTACACAGGGTGTGAGCAGCAAGAGGCGGGCCACTTTACAGGCTGGGTACCCCAAGCCCAAATCAAACCTCTTGAGGTGAAAACGACGGTGTCTGAGCTGCATAATGCACTCAATGGGATTAACAGATTAGACACTGCAGTAGAGGAGATTGGTGAACTTGAAGATATAGCAATAGAAACTATCAAAAATGAAACAGGGAATCAACGGGAAAAATAGAACCAAGAATCAGTGAGTCATGGGACTGCTACATATGTGTATATGTATACATGTATGGTATATATAAAATAAAATTCCCCAAAGCAAGGAAATAGGGGAAGTAAAAGGAAAAAAATTTTGAAAAAGTGATGACAAAAATCGTTCCAAATTGATAAAAATATAAACCTACAGATCCAAGAATCTCCATGAACCCCAAGAATAAGAAACATAAAGAAAACTATACCAAAGCACATCATAATCAAATTGCTCAAAATCAGTGATAAAGAGAGCATCTTAAAGTTGACAGAGAAGAAGATATTTTGTACAGAGAAGCAAAGATAGGAATGACAGCAGATTTCTTTCCAGAAACAATCTGAGTGAGAGGACAATGCAGCAACCTCTATAAAGCACAAAAAGAGAACTCTGACAGTGGGAGCTCTCTACCTAGTGAAAATATTTCTCAAAAATGAAAGTGGAATAAGACTTTCTCAGGTATATATATATAAAGAATTTATCACCAGCAGACCCACCCTCCAATAAATGTTAAAAGAAGTTCTTTAGGCTGAAAGAAAGTGATACCTGATAGATTGCTGAATCTATGCAAAGGAAAATGAGCATCAGAAATGATAACTCGATGAGAAAATGTATGAATTGCTTCTTACTATTTAAATGCCTTTAAGAGCAAATTATTTAAGCAAAAATAATGTAATGGGGGGTTTTAACATATGTATAAGTAAGATGTATGGCAACAGGAGCATAAAGGAGAGAAACTCAATAGAAATATACTACTGTAAGATTTTATACTAATGAAGTGATATCATATAGATAAAAGTAGATCATGATACGTTTTTAAGATACATACAATAAACTGTAAAGCAGCCACTAAAATAACAAAACAAGGAGTTGATAGCTGCTAACAAAGCAAAGGAGATGAAATCAAATCACAAAAAGTACTCAATAATTTTTAAAAATAGGAAAAAAAGGGAAAGGGAACAAAGAACAGATGGGACAAACAGAAAGCAATAGCAAGATGACAGATGTAAACCCAACCATATCAATGCTTCCATTAAATGTAAATGATTAAAATGCCCCAATTAAATGGCAGAGATCGTCAGTGTGAATAAAAAAATACACAAAAATCAACTCTGACTGTGTACAAGAAGCTCACTTTAAACATAAATAGGTTAAAAGTAAAAAGATGAGAAAAGATATGTCATGCATACACTAATCGTGATAAATATCTACTAATATCAGAACAGGCAAATATGCAAGAGGTGCACCACAACATTATCAACCAACTTGATGTAATTTACATTTATACTATACTGAGCCTCCCAAAACCAGAACATACCTTACTCTGGTCTGGGCAGGTGCAGGGACTCTGACTACAGGATGTTCACTAGACACCCCCATTGGATGGCGTGCTTCATGGGGCAGAGATGAGGTCTGTGTTATTCACCAGCGGAGCTCCATGCCTGGCAGCCACACAGAGAACGGTTTATTATAAGGAATTGGCTCATGCAATCCTGGGGGCTGGCATGTCTGAAATCTGTGGGGCAGGGTGTCTACGTGGTCTTGAGGCAGAATTCCCTCTCTGGGAAACCTCAGAGTTTTGCTCTTTAGGCCTCCAACTGACTGGGTGAGTCTCACTCTGAGCACGGAGGTCAGTCTCCTGTATGTACTTAAAGGCAACTGATTGCAGCTGTTAATCTCAGGCCCAAGACACCTTCGCAGCAACACCTGGGCTCACGTTTGACCAAACGACTGGTGGCCTGGCCAGGCTGACCCATGAATGAACCATCACAATAAGTGAGCCATGTGGGGGGTGAGGCTTTGCCCACTGGGCTCTGGCCTCTCCAGCTCCAGGCCCAGGGTCCTTCTAAGCTGCAGAACCTGGGGTGTGCCAGAGGGGTGGCCCCCAACGTGCCAGAAGATGGTCCCCGTGCCTTACAAGTGCTGTGTTGGCGAGTCTCTGCTGACCCCCCAGATCCAGCCCCCCTGCTTCTCTGCCCCAGGAGGCTGATCTGTTTAGCCAATGAGGGGAGCCAGCGACAGATCAGAGTGTGGAAGGAGAGAGGGGCTGGCGGCCTTCCTGCTGGGCCGTGGGGGCGGCAGGAGCCCTTCCACCCAAGGCCACAGCTCCTGTCTGCACCCCTCCTACCACCCTTCTCACCGGGTTTCATAAAGGCTCGCTTCTGGTCGGGATGTACCCAGATTCCGCCATCGACCCCCCTCGGGTCTGCCTCTGCCAGGACCCTGATTGACGCATGTCACTGGAACGAACAATAACAAGTGACAAATGTTTACAAATGTGGAAACAGGCCTGGGGGAGCAGAGGAGCAGGGTCAGTATGCACATGAAGGATCTAGGATGGGGAGGAAGTCAGGGGTCTTCTCCAAAGACCGGACCCTCTCCAAGCCCGGGCCCTCAGTGGGTCTCTGGATGGACACCTGACCCTTGCCTCTGGCCAGGCCCCTGCCAGCTCACACCCCCACACCCCGAAGGCCGAGCGCCATGTGCCAGCTGAGCGCCATTTGCCAGGTCGCAACTGGCAGAAGCTTGACCTCGGAGTCCTGGGCACTGCCCGGTAGTTACCCTGCTGCTCAAGTGACACGCATGTTTCTTTCTGTTTCCTTTCTGTTCAGACAGAGGGTTCAAAGGAGAGTCAGCGATCCTGGGGGAACAGTGCCGGCTAAAAATACCCGCAATAAACAAACAAAGCAGGTCAGCGGTCGGCAGCGTGCGACCGCAGTTCCGGGTGCACCAAGGCCACAGTTTATGGGTTGGTTGCTCGAAGAATGCCAGGCCCGAGATAACGGCAGGCGGTGTCCTGCTGGGTAAGGACCCTGTGACCCACATTAAGTCATCACCCTCCGGGGGAGGCTGCACCCTCCCGGCCAGGACGCCGTCCACGTGCTTCCCGACAAGGGCTCGGGGCCCTGACTCAGGTGGGGACGGCGCTGAGCCGAGATGGGGCACACTCCAGCGGGGAGGTGGCTTCTTATCTGAGCCAGAACAATGACGGAGCCGCTATCACCCGATTACTCTCGGCGTGTTATCAGCGTGAACTCTTGGGCAGAGAGGTACCCTGCGCCGGGAGCCGGTGCTATTCGGCGAGGTGGGCCTCTCTGCACCCCTGCCCCGGGCGGGGTTCAGGGTGTGGGTGAGGGCTGGAGGACCGTGGGAGGGGCAGCTGTTTGTCTTCAAGATCAGGATTTTAACCAAAAAGAAATACATCGGTTACTGTTTCAGTGGTTGAGAGTCTCCGTGTGTGTCAAATTGGGGCAGTGACAGAGCCTGCTTCCCGGCTCGATTGAGAAGATTCCGGAAGATTCCGTAGGACGTAGTGCCTGCACAGAGCCTAGCGTGCAGTGGGTGCTTGACAATGGACACTTGCGTCTGCGATGGGGACGGCTATCGTTCTGCTAATTTCTCACTCAGAAGGAAATCAGGACGCAGCACAAAGGTCTCGCCCGTGGGGTCTGGGGCGAGCCTCAGCGTCCGCTCTTGGGGCCTTTCTCAGGCTCCCCTCTCATTAGCCCGCACCATGAGTGGAGCCATTGCTCCTTGGCAGTCAGGCACGCCCCTCCCTGGGGACCCCGCTCTCTGCAGGGGCTGCCAGGGCCTGGGGTGGGGGTGATGCAGGTGCCAGGAGGGGCCGGGCTCTTAGGGAGGCAGAGGTGAGCTCTTTTTATTCAAATTGTGATTGTTCAGAGCTGCTACTGAGGCCTGGGGAGGCTAGTCATGGCCGCAGGGAACCCCACAAGGCTGCCAGACGTCTCCTGTGGGCGCGGGCACGCACGCTCTGTGGCAGAAGCAAGTGCGCCCTGGGCGTGCGTGGTATCCGTTTGCACTTGATGTCTTGGGGCATCATCACTGTGATTATTGCTGGAAGTTGCCGGAGGAGTTCGGAGCTGGACCCGAGGGGGCTGCACCCTCCACCTGCTGCCTGTTCCCCAGGATGGGAGGATTGGGGCCAGCTGGGGGCTGCCTCATGCACATCCCTTACTGAGGATCGAGCCTGGAACCCAGGCATGTGCCCTGACCGGGAATTGAACCAGCGACCTCTTGGTTCATGGGTCGATGCGCAACCATGGAGCCACACTGGCCGGGCCACCCAGACAGTCGTTAGCAGAGGTGGCTCTAGAACACAAGCCTCCCAAAATGTCCTGATTTTCCCTGTCATTTCTCTTCTTAGGTCCAATAAGGAGACAGACCGACGGCAAAGCTAGATGTGCCCGCTGGCATATCTTCCTCCAGGAAACCGGCGCAGGCTCCGCCGACGGGAGCGTGTTTCCAAGTATCTCCGCGCTCACATGAGCGCTCGCCTGGCAATTAGCAAATGTCACAACCTCCTCTCTGCGTGCAGGCTGCTTCCGATGTCAGGTTCCTGCCACGCTTCATGTCTTGTTCTAAAACCGCTTTCCGGGGCACTCGGGGGAAATTAACATCACGCCAGACAAGAAAGCCCCTGGGAGCCTGAGCCTGTCACGTCCTCCCAGGGAGGGAATTCAGCCGCCGCCGGACTAACGTGCGCGCGTATCGACAGTGAAAGATTAATTGGTGTGGAGAGAATTATGGAAATGCCCCGAGCTGTTCCCACCTCCGATGCCTTTGAAACAGGGACCCTGGTCACACACGCACACGCCAGCTCCACGGCGGGGCTCCTTTGTCCTCTCCGAGAGGGCCTCCCAGGCTCTGGCGACGAAGCCCAGAGTGCAGTGTGTTGAGAACCGGGCAGGGCAGTGAGGCAATAGTGCGAAGCCAGCACCACCCCCTCCACTCACTGTGTGCCCTGTGCTGGGCTGAGCACTTGGCATGAATTCATACTCACTGAATCCTGACAACAGTAAGTTCCGTTCCCGTTCCCACTTTGTGGACGAGGACGCGAAAGCACAGAGTCCGTCCCCATCTGCTGAGTGACGGAACCAGGAATCGCCCAGCAGCCGCCTCAGAGCGGGGTCTTCACGCCTATCGGCCCGGCGAGTGTGTGGACGGGCAGCCGGAGCGATGCCTCCTGGTCCAGCATTCGGGCTTCCCGGTCAACTGCTCACGGAATAGTTCTGAGCGCTGGTCCCAGGTGGTCTGCAGAGGAGCCACAGCCCCTGGTGCTAATGCCCAGCTAATCTCTAAGCAACCAGGTAGAGAGCCCCAGGCGGGCCCGGCTTCAGGCCTCATGTAGGGGGCGGCCCAGGTTAGGACGGGCAGCTCTAGACACAGGTGAGTATCAGTGCAACGGCCCCATTTCACAGAGGAGGCAAGTGAAGTTCAGGGAGAGAGGCGTCCCCAAATCCCAGGGCCCAGGAGACGCAGGCCGTGGGGAGGGAGGGGTGTGGCTCCAGACCACAGCACCCGACCTCTCCCGAAGCGAAGGGTGGCTGAGCGCCTGCCCCAGGGTCCCGTCCAGCCCGGGGTGACCGTGGTGTCAGCCCCCCTCCAAAGTGGCTCTAGGAAAAACCGGCCAAAGGGAAGGCCGCCTGCCTCAGGCCTGGTCCCGATGCCACCACAAGATGGCACTCTTTTGCGGAGTTTGTGGGTTTTGTTCCCTTTATTTGCAACCTAGGAGCATGGACCCCAGGGGTCTTCTCCAGGTTACATGAGGTTAGGGGCACGAGTGTGAGTATGTGGGCGTGTGCATACGTTGGTGTGTGCATCTCCGTTGGCACAAATGTGGTGTATGCCCTTGTGTGTTTATGCCTATGTGTGCATCTGTGCGGCTGTGTGCATACACATACATGTGCTTACACGTGTGCTCCTGTCTTTGTGTGCATGTCCGCCTGTGCCTACGTGCTGATGTAGGCAGATGTACATGTGTGCATATTCTGATGTTTGTTGACTGAATGCAATTTGGGTTTGAAATAAAAAGTCTCCAAGTCCAGAATATTCCATACCCAGGCCTCTGCAGGCCCTGCCTGGGAAGAGGACCAGGCTGTGGGGAGAATCCCGCCAGAAAGGGAGGGGCTTGCGCCCGGGTCCCCGGGATGGTGCCTGTGACACTGGGGTTCCACCCTGGATGGCGGGAGCGCTGCAGAGGCCTGTGTGGTGACCGCTCCGGCCCCTGGAATGTCCCAGTTGGTACAAATTAACGGTTTGGAGGCCTGAGTGCGTGCGGTCCGTGTCCGTGTGCGGAAAGGGGAGAGCTAAACTGAGATGCCTTCTGACCCGGACTCAGGCATTAATTACTTAGATGAATAAGTATTAAATCAAAGGCCTGGCTTCAGAAATTAAACTCAGATTAGCCCCTTGCTCTGCTTCCTGGAGAATCAAAAACATTTGGTTGAAGAACGGACAAGGGAGGAGAGTGCTGAGCAGAAAGCCCCGGTGGCCGGCCCGTCCCCCAGGCAGGGCCGTGGTGCCTTCCGGGGGGGGTGGGCGGTGGGCGCTGGTACCCCTGCCGCTGCCACCACCCCTGTGGCCCGGAACGGAAACCCCAGGCTCTGGGGAAGTCGCTTCTCCTCATCGGCCTCTCACCCCTGTGCTCCTGCATCAGCCCAGCCTGGATGGAAGTTTCTGGAATACCAGGGCGGAGGGAGCCAGCTAGGCTGCCAGATCCAACTCGGTGGCTCAGGTGGATCCTTGGGCATGCAGTCTTTGCCTTGGGGTCCCTCAGGGACCGAGGCTGCTTTAGGGGCCATCCGAGCTGGCCCTGTGGGCCCCCAGAGGGCACCCCTCTGCCCAGGGCAGTGGATTCTGCGCTGGGTATGCAGGCAGATCTGCCCTGAGCGGTGGCCTGGTGGAGGTGGTCATGTTCACAGGGCCACGTGGGTGGGCCACGGTGATCCACACAGACATCTCTGTCACCTCTAAGGAAAACCCAGGCCCACAAGCACCCCATTCAGAACCACCCCAAGGAACCTGCCCCCCTTTCTGCAAGGTCCACGGGGTCGGTGAGAATCCCTGAGACAGGGAAGGAGCAACGTCGGTCGCGAAGAGGGTGGGGAACGACCCAGTGCTCCCAGCTTGGAGGCCTCGGCTTCCCCATCTGTGAAATGGGCGAGGACCAGCCCTGTCCACCCACCTCACGGCATTGAGATGCCCAGGAGAGGGCTGGGTCAGCCCGGCTCCCACTGAACAAATGAAGCTAGACCTGCCCATGACCTCCACAACGAAGGGGCTGGGACCCCAACTCCCTGGCTTCTCCTCAGACCCCGGAGAAGACCTCAGGATGCAATGCAGTCCAGTTGTTTTGTAACGAACATTTCAGTCCCTTCAGGAATGCCTGTCCCCTCTCTTTGAAGCCCTCCTCAGGGAAGGCAGGCCCTGCCCTGGGGAGGGATAGGGAGGCTCATAAAACAAACCCTCCCGCCCCTGCTTGGGCCTGGGTCTCCACAGGACACCCTGCCTGGGTGCCAGGGGCCGTTCCAATGCCTCCCTCAAGAAAAGGGCCATTTGGCTCATCAAAGCCATTTTGTCCCTGGCTGGGCCTGATTCACACCTGCTGGCAGGTCGCTCCAGGCAGAGGGGAGCTGGGGTGGCTTCATGAGGGACTGAGCTGGGCCCTGCCCCTGGAGGCGGCAGAGCTGGCACCTTTTGGAGCCTCGTGTGGGGGTCTGCCTCTCTCTGCAGGTCCCCGCCCCGCCCCACCCCGGACAGCAGGAGGGAGGTCACTGGGAGCAGCTCTCAGGATGCAACTACGGTCACAGCCTGGGAAGTGGCCACAGGTGGGGATGGCCAGCCCCTGCCCCCAGCAGGTCTCCCAGGGCAGCTGGAGATCTTTCCAAAAGCAGACTGAGTCACACACCCCAGCTCAGAGCCGCCCAGAGCCTTCAGGCAGGCTGAGTCCCGGCGGCCTCTTCCTCATCACCCTCCCCCAGTTCACAGGGCCCTGCTCTGTCCACCCCGCCCCCTCCTCAGATCAGGCCCTGCTCTGCCCCGCTTCAGGCAGGCTGAGTCCCGGCGGCCTCTTCCTCATCCCCCTCCCCCGGTTCACAGGGCCCTGCTCTGTCCGCCCCCCCTCCTCAGATCAGGCCCTGCTCTGCCCCCCTCCCAGCTCAATTATCACCTCCCAGGTGGGTCTTCCGTATCTTCCTGCCCACCACGCCCTCCCAAGTCTCTCACAGCCCAGATTTCATGGTTGCGACATCTGTCTTCCCAGCTGAGTTCTGGGCTCCCCGGGGAGAGCCCCATTGGTGTTTGCTCATGGAGATGTCCCCAACCCCATAGCAAGCTCCAGAAACCTCTGGGTGGAGGGAGGGTGGGGGGGGGATGTTTGCAAGCATCTGAATGAGCACGTGGGGGCCTGCCGTGCTGACAGGCCGAGAGGGCCCCAACAGGGTTCCTTCCATAGAGGACCCAGCCCCCCCGCCACCCCCCTCCCTCACCCATCGCAGTGAGAGGGGCCGGGGCAGGCAAGGCCCCAGGAGGGGGACCTCAGTGCGCCAGGGGTCCAGGAGCATCCAGCAGAGCTCTGGCTCCAGCCTGAGAGCACCGCCCCCCCCCCCCCCCCCCACCCCCCTCCAGAGGCCCAGGAGTGTGATGAGCGGGGGCTTTAGTTTACACAGAACCCCACAAGGAGACTGGGCTCAGTCCTGGCTCTGGACGTGTCCCAGTCAGACACGGCAAGAGGTGAGCGGCCCAGGGCACCGGACCCGTAGCCACCACCCGTGTCATTCCCACATCCCTGCCCGCCCTTGGTGACCACTAGTCCACCTTCTGCTGCAGATCCGCCCGGCCTTTGCTCTGGCTTCGCTCACTAGCAGAAGGCTTCCAGGTCCACCTGCATTATAGCGCCTGTCGGGGCTTCATTCCTGTTCGTGGCCGAGTAATACTCCGTCCCAGGGATGGGCCACATGGTGCTGGTCCTTTGTTCTCTGAGGGACACCTGGCCGGCTCCCTGCGGGGCTCTGTTGGATGCTGCTGCTATGAACTTGTGTGTATACGTTTCCGCGTGGACCTGTGTTTTCATTTCTGGGAATGGAATTTCGGGCCACAGACTCACTCCAGGTTTCACCATGCGGGGAGCTTTCAGCTGCTTCCCAAAGCAGCCGCACCGAGTTTCACCCCCAGGTCCTCACTGTAATTATCTGACTTCTCCATGCTGGCCCTCGGGGTGGGTGTGAGCGGGCGGGGCCCTCGCCTGACATGGAGGATCCCTTGGGGGACAGCACCTGGCAGGGTCCCTTGGGGGACAGGACCGGGTCCCCCCACAGCCCCAGGCTGGCCTGGGACCACTGGCTGCTACGCCCAGCAGCCTCTCCTCCTTCACTGTGAGCTGCTCTTCGGGGGCTGGTCATGGAAGCCGCCAGCTTTCAAACAGGAGCGAGAAACTCTCCAGCCTGAGAGCACCGCCCCCCCCCCCACGCCAGCCCACCCTCCAGAGGCCCAGGAGTGTGATGAGCGGGGGCTTTAGTTTACACAGAACCCCACAAGGAGACTGGGCTCAGTCCTGGCTCTGGACGTGTCCCAGTCAGACACGGCAAGAGGTGAGCGGCCCAGGGCACCGGACCCGTAGCCACCACCCGTGTCATTCCCACATCCCTGCCCGCCCTTGGTGACCACTAGTCCACCTTCTGCTGCAGATCCGCCCGGCCTTTGCTCTGGCTTCGCTCACTAGCAGAAGGCTTCCAGGTCCACCTGCATTATAGCGCCTGTCGGGGCTTCATTCCTGTTCGTGGCCGAGTAATACTCCGTCCCAGGGATGGGCCACATGGTGCTGGTCCTTTGTTCTCTGAGGGACACCTGGCCGGCTCCCTGCGGGGCTCTGTTGGATGCTGCTGCTATGAACTTGTGTGTATACGTTTCCGCGTGGACCTGTGTTTTCATTTCTGGGAATGGAATTTCGGGCCACAGACTCACTCCAGGTTTCACCATGCGGGGAGCTTTCAGCTGCTTCCCAAAGCAGCCGCACCGAGTTTCACCCCCAGGTCCTCACTGTAATTATCTGACTTCTCCATGCTGGCCCTCGGGGTGGGTGTGAGCGGGCGGGGCCCTCGCCTGACATGGAGGATCCCTTGGGGGACAGCACCTGGCAGGGTCCCTTGGGGGACAGGACCGGGTCCCCCCACAGCCCCAGGCTGGCCTGGGACCACTGGCTGCTACGCCCAGCAGCCTCTCCTCCTTCACTGTGAGCTGCTCTTCGGGGGCTGGTCATGGAAGCCGCCAGCTTTCAAACAGGAGCGAGAAACTCAACCGTCTACCCAGCGATGTTCTAGAATCTGGAGGTGCCAGGTGAACGGGAGGTGATTTCCTAGGCCCCACATGTGGAGGGGAAGGCAAGTAGACACACGAGACCAGTTCAGATGGTGGAAGGCACCCCAAAGCCACCAGGGGTGACGTGCAGAATGTGTGGAAGGGCCCCGGTGGGTGCAGGGGACCGGCTTGCTCAGTGCTGTGGGGCCATGGAGAGACAGCAAGAGCCACGATGCAGGTGGAGTCTAGGGCGTGATTTCGAAGCAAACTGTGAGCCTCGAGCCCCAGGACACACGCACACGAGGAGCCGCGGGGCTGGCCCTGCCACTGCATCCAGTTTGAGCCGGTTTAATAAATAGCTAAATAAAGCGATGGAGAACAGTTCACAATTAGCCCGGATTCCTGGTTAAGTGGTAGGTGGCTTCCCATTTCTTAAAATAAGTTCTTTCCATTGCCTGGCGGCCAGGCGGCCGGAGCCCCCTGCAGGACAAGAGCCCTCCTGGCTGCCGGGACACCGCTGGGGACAGAGGGAACGTCCCCTGCAGGCCCAGCACAGGACCGAGTCCGGCCGGGCGAGCCCTTTGGAGCAGTGGTTCTCAACCTTCCTAATGCCGCGACCCTTTAATACAGTTCCTCATGTTGTGGTGACCCCCAGCCATAAAATTATTTTCGTTGCTACTTCATAACTGTAATGTTGCTACTGTTATGAATCGTAATGTAAATACCTGATATGCAGGATGTATTTAGGTGACCCCTGTGAAAGGGTCATTTGACCCCCAACGGGGTCTCGACCCACAGGTTGAGAACCGCTGCTTTGGAGTGAAGAGCACACCCAGCATCGCCGAGCCCACCATCTCCTCCGGCACCAAATGACCCAGGTGCACCTGCCACCCTGCCGACCTGCCAACCTTGAACTGCTCCCCCGGTGCCAGGGGGACCCCGTCCTGCGGGCCCCTCCGGAGCAGACCTCCCTCCCCTCCAGAATCTCCGGGTAAACCCCACGGCGGCGGCGTGAAGCCAGGAGAGCCACTCCCCACTCCCCGCCCGCAGCCTCAGAGCCTCGGCTGTCTGCTCTGTCAAATGGGGCCCCTCCACGGGGTTCAAGGGACAGCGTATGTGAAACACTGTGTGGCACTTGGTCCACGGAGGCCCGAGCCAGCTCTGACCCCCAGTGTCGCTGTCCGGACACCCGCAGGCATTCTGGCTCCAAACTGTCCTGGTGGGAGGGAGGTCTGGACGGGGCGGGTTTGGCCGCAATGACCGTTGCCCAGATGCAGATTCATAGTAAGGATCTTGCCTGGTCGCCATGCCCGGCCCTCCTTAGTTCCCTGCACCTTTACAAAAACCCAGGGAGGTCCCGCCGAGCCGTGGCCCCTTCCACAGACGCGGACACGGGCACAGCTCTCAGGGTCAGGTGGCCACTCGCAGGCCCAGGACTCGATGCCTTCCTGTTTCATCTCTCCCCCCCCACACCCCTGCAGAAAGCCTCCCTCAAGCCCCCGCCCCCCACCCACCAGGCTCCCAGCTGCTCCCTGTCATCCTCCCTTATGGGGTCATTCTGTGGGCAAATCTTAGGAATTCACTGGTGTTCTGGGCTGAAATGTGTCCCCCCAAATTCCTATATCGGAGGCCTGACCCACAGAGCCTTAACATGCGACCATATTTGGAAACAGGACCTTCTCAGAGGTGATTAAGGTAAAGTGAGGTCGTAGGGTGGGTCCTAATCCAAGTCACTGAGGTCCTTATTAGAAGAGATCAGGACACGACACACAGGGGGACCATGTGGGGACACGGGGAGAAGATGACGGTCCAAAGGCCAGGGAGAGAGGCCTCAGGAAGAGCCAGCCCTGTGGCACCTGGGTCTCGGACTCCAGCTCCAGGACAGGGACAAGAAGTGTCTGCTTTAAAGCCCCCAGTCTGTGGGACTTGGCTGTGGCCACCTGAGCTGACCCCTACAGCTAGGAACATGTTGGCCTTGTCCGCTGACCTCTCTCAGGAGTCTTCCCTGAGAGCCACCACCCCCAACCATGGCCTATGAGTGATCTGAAGAACTGACATCTATTGCCATTAATTTCCCTACATGTGCTGGCCACACACTGTCCTCATTAACCCTGTGATCCAGGGCCACCTTTAAATCAGACCTGAGCACAGAGAGGCTGAGTGACCAGCCCAGCCTCACACAGCATCACAGCCCTGCTTCCACCCTCTCGCCTCCTGGCTGCCGGGGAGCTGGAGAGCAGGGCAGGGTGAGGCAGGGCCTGGAGCATCTGGCTCTCTCGGGGGCCTGCACCCCACAGTGTCTCACAGACACTGCTCTTAGGGTCCATCCGTCTGAGCCTGTGTGCCTTGGTGCCAGTGGGCGTGGCGACACTAAGGTTTGGCTGGCTTGAAGCAAAATTAGGGTCCAAAGTTTCCAGAGGCTTGCTTCTACAGCCCCAGCATTACCAGGCACCCCAGGAATGTGCCTGAGAGCTGTTTGCTGATAAGCTACTTGTAAATGGGGAGGAGCTGCAATAATTAATGCTACTAAGTGATAAGTGTTGAGGTGCCGTGGGATAGCCCAGGTGAGCGTGGCTGCGAATCAGATAGTCCGCAGCTGTGGCCACGGAGCTTCCCAGGTCAAGCCCTGGCTTCATCGGGGCCTCAGATTCTCTGCACCACCTTTTATCACTGGGTTGGTTTGTTTTTAAACAATGAAGAGACTGTTTTTAGATTTCCAGGGCAATTGAGCTAATAGTACATAGAGCTCCGTACACTCCATCTCGCATTAATCTGATGTTTGTTACAACGATGGACCAATACGGATCCATGGTTGTCAGCTACAGTCTACAGTTTACCTCAGGGCTCACTCCTTGTGTTGTACTGGCCGGTGGGTTGGCCAAATGTAGGAGGGCACACCCGATATCACATAGAATATTTCATGGTCCTAAATCTCTCTGCTTCATACCATCCTTAAAGTGAGCAAAAAGCCCGGCTGCAGGTGACACGGGAGCTGCTTGCTGCACGTCAAAGTCGGCCGGGTGGGTTGTGAATCTAACTCGAAACCGGCAAAGGGCCCAGGTGGATGGCAGGCGGGGCAGCCTCAGAGCACACGGGTCTGGGGTCCCACAGCCCCGGTGCCCACGCAGTCCCTCCAGTTCTTTAAGCCTCAGCTACTCCTGTAAACTGGGGAGAGTACATGTGATCGCCCAATTCGGTCTGTTGGGGAGGTGCTGGGCTGGTAGGGGTGGCCTTGATTCTCTCTGAACACAAGCACACAATCAGGAAGGTGCCACTAGAGAAGGGCAAGTAGCTGTTGGTGTTTTGTTTTGTTTTCCATGCAGAAGTGCCCAGGCAAGCAATGCCGTCAGCACTTTGGGCAGGACCAGGAGCCGTGTGGCAGCTCCCACCCGCATCTCGGAGCAAGCGAGGCAGGAACCCAGGCGGCGGAAGTCTGTCCAGCGCTCTGTCCACCGGGGAGGAACAGGAGAGCGAGGGGCAGGCACAGTCCGGTGGGGTGGGCGTCTGGACAACCCCCCTGCCCCCAGGGCACCCCCCCCTCCCAGTTTCCTCTGCTTTATCTGTGATTGCAGTTTCATTTGGGAAACGGACCCTCCTGCCAAAGAAGCACCTTTAAACAGTCACTTGCAACCTATTTTAAAAAACAGAAGACTGAGTCTTGGGGACAGACATGGCTGGTCCAAGGCTCTGAAGGGCTCACTGCGGTGGGAACCCACTATGTGCCCGAGCCTGTGCTCACCACCTGGTCCTGGGTGCCCTGATCCCAGTCACCCCACCAGTGAAGTCGACTCGAGTGGCTTGGCCCTCGGCCTGACCTCCCGGCCACAGGCAGCTTGGGGTCCACGCCCACCCCCCGGACCAGCTGCATTCAGCTCTGTCTGCTGCAGGAGGTTGGTGTCCAGCTCTGGTAAGAGAACAGTTTTTGCCGCACGTAACCAGGCCAGCTCCTGCCGGACCTGGGGGCCTTCCTGTTCGACCTCCTCCTCCCCCGCGACCTGCGGGCCACGCCTCCTCGCACACAGCAGGTGCTTGGCACCCACACACCTGCCACTTCCTGGGAGAAGCTGGGAGCTGGCCGTCATCTCGTCTCCCCCATCAGACTGTCATGGGGTCCCCAGGGGTGGATGAAGCCGGCCAAGGGGTGCTATTCAGTGCGACTCAAATGGAATTAGATGCGAGGCCGAAGGAGGGGGCGGCCTGGAACAGGGACTGTGAGAGCCAGGCCACTGGGAGCTGTGTGTGCCCTCATCACTGGTTGCCACACAGCCCTGACATTGTACCAATGTTGGTAAGTCACAAGTTAGCTGTCACCATTGGGTGACAAGGGTCTCTCCCGTGAGCACCCATAGAACACAGGTGGGGGGCATGTCCTGGGCCAAGTCACTTGACCTCCTTCAGCCTCAGTTTCCCCATCTATAGAATGGGGGTGATATGCCAGCTCCCCCCCCCAATAGAGTTGTTAGAGGCATCAGGGGAAGGGTCTGCCAGCTTGGTGCTTGGCACTGGGAACGTTGGGGTCATTCAATAAAGTGTGTCCCCAGTTTTGATAAAGGGGCCGGAGCCACTGGGAACAGGACAGCGAAGGGTGCTGGCCAGCAAACTCCAGTCACCCCTGCCCCACCGGTCAGGACAGGGAGGAGCCCGGGGTGGGGGCCAGGCAGGCTCTGGTGTCACCTCAGCGCTGTGATGGCCCCTTTGAAGGTGCTGAGACTGACAGTCCCTTTTCGGGTCGTGTGGGGCTCGGCCTGGGAGCTGGCACCCTGTCACCGGGGCGTGACGGGGGAGAGGGCCTCCCCTCCGCGGCCTGGGGCTTTGTGCAGGGTGGCGGAGACAATGGGGGCTGCGGCGGGGCTGGCATAGCGGGCTGCCAGGGAAGCGGAACTTCCTGTCCCTCCGCCCTCCAGAGAAACCTAATCTGGAGAGCAGGGCCGGGCCGGGGTGGGGGCGCCCCGCGGCCTTGGGGCTGCAGTGTGTGCTCACGGTAATTTGAGGGCTTCCACTGGGGGTTCCCGATCATTTGATGTGGCAATTAGCGAGGGGACTTTTGTCGTCCGGAAAGACACAGCCGCCCACTTCAATCACCCTGTTTATGCCCCACAGAAGCCAAACAGCCCCGGCGCAGATAACGGTGGCCTTCAGACGGCCCCAGGCCGGGCGCCCCTGGAACCACCAGGCTGCGCTGCGACCCCCGCCTTTTATGCAGCCAAAGCGTTACTTTTCCCACGAGAAACTCTGGCTTCATGGCATCGGATGACAAAGCAGGCGCTCGCCCACCAGAGCCCTTTTCATGTGGGTACCTGGCTCCTGAGGTGGGTGGGGGAGGGCCAAGTCATTCCTCCCTGATTCAAACGGCGTGTGCCCCCAAGTGGGGTGTCCCAGGTGGCCCCTGGATGCCCTCAAGGGCCTGGGGGCCTGGGGGCCTGGGGGCCTGTTCCCCGAGCAGGTTTGCTTGCCCACCGCCCAGGGGGAGCCCCTTCACAGTGAGTTCCACTGTGGCTCAGACGATGACAGCAGTGAGGACATCGTCCGCCTCCACTGTGCGTGGGGCCAGGCCCTGGGCCAGCATGGCATGCGAGCCTGGGCTCAGAGACCACCTCTCGCCACACCCACGGGTTCACAGATGGGCTGGGGGACTTGCTTGAGGTGGCACATCCGCCAGCTGGGGCAGCCCGAGGGATTGATGGGCCGGACCGACGCCCGGCCTGCCTCTGGCGGCTGAGGGCCCGCAGAGACCCTGCCCAGCTGCGTCGTCAGGAAGATGGACCTCATACCAAAACCCGGCTGCTGCCGGAGCAGGAGGCTGTCCCCAGGGTGGAGCAGCCCGAGCTCGCAGTTTGCACACGCTCGGCTTACAAGCTCAGCCTGTCCCCTCGGACCTTGGTCCCCTCCCCTGGGAGCAGACACAAAGCTCCCGCACACCTGCAGGGCACATCGGGCTCCTCGCTCTCTGCACTCTGCCGGCATCGGGCATCGAACGCCCGGCTCCTCGCAGGCTGTCGTGGCTGGAACAGGTGGGGGAAGAAAACGGTGGCTGGACATCTGTGCCATCCCCGTCCCAGCCAGGGGTCCCCAGTGCTCGTAAAGCACACAGACATGTGCTCACGGAGGGACGGTCCACGCCTCCATCCGCTGATTGGCATGTTCCCTCTAGACCACAGCACGCCACGCTGTGCGCAGGCTGGCGGCCAGACAGAAGAGGGACCTGCTCGGCTAGAAGTTCTACCTGGTGGGGTGACGACAGGCCATTTCAGAGTGGAGGCTCAGTTCATTGTCACATCTGCTGGTGGAGGTGAAGGGAACACCGGGTAGTCACGGTCCAGCAGGAGAGGTGGATGGGTAAATAGCAGGAGCTTTCTGGAGTACCAGCAGGGCAGGACCAGGCAGACTTCCTGGAGGAGGTTGCTATGGCCGGCGGACTCCTGTGAGTGAGTTGGCCTGATGGGGCAGCTGGATCACATCTGGGGACTGGAACTGTGGTTTTGAACTTTTCAAGGTCCATGACAGACCTGAACAATGACAGGCCCCACCGGGCGGTGGTGGCCGATGGAAAGGAGTCACCTGGTCACAACCTGCTGGGGGCTGGGTACTTCTCAGCGGTTCTGTCCATCTCTACGTGACCTGAGGCCTGCTGCGGAGATGCATCTGCTGGTGGAGGTGAAGGGAACACCGGGTAGTCATGGTCCAGCAGGAGAGGTGGATGGGTAAACAGCAGGAGCTTCCTGGAGTACCAGCAGGGGAGGACCAGGCGGACTTCCTGGAGGAGGTGGCTATGGCCGGCGGACTCCTGTGAGTGGGTTGGCCTGATGGGGCAGCTGGATCACATCTGGGGACTGGAACTGTGGTTTTGAACTTTTCAAGGTCCATGACAGACCTGAACAATGACAGGCCCCACCGGGCGGTGGTGGCCGATGGAAAGGAGTCACCCTGCCACAACCTTCCGGGGGGCTGGGCACTTCTCAGCGGCTCTGTCCATCTCTACGTGACCTGAGGCCACGATGCCCCCACGCTCCTGGCCCTCAGCACACAAGCCCCAGCGCTCACTGACCACTGGCAAGGGGAATGTCTGTGTGTAACTTCAACACTGCGGGCAGAACAGGCCAGCCTGCTGCCTGCTCGCCTTGCCCACCTGCCCTGCCTCGGGACGACCGGCGGGCAGGACTAGGAGGAAAGCTGGAGCGGAGGCCCTGCCCCTCCACACATCCACCCAGGAGTCCACACGGGTCAGGGGTTGCTTCCGTGGGTGCCACCTCACAGCTGACCATTAAATGGTTCAAGACAGCGTGTGTGTGCCTGGCCTTTGGGATGGGTCTGGGGCTGGCTCTGCCACCTGCTCTGTGCTGGGGCAGCTCACGAACCTGTTACTTTCTTGCCTGTGAAACGGGAGGCAGCACTACTTACCTGCTGGGTGGTCGTGAGGATCAGAGGAGATGGCGTGCAGGGGGCTCGGGTCCCCCTGGACTCTCCTCCCATCCTCCTCACTGTCATCCTGGTCTCAGGTCACATGCCCCCGAAGGGCCTGGCTGTGCTCTGCTGGGCTGTGTGAGGTGCTGGAGTTCTGGGGGCGGGGGGCGGGGAGCGAGTGTGGGAAGGAAGGGAGAAGAGCCCTTCTCGTCTGACCATGCCTGGGCATGGAAGGGAGGAAGGTGCCCGGCCGGGTAGAGGCAGACAAGATAAAGATGCACCCGCTGGCTGGATCGCTGGAGGCCAGCTCTGAAGCTAAGCATTCGGGGCTTCAGGTGTCCCCGGGGGGTTGGGGGGGACAGCCCTGGCTGCAGTGGGACAGGAGGGGGGCTCCCACAGCCAGACCCCAAGGGAACCAGGGAGCTGCTGGTGGTTGTTGCCACTTCCTTAGTGATCAGTCAAGCCCCCTGCATTCTGTCCCCACAGAAAGGCTCGGGAAGGGGAGGGGGGCACTCCCAGGGACAGGCCTTTGCTGCCTCCCTGGACACAGGCGAAGTAGTTGGCTCTCAGACAGCAATTTGTCACCTCATTTTGAGTTTGATGGATGAGCGCGGGGCGCGGGGCTGGTCAGCGGTCCCTGAGGCCAGCAGCTCCTGGGCCACCCCAGGGGCCGGGAGTGCATGATGAAATGCCTTCTGCCCTCCCGGTGCCGGTGACAGGCCCTCAAAGGAAATGCAGCCCCTGCAGAAGCGATTCACACTCCGGCTCTTTGTGGCGCTGAGGTCGGCTTTTCTTTGGGGATGAAGAAAGGGCCACCGGCTCCTGTTGTCTCTGGGAATGCCATCCCCACGGGCCGCCGGCCCTCTGAGCAGCACGCACAGGGCCACTCCTCATTTTGATGAGGTTTCAAAAGCCCTGGCTGTAGCTGGGCACGACCCCCCCCCCCACCTCATCCCCCGCTGGTCCCCAGGGCTGTGCTGGTTTCCACAAGAGAGAAAGGGGCTCCTGCCATCACAGCTGTAGCCCCAGACAGCGCCCGGTCCCCGCAGTGCCCTGTCCCACCCCACGGTCCTCCAGTAGTGAATTGGATCTTGGGTTGATTGGCATCTCGCTCCCACTGGAACGTAACCTCATGGGCTTTTCTTATTGGCATTGGTTCCAGTGCCCCTTGGGTTCTCTTTACTGGAGAGGCCAATCGGACTCCAAAGGCTCCTTCCCTGGTCCCCAAGAGTGTTCTGATCTCCACCTTGGGGTGGACACCACAGCGGAAATGTAAAGAATGGCTATCTCTCTTGGGGCGGGGGGAGGCAGGGATAGAAGCCAGACTTCTTCTACTGTGTCTCCTGAGGAAGACAAGATGAAGGCCCTCTAGAGGTGCCCACGCCCTATTCTCCAGAACCCGTGAATCGTGAGCTTACAGGGCAAAAGGGACTTTGCAGGTCTGATTGAGTTAAGGATCCCCAGAGATTAGTCCTGGGTTCCCCAGGGGGAGCCAATGTCATCACAGGGTCCTTAAAATTGGGAGGCAGGAGGGTCAGCGTGAGTGGAACTATGATGACAGAAGCAGGGGTCGGGGAAGGGGCCATGGACCAAGGATGCAGGTGGCCTCGGGGAGGGAACACATTCTCCCTAGAGCCCCCAGGAGGAGCTGTCCCTGCAGACACCTTGTGTTTAGGACTTCTGAGCTCCAGGTCCATGAAAGAATAAATCTGGCTCTAGCTGGTCTGGTTCAGTGGGTAGAGCGTCGGCCTGCAGACTGAAGGGTCCCAGGTTCGATTCCGGCCAGGGGCACATGCCCGGGTTGCAGGCTTCATCCCCAGTGGGGGGCATGCAGGAGGCAGCTGATCAATGATTATCTCTCATCATTGATGTTTCTATCTCTCTCTCTCTCCCTCTTCCTTCCTGTCTGAAGTCAACAATTATTTATATACATATATATATATATATACATATATATATATATGTTTAAAGAATAAATCTGTGTTGTTGTTTTAATATTTATATATTTTTTTAAATATATTTTCATTGATTTCAGCTACCTTTTGCAGACTTGATTTGCAAATGCCCTTTTCCTGGGTTTAGTCCCTGTCTTGCTCGAGGGCCGTGTGGCACAGCTGTGACCTGCTGTGTGGTGACGGTTCCCAGAGGGCTCCAAAACCAGGCTCCTGGCTCTAATCCTCCAGCTCTAGCACTTTCCAGAGCAGACCACTCACCCCATGGGTCTTTATTCAGCCTGGGCCATGCTCCAGGCCTCAGGTATATAGCGAACAGGACAGACTGAGCTCAGGGGCACATGCTCCAGAGGGGACATGGGTGAAGTGTCTGGTGTGTCCAGTGCAAGGGGCAGGCAGGGCTGGGGACTTGCTAAGTGGTAAGGAAAGCCTCTCTGAGGTGACAATGGCATGTGGTGAAACTCCCCCTGCCTCTCTCTTACAAGAACATTTGTGGTTATACTTAGGGCCCACCCAGATAATTCTGGGTAAACTCCCATCTCAATACGTGTAACTGCATCACATCTGCTAAGTCCCTTTCACCACCATATTCACAGGGTCCAGAGATTAGGGCCTAGATATCTGGGGGCCTTGACTCAGCTTCCTACATGTCGATATTGTCCCCACACATGGGAATGGAACCTCAACGAAGGCAGGGATTACATTTTTTTCTTTAAGTACCGTATATGCACAAATGATGAGAGCACACTTTGGTGATTTTCAAACCGAACACACTTGTGTTTGAGAATCAGAATGTTTCCAGCACCAGAGGCCTTGCTCAGGAAGCGGGGCTTATGTTTGTGTCTGTTATGATCCCTACTGTAACTTTAGAACAGGGCCAGCCTTAAGCAGCATTTGATGGACACCTGGAGAATAAGAGGAATTCTGAGCCTGGGGTACACAGTGTACTGTGAGGACAGGCAAGTGCATTTGGGCAAGTCTCCACTCCTCTGGGTCTCAGTATTCTTACCTGTAAAAGGTAAGAATTAGGTGATATGATATATATAAATCCTCTGGAATAGGGCCTGGCACACAATAGGAAGGAATGTGACTGCTGAAGTTGCACAAGAAGAGGGAAGTCTAGTGTAATCTGGGGTGCTATGTTGTGGAGAGGTGGCCTGGATGTGCAAGCTTGGATGTAGCTGAGAGCAGTCTGGGCAATGCTAGAGCTCCTCCGTGCCCTTAAAAGCTCCCCCACTGTGGGGAGTGCAGTAACCATATTCCTGAGGTGCAGGGCAGTTGCCAGCTCCATGCAGACCCTTAGCTAGACACTCTAGGTGCTTTTCCAAATTTGATGGCTTGATTTTTCTCCCCTACTTGGGTGTCCCCAAGGCAAGTCCTCACAATCCAGGGTTGCCTGAATACTGCACCCACCTTGGGTATCTGCTTACCTTGAGCCAGGATTTGGACAGGTGAAGAGCAGAGAAGAAGTGATGTGGTATTGCAAATGGAAACAGGGGAAGAGGCAGGCACTTGGAGAAAAATGGTCTCTTCTGCAAACTAATTTTAGGTGAGGTAGATTTGCCTCCTTCCCCAGCTTCATAGGTCTCTGATTCCACTTGATTAACAAGAGCATTTATCTGTGGGATTCTATGTCCCTCAGCTGATCTTGGTCCGTGCAGCTCCTGTTGATGACTGCGCCTCATGAATTCTGGGAAGAGGCAGGCACTTGGAGAAAAATGGTCTCTTCTGCAAACTAATTGTAGGTGAGGTAGATATGCCTCCTTCCCCAGCTTCATAGGTCTCTGATTCCACTTGATTAATAAGAGCATTTATCTGTGGATTCTATGTCCCTCAGCTGATTTTGGTCCGTGCAGCTCCTGTTGATGACTGTGCCTCATGAATTCCGAGGCTCAGCTGAGCCCAGGTTCTGCTGTCACCTGATGGAGGGCTGCTGGTTGAAATCTACTCTGCCTCAGCCCACTGGAGGCCACTGACCTGCCTGTGCAATTGGCATAAAAACAATTGGATTACCCCTTTGTTATTCAGAGAATCATTCAAAGAAAAGGAAGTGAAGCTTTTATATGAACACGTCACACCCAGTTTCTTAAATATTTACACACCACCATGTCTCTGCCCTGTGGAAACATGGCCTCTTGTTCCTCATTAAAGGCACATCTGGTTGGTTTGGCTGATCAGAGGAGCCTAGCCATGCCCTTCTCTCTGCCCCCAGAACACTCAGAACATGGAATGCAACTGCCAAATTGAGTATGAGATGGTTCCTGGGCAGGGCTTCTTGGGGTCAGGGCCACCTCTCATATCTAGATGACCACAGACTTCTCCTCCAGTGGCTTCTCCTCACACCCAGAATAGTGTCTAGAGTGGCTGATGATGGCCTGTGTAATGTCCCCCACCTCAATCTGGACCTCAGCACCACCATTCACCCTGTGGCTGCTGTAACAAATGACCACAAACTTGGCTACTTAAATTTATTCTCTCACAGTTAAATTCCAGAGGTTCAAATTCAAGTTGCCAGCGGGGCTGTGCTCCCCTCAAAGGCTCCAGGAGAGGATGCTTCCTGTCCCTTGCAGCTCTGCTAGCTGTTTGAAATTCTTGGTTCCAATCCCTGCCTCCCTGGTCATGTGGCTTCCTGCTCCTCTCTGCCTCTCCTCCGTGTGTCTCTCTTCTAAGAACGTGTGTGATTGCACTTAGAGCACACCCAGAAAACCCAGGATAAAGGCCTCATCACAAGATCCTTAACCGCATCATACTTTCACCATATAAGGTAATTTTCATGTTCTAGGAACTAGGACATAAGCATATATTTTGGGAGGTCATATTCAACTCCATGCACACTCCAATTTTCACACACCCTCAGCTCCCTGACTCCTGGTTGTTCCTCGAACATATGAAGCACATTTCCGAGGCCCTTCTCCCCTCTAATAGACTGCCCCTCCCCAATCCCACCACTAGTGGCTTGCTCTAGCCCTTTATGCAGGACTTAGAGATCACCTCCACTACTTCTAGACAGCACAACCCGATCATTCTCCATCCTTTTTATGTCTTTATCACCTCCTGACTTGAACAAATTTGCATGTTTATTGTTTTGTTTTCTGTCTCCCTCAACCAGCATGAATGCTCCACAGGTCTGGGGCACAGGGGAACATTTTTGCAGCACACAGGTGGGCATTCGGCGCTGGTGTGATGGTCTGTGGTCATCAGCAACCCTGGTCCTTTTTATCTTTCTGCTCCTCCCTCCTCAGCATGTGACTTCCTTTCTTGTGGCCTCATGATCCAAGATGGCTGCTCTAGCTCCAGCCTTCCTATTGGCATCCCAGGCAGTGGAAGGAAGACAAAAGGAAGGGCAAAAAGGATTTTCTTAAAAACCACATCCAATAACTTCTGCTCATGTCCCATTGGCTGCATCAACCTACAGGACTTCTGTTACTAAAGAAATGGACAAGGGATTGAGGAGGTAACTGGCTGACTCTGCACATTTGGGGATCTAAGCGCAAGTGATCTAATTCTGGATACCCATGAATCTCAGGAATCCACTTAAGAATTAGAGCAGTTCCTTCAATTCAAGGTGGTATCAAGGGGTGTGCAGTCATTGGAAAGAGCACTAAAATGAGAGTCAGAAGCCTAGGATGCCCGGTCTGGCTCTACCACTAATTGCTTTGTGACTTTGGGTTATTCCTTCCCCTTTAAAGAGGAAATTGGAATAGATACATTCAACAGGAGTACCATCTTAATCTTCACCATCTTCATCATTGTCTTCACTATCTTCTTCTCCTCCTCCTCCACCTTTATTATCATTATCACCTTCACTGTTATCATCCTCATCATCACCATTATCATATCAACTTCTCTATCTTTATCATCATCACCATCATCTCCATTATCTTCACCATTATCGCATCTTTACCATCTTCACTGATATCATTATCTTCTTCCTCATCATCATATCCATCACCGCCATCATCATCTTCACATCACTAGCATCATCCGTGTCACGGCTGTCATATCTTCATCACCATCTTCACCACCACCATCCTCCCAGCTCATCCAGAGCAGCTAGTGTAGATCAGGCATCGTACATCATGTGCATCATCTCATTTCATCCTCACTGCAATGGTGTCAGGAGGCATGATTTTCTACCACCGCGTCCACTTTTAAAATGAGGAAACTGGGACTCATGAAGGGTAAGTCACCTGCCACAGGAGTACGTACGCTAGAAAGTGCCAGAGCCAAAATGCAAACCAGATCTCTCTGTCTCCAAAGGCCCAGTGCTGGGTTTTCTCCGTGAGGTTCCATCCTCAGCCGCCACCCACCCTGTGACCCGTGACCTCGAAGCCCTGACCTCGCCCAAGTGCTGACAGAGCCTCTATGCCAATTGCTTCATAGCCAATTAGCCCTTCCCCAGGCCCACTCCTTGGCTCCCCAAAGCTGGAGACAGGAGCCCCTTCCTTTCTTTCAGTCAGGATGGGAGGGCTCCCTGCTTCAAAGTCAGCCTCCTCAGGCCGGGCCTGCCTATTGATGATGCCAAATTATCAAAGGGCCGCATCAAAGCCTGCCAAGGTGGCTTTCAGACGGGCAATTTACAAAACAAAAAAGGAGGCCTGGGCTGTGGTGAGTGGTGGGGGCCGGGTGGGTGAAGCCCTGCTTGAAAGTGTTGGCTAAGTTGGTTTTGCTGCTAAAAGTGAGAGGTCACAGAACCACTCCCCTTGGCCCCCCTCAGCATAATCAGCACCTTCGGACATGGGATCCAGGCTGCTCCTGCCCATGCAAGACTCTGGGTGCCAAAAGGGGAAGCCTCTAGTTCCATGGGAGCAGGGAAACCACGTAAGGTGCAAAGCCTGCATCTCCTCTGGACCCAGAAAGGCGACTGCAACTCCCTCGGCTCAGCTGCAAGTGCCCTTGGGTGCAAGCGGCCCAGGAGTCGCTAGGATAAAGGCCCTCGGCCTGTGGCTCTTTGCAGTGGTCATCAGGGTGCTATGAGGCAGCTCTTAAACTTTCTGTCTCCTCTGAGCTCACAGCCGGGCCTACAACGTTCACTTGGCCCCTCCTGAATGAGGAGCCAACTGCTGCTAAGTGCAGCACCTGCACTGGGCTCCTCGTGGTGTCCCCCACCCTGAAAGGCAGGTTTGTCTTGTAGCCTGCTTTCTCCTTGCATTGCCAACAGCTATCATTTTCTGATAACATAAAATAGGCTAAACACTTGAATCATCCCCTTCATCACTATCACCATCACCACTACACCATCATCACCATCACCATCTCCATCATCATCATTACCATAATCTCCATCATCATTCTATTATTCTTATTATTGAGATTAGCTAAGATCATGCGTGCTCTCTACCAACACTACCCTAGAGACTTTGTATGGGTTAAGTCATTGATCCTGACCTAAGGGGCCCTGGTGAGCAGCAGGGTCAGGACTGGGACTCGGGTCTGTCTGACTCCAAGCATCTGCTCTGTGGCTTTTGGATTCAATCTGATGCAGGGCCTCCATGGCGGACTCGACTCTGGGCGGAAAGTTGGTAGAATGAGCAAGAGTATGAAGGCTTCTATAGAACCATCCTCTCTCATCCTGAAAGTCTCAGTGGAGACTTAGCACGTTGAGGACACATGGACCTGGGCTTCCTGGGGCATTATGGGGGCTGCCTCTTGATGGGTATGAGAAGTGCTGCAAAGCAGCAAGACCATGTGTTTGTCACCAGGCTGGGAGCTACATGCTGGACTGTGGGAACCTGTCCGTCCAGTGCTTGTGTGTTGATTGTGCTAATTAAAAACCTATATAGAAATGTCAAACTATGTATAGATATAGATGCAGAAGTAGGTGTAGATGTAGATGTAGATGTAGATACTAGTACTAGTATATTCTTGATTTAGCCAAGGAATTGGCTCCTGTGACTGTGAGGCTGGCTAGCTGAGTGCCACAGGACAGGCCACAGCTGGAGACCACTGATCGCTTCTACACGGGAGCCCACGGTTAGAGCACTTCCTGATGAGTCCTTTTCCTGGACAGATACTTCCAGTTGGCCCTGGAGTGCAGTGGTGAGTGGGCACCAGGTGGAGGCTCAGGGTCAGCTCTGCCCAGGACATGGCCTCCTTCGCATCCTGGACCCACGTGGCTCACCCACTTGGGAGATAGCCTGGCAGCCTGGTTTGGGCACAAGCTCTGGAATCAGGTCACCTGTGTTCAGATTCTGGGTGCCCCGCCTCGCAGCTGAGGGCAAGCTCCTCAGCCTCTCCGGGTCTCATGTCCTCATCTGTAAAGCAGGAAACACGGTGACAATCCCACACTCTGGAGGGAATGCCTCGAGCCGAGTGTTTACAGTGAGTCTGGTGTTGGGCAGATCTTTCTCGATGTTGGCCACCCTCTGCCCACACACTGTTTCCTGTGTTGCTGTTGTTGTTGCTGTTTCCATGTTGCTGTAGCTGTTGTTTCCCGTGTTGCTGTTGCTGTAGCTGTTGTTGTTTCCCGTGTTGCGATTGGTGTTGCTGTTTCTTGTGTTGCTGTGGCTGTTTCCCCTGTTGCTGTTGCTGTTGCTGTTGCTGTTGCTGTCGCTGTTGCTGTTGCTTCAGGTGTTGATGGTGTCAACACTGTTGCTGGTAGGAGGCCCGGGGCCATGTCATCTGCCTGTGGTGCCCACCCCAGAGGGGGCTGCTTCTGGGCTCTGGGTGTGACCCCACCAGCAGGCTCTTCCTCCCACTTCAGGGCTTCTGGAAAAGCCCAGAGCTGCCAGGGAGGGGCTGCCCCTGCCAGTGGGCGCTGCGGGCCGGCCTGGCACACCGTGCTGCTCAAGGTGCGCCAGACTGCAGCTGGCCCCCGCCCCCGGCTTTCTTCTCTCTCCTTTTTGTGCGGGCCCTTTTGATTTGGGAACAAGGCCCCTTTATGTGGCGCCGGGCCTGGCCAGGCCTCCCCGTCCCACCCAGGGCTGGGGATTTCCTTTTCATCTGGCACGAGGAGCCCCGGGCTCGGAGCGAGAGAGCAGGAGGGATTTGGTGGTGTCACAAAACCTGGGTGACTCAGCTTTCAGTGGGCATTGTGGCCTCGCGGCTTTGATATTTTAAGTGGGAATCGCAACAAAGGGGAGCCGGGACGGCGGGGCGGTAATGCTGCTCGCAGGGGCTCTTAATGGCGTGGCCCTCTCAGGCTCGCCCGCTGAAAGGAGGCCCCTCTCCCAGGAGGACTATTCCATTTCGGTGGGATGACTGGCCTGTGACCCCAGACTCTTGAGGGTGACATTGAGCAGGCTGTCATCTCAGGGTGGGGGGGTCAGCCGCAGGCTCCTTGCCCCCACCCAGCCGCCTCCTCACCTGCCCTTAGTCCCTGGAGTTTCCCACGGGGAGCAGCAGGCTGCTCTGGCCCGGCCTTTCCAGGCAGAGAGGCTCTTGGCGGGCCTCTGGTCCGGTTCAGGGAGCCCCTGGTCCGGTTCAGTGAGCCCCTGGCCCGGTTCAGGGAGCCTCTGGTCCGGTTCAGGGAGCCCCTGGCCGGGTTCAGTGAGCTAGCCTGGAGGGCCTGGAGTCTGGGTCCCCAGCAGCTGGGGAGCCTGACCAGGAGGGAGGAGCCTGGCGGGAGGCGGCCGGCATGGACTCAGAGACTTACCATGCAGACCAGACAGACAGCACAGAGGACAGCTCTTCTGCTTTGCTGTCATGCTTGCCTATGAGTAGTGCAGGGTGCGGCAGAAACAAACATAGATGGGCCTTTAGGTTTTCTGTGCCTCAGTTTCCTCATCTGTAGAATGGTCTCAACAGGGCTCTGTGAGGGTGAATAGATAAGGCCCGCTCGCTGTTTACAAGAGCTCACGATGAGTCCGCACGAATGGACTAGTTTGGGGATGGTTGGCCATTCCCATCCATCTTCTTGCCAGACGCCATGCAGGATGGCCCAAGGACGAAGGACACGAGACAGGGCCTCCAGGTGCAAACCCTGCCGGGGAGCCTGGGGCTTCAGAGCCAGCTCTGCTTCAGGCCCCTCCTCTGCCGGGTGGGGTGGTGATTGTACCCACCCCAGCTGGTGTGGAGGGACCACCTTGGATTCTGTGAGGAGAGTCTGGTGCGGGGCCTGGCCCATTCAGGACACTCGACCCACCGGGCTGTTTCCATGACGACAGTTTTGACGGCCTGTGCGGAGGGCTGTGGGTGGACTTGTGGTTGGTTGGAGGCCACAAGTTGGTTGGCAGGACCGCCCAGGGCCACGCGGCTCGCAAGCACAGGATGGAATTTGAACTCTGGCTGTTGGGCTCCTAGAGATCTTACCCATCCCTTGCCCCTCCCCCTTCCGGGCCACGACATAACAGGCAGAGGGCAAGGGGCTCGCCTCGCTCCAGGTCCAGCAGCTAGGAGGTGCGTAGGCGAGGCTGCATCTTGGGCTGCCCACCTGACAGGGAGGGACCGGGGAGTGGGCAGCGTGTGTTTGGTGTTCGGGAGGAGCACTGTTACACGGAGCTGGGACCCGGTCTCTGCTGTTCACCTTCGTGAATTCACAGCTCAATGGGAGGCAGTGTGATGTGGGAGGGAGCACCGGGTCAGGGGGGCAGACAGCCGTGGGTTGCCGGGCGCAGGGCGTTCCCCTCGGGGAAGGGGTCACAGTCCGTTCTCATGTGCTCCAGGTGCCGGGGCTAGCGAGCACCGGCAGGGCTCTATGCCTCGATTTCTCCATCTGAAAAATGGGAACGACGGAGACAGTGATGGTGTGCCTCCCTCACAGGGGACTGCTTGGGACTAGCCACCGTGGACATCATGTGAGAGTATTAAGAACTGTGCCCCCCAAAAGATGTCTCTAAGCCCCAAATCCCAGAACCTGTGAATGGGATCTTATTTGGATATAGGGTCTTGCCCGGCCAGCGGGGTTCAGTGGTTGACCATTGACCTATGAATCAGGAGGTCACGGTTCGATTCCCCAACCAGGGCACATGCCCGGATTGCAGGTTCGACCCCCAGGAGGGGGCGTGCAGAAGGCAGCCAATCAGTGATTGTTTCTCAGCATTGATATTTCTATCTCTCTCTCCTTCTCCATTCCTCTCTGAAATCAATAAAAATATTTTTTTAAAAAACAAAAGAAACAAAGAAATAGGTCTTTGCAGATGTAATCAAATTAAGATGAGGTCACACTGGACAAGGGTGGCCCTAATCCAATGACTGGTGTCCTTCATTTAAACTACTGACACTGTTACAGATGTTCCCCATTTCCCTTCTGTTGCCCACCTCCATCCAGCCTGCCCCAGCCCCCCATCCTCTGGCCATCACCACACTGTTGTCCAAGTCCCTGGGTTATGCATATACGTCCTTTGGCTAATCCCTTCACCTTCTTTCATCCAGTCCTTCCCTCCTCCCCCACCTTCGACTGGTGTCCTTATGCGAAGAGATAATAGAGGTATAGACACACACGGGACAGGAGGCCATATGATGATGGGGACAGAGCCTGGAGGGATGTGGCCACAAGCCAAGGAACACCGGAGCCCCAGATGCTGAGAGAGACAAGGAGGGCTCCTCCCCCAGAGCCTTCTGACACCTTGATTTCAGACCGTGAGCCTCTGGAACTGTGAGAGAATGAATTCCTGTCGTCTTAAGTCCCCAGTCCGTGGAGCTTTGTTACAGCCGCCCCAGACACTATGACCAACAGGTGGCTGTCACTACTCCAGGCCCAGGTGCAGGCCCAGGAGCAGCCCCGCAGGTCTCCCCACACCTGAGGGTCTGATGTCGGCCGTGGACGCTGCTGAGCTGAGCTGTTGGGAGGGGACACGGTTCCAGGTGCCGCCT
>NW_005356944.1:3943276-3947763 GCF_000412655.1 Myotis brandtii | reverse complement strand
GCTCCTCCAGTTACAGCGTCCCAATGTCCCAATGCCACCAACTCCTTGAAAGTGGTCACAGGGCTGCTATTAGTCATCATTTCAGGTCCTTCCACAAAGTCCTCCCAGCCACTCACAGTGCCTGCTCGGCCCTTCCACAGCCTTTTCTTTTCCTGACTTTGAAGATGAATGAATTTTAAAGACCACGGTGTCCCTTTAAAACCAGACAAATGGGGGTGGGGATGGTTGGGGTCCAGAATGCTCTGAAGGAGGCGTGTCCTCTCTCTGCCCTGAAGCTTGCCCCCTCTGACCCCCAGGACTGGAGGGCAGGCCCAGGGAGGACAGCAGCTCGGGGCCTGGGCCTGGGTTCCAGGGTTCCAGTGCCAGGAAGAAAAGTCCCCCACAACTTCTGGCTGTAAAAACCAGTGGGCATTGCGGCCGAGGGAGATGGAGGCTGCTGGAGTTCCAGGCAGTTCCTCTTAAAGGGCCCAGGCACCGACTTACTCAGATTCACTCCCTCTGAGTTCTAGCGCTGGGGCGGCAGCTCGAAAGTCATGAGGGACATACGGAGGGGAACTGAATTGTCCGGCATCAGGGTGAGGCTGGAGGGACAGCTTTCTCCAGGCAGAAGTGCAGGCAGAGGCCATTGTTCCTCTTCTGAGCCTTCCCCCCACAGAGCCAGCAGGATCTCAGTCTCCATCAACCTGGCTCATGCTATTTGCCAGGCCCTACTGGTACCCTGAGACCCCGCCCCATGCAACTTTCCCACCCACCCAAGCTGTTCCCAGTGTCTCCTCAGGAGAAACCTCACAGTGGAGATATTTCTCACAATTTTTGTCCGCCACAAGTGGGCATGAGACCAGCCAATTCTGCATTTCTGCCCCTCCTACCAGCCTCGATGTGGCTTCTTCTTTATATCCTTAGTCGTACAACTTCTATTCAGCTCGATTTCAGGTGGTTCTGAATGATGGCCGTTCTGCGGCTTAGTTGTAATTTTGATGTGGTCATGGGGTGATTCGAGGACTGCATTTACCTACACTGCCATTTAACTGGAACCCCCTTATTGAATTCATTTTTAAAGTTACATCTTAATTAGGGCAAGTGATGCTACTCTCTATTCTTGATAAAGGTATAAAGTTTCCTTTGAAATAAATTTAAGTAAAAAAATAAAAATCAATTATTTTGTTCTTTTCATTGTCTCGGTGTCTGGTGGGACTCTCAGCTGCTTCGAGTTCCATGGGGATGAGCCTGCTGCAACCCCCAGACCTGGGATCCAGGGCTGACCATTCTGAGGGAGGTGGTGTTAATCCCAGAATGGGCCCAAACAAATATAAAGCCACCGCCCCATGACTCTGGGCCCCTTACTTCCCTTCTCACCTGCAAAGAATGCACTTTCATTCCTCACCCACAAAGGATGGACGACCAGAAGGCCTCACAGGGGTGCTGTAAGGGTTGAAGAGTCATAGCTCTTGACATCGTCCCCATACTCACTACCTGTGGGGCCATACTAAGGGGTTTGTCATCACAAAAACCCTATGAAGTGGTGTTACTATGTGTCCATTTCATAGATACAGAAACTGAGGCACAGAGCAGTCACGTCACAGAATGGGTTGGTCTGAGGGCAGAGGCTGACGGCACTGAGCACACTGTGTCAAGACCCACATGGCATGTGGGCACTCATGCGTGGGAGCAAGTAGCTTTCAGGGAGCGAGCCCACGCCGTGCACCTCAGCTGTGACAGAAGTGGCCCCAAACGCTGCAAACCCATGTCAACAGCACCAGTGGCTGCAGGAGGTCTGCAGGTTCCCATCTATAGAGACCAAGCCTCAGCCTCCCTCGAACCACAGCTGCTGGCCCGACCCCTCGACAAAGCCAGCGCCTGGTGGGTTTGGAGTTGGAGAAATGTCCACAGAGCTGGAGCCTGCGGAGCCGCTGAGCGTCTGGCCTCGCACGGAGCAGCGTATCTGAGGTCTGGTTACCTGGGATGTTCCCGTGTGCCCAGTGAAATGCCATTTTTCTTTCAGGCCATGCCCTCTGAGCCGCAAAGCCCAGCGCAGGCAGGTGAGACTCCTGTCCCTCTGTCCTGAGCTCGGAAAATGGACCCCCTTCCTCTCATTCCAGGCACCTGAGCGAGCCCGGAGAATCCAAAAGGAATTTTAAAGTGACACTTGAAAGAAACCCATTCACGGGCAAGTGAGTTATTTTTGTTGTGAAGACAATGGTGAGTGGGCAGGAGAGGAAACAGAGGAAGGCCCCTCCCACCCCCATTCCTCCACGCTAGTCACTCTTGTGTCTGGTGTTTTGTGTCTGCCCCCTGCCAGGCCCTGGCCCCAGGTAACAGACCCATCGCAGGTTTTTTACAATATAAAATACATGTATATTTTTCTCCTATTTGCAAACAAAATGGTATGTGTGCAATGTTGAATGCTGCTCTTCACTCCTTTTTATCATGAGCTTTCCCCACAGAGCACTCACTCTTCATATTCTCCTTAAAGCTGCACGGTGGACACCTGAGAGGCAGCGGAGCCGGCGGTTCAGTGCAGACTCCGGAGCTGGCGCCTGCCCCTGAGTCCTGGCTCTGCCCCTTGGCCACTGAACACCTACAGGCCAGTTGCTTGGCCTCTCTGTGCCTTTGTGGGGTTTTGTGTGTGTTTTTTTTAATCGTTGAAATGAGGCTACTCAGAGCCCCTACCCACTAGGGCTGTGATAAGGATTAAATGAATTAATGTTTATAAGATGCTTAGAAGGACACCTTGTGTGTAGGGAACGCTATATCCGCCGTGTCTGATAAGTAGATTTTCACCTATTGCCAGGTCTGGGTGTGTTCATCCCCTGCTGGCTACAAATCGCAACCAGAGGAATAGCACTGTCTGGCTCTCTATTGTTTTGTTGTTGTTGACAATATTACAATGTCCCCTAATCCCCCCACTTTTACTCCCCTCTTCCCAGCCCCTCTCCCCCCAGGCCCTCACCACACCACCGTCAGTGTCCATTGGCTCTTTCTTGGTGATGGGTTCATCCACTCCTGAGCACATGGGTTCCTTTCTGGGCCTCAGTGTCCTCATCTGTAAAATGGAACAGATAGTCTCTACCTTGTCTGTTGCTCAGAACTCAGGTGTGATACAGCGGAGAGGAGGCGTGAAAGGGAAGGTTTGGCCCAAACCTGGGAGAGTTTGGGGGGGAAATAAAATTTGAGAGATTTGGAGCAGAGGAGGAACCCACGATGCTTGCTGAGCGGTTAAGTGAGGGTCCGAAGGTAGCCAGCATGAGGGGAGGGGACTGCCTCCTGACCCCGCCCAGGCACAGTTTGAACCCCCTGCCGGTGCCCAGATAGCCTGAATGTGCCACTCACCTTTGTCACCCACCTTCTCCCTGGTTGTAGATGGCTGCTGCCTGCCCTACCGGCCTCCCCCAGGAAAACAATGTGTTCTTCTGTGTCCTTAGCTCATGGCCTGGCACAAAGCTGGAACTCAGCACATTGGTGAATGAATGAATGAGTATTTGAAGGAGCAGGTGAGTGAATGACAACATGTTAATAGCAGCCGGAGCCTGGGGTGCTCATCATCAAGACAGCAAGGGCTCCTCGGTGCTCTCACCATCAGCCTTCAGAGGGCCCTGCAGGAAGTAGGCTCTCCAGGTGGGTGTCAGTGGCCTCCGGGGGGGTCGGGTGGGCGAGGGGGGGGCAGTGGCCTCCGGGTGTGGTCTGTCTGATCTCAATCACACAGGTGAGCCACCAGTGGTTTGAACAAACACTCCCGCGCCCACCTGGACAGGCGGCCCCTGCAGAGTCATTCATCCCTGGGGAGACGTAGAGACACAGACTAACTTGCTCTCCACAAACTCCCTGTTGGGAAGGAATGACAGTCCGATGTTCTGAGGACACCTTTACAGAGAGTTCGTGATGAGACGGCCACTTCCTCCCCCGGTGCCTGGCCTTGCACCCCTGGTCACTCGGGGGCAGGTCCCGGGAGCTGGGTCTCCCCTGGCTTCTGTGGCTTTCCTGTCCTTCCCCTGCCCCAGGGCCAGCGATGGGCTACATCCCAGGTCAGAGATGGCCTTTCAGAGGCTCAGGCCACTCCCTGCATTCGCCGGTGGTGGTTACAATGCAGGTGGGCGAATCCAAGTTTTGCGAATGTGGCTGCAGAGCCCTCAGAAAGGACAGCAGCCATGGGAGGGGTGCCCCTCTTCTACCTTTTATCAGGGGCTCTGTTTTAGGGGACCCATGCTCCCCAAACTCTCCAGCAAGCCCCACATTCATAGTAGGGGGTGGGGGGAGAGGCCTAGCACTCTGGGCAGAGTTCGTTCCTAGTCCTGGTTTGACTGGGACCAGAATCCCCCACCCAGTGCCATGGCTCCTGCACCCTGGAGCAGCGATGGGGCGGGCCTGCCGGGAAAGGGTGAAGAGCCATGCAGGCGTGCCTGGGGGGACAATGGTGGGGACAGGCAGGTGAAATCAAAAGCTTCAGGGACAAGAGGGACCAAAGGCAGGAGCTGGGAGAGCAGTGGCCA
>NW_005356944.1:3937745-3943225 GCF_000412655.1 Myotis brandtii | reverse complement strand
CCTCCCCGCCCCCCCCCAAGAGCCACACAGGGCAGAGGTCAGAGGTGTGGGACTTGGGCTCAGTGCCTCTTTTCACCCCGAGCAAGAGCCAAGGAGAGAGCTAGGGACCCCGGGAGTGTGGGCGCTGAGCACAGCCGTGCAGGCTCGCTGTGAGGGCGCCGGGTCTCCCGGAATAAACTGTCATCTGGCTCAGAGGCACTCTTTCCACCTGCGGCATGTCCCCAGGAGAGACCCAGGCAGCCTTCCCTGGCCTAATGACGGCCCCTGAACTCAGCCCATTGTCCCACATAATCTGCTGCTAAAAGGATTTAAAAATGAGAGAGAAAACGGTTGAAGCCAATTAGCTCCATTGTGCAGGCTTCAAACAGCCAGAGGCCATGGCTCCTGGGCCCCAACTTCCCCTCCAAGTCAAGCGGGAGCTCCGCTCAAGCCGTCCCATCCCTCGGTCTGACGTCAGTCTGTCTGTCAGCCGGAGTTGGACCTGTTTTCATCTTGCTGTGTCAGTGTTTGGAGTGTAAGCTGGGAGAGCAGGTCTAGGGCCCAAGGCCTACCCATGAGGTCATTACTTCCCAGGCTGGGCTGGGGAGCGGAGGGCACTTGTTTGTGCTGCGCTGTCCACCTGAGGTCACCTGTAGGGGACACTGAGACGTGCTGACTCTCTGCTCACAGGTCTCGTTGATGAGTAGCGTCTGAATCCAGCCCCAGGGCGCACACCTGATGTGCTTTTTTCCCCCCCCCCCCCAGCTCCCACCAGCTGCTCACTGAAAGAGACGGTGACCAGGGCGCAGGGTAGGAACCCGCTGCCCCCACCTGCTTCCTTCCCTCTCATCTGCAGACATGAGTCCTGATCCTCACACCTGTCCCAGCTGGAGGGACCCCCAATGACTCCCCAGCGCAAAACCCAGGCAGTGAAATCAAAACAACAGCGAAATCAACACGAAGGGCAGATCAGAACAGTCCTCCTCCCTCTCACCCCTTTCCTGCCTCCTCCTCTCCCAGACATCACTACCAACCCTACAGCTTCTCCACTTTTTTCACTCAAATGACCAACATTATCAAGTCAAGGGATGCTGGGGGGATCCCTCTCTCTCTCTCTCTTTCTCTCAATCTAGGAGTGATTGACTCAGGCCAAGCCCCGGGAGGGGGCACTGAGAAACCAGAGAAAACCAGAGATGGATGCAGGGACCTGGGAGGAGGGACCCTGGGACCCCTCACCCCACCAGGGAGTCTAGGAGGGGATGGCATGCAGACACCCCCTCCCAGGAGGGGCTCTCTCAGCTGGATCACCAAGAACAAGAAGAATCTAAACAAGCCCAAAGTGGGCGCAGGGGAGGGGAGGGTGCTGCAGGGGTGGGGACAAGCAGCACAGAGACCCTAAGGTGAGCGGAGCTCCAGGAGGACCCCGACTGGTCAAGGCTCTGAGTGGGGGGGAGGAGATGGAGACTGAGAGATGGCTGGAACCAGACCAAGTGAGGGGCGTGGCCTTCACCCCAAAGGTGAGGGCGTGCTCACGGGCAAAAAACTGGGGGAGGGGGGGTGCACAGCAGGCTTGAGGGCAATAGTGGCAGTTGGCCTGGCAGCTGGCAGTGACAGAGATGGAGGCCCTGAGCCCTGGGACCTGCCGGGTGGGTGAGGAGGCCATCAGCTCAGTCCCTGGGCGGCGAGCGTCTCTCTGGCCTCTTGAAGTGGGGGGATGAGGAACGTTTCTCATTAACAGAAGCAAGCGTGCACCCTGCCAGCTGCTTCCTGGCTCGGTCCCTCGGCCTCTCTGCTGGACTGGGGCGCATGATGGGAGGGGGACGGGCTCTATGGGGAGGCGGGCGCTTCCAGGTGTGATGCATTGGGTCTTGCAGGAACAGCAGGTGTTTCTAGAAGGGAAGGGCAGCTGGTGCCCCAGGTGGAGTGACCAGCATGTGCAAAGGCCAGGTAGGCTGGGGGTAGGGGGTGATTTCGTGGCTGTGGTTCACGTCTATAGCCCTTATCAGGACTGCCAGGCTGTAATCCGGGGGTGCTCCTGGTCGGCGACCCCATTCTGGAGCTGGACGCAGCCCAAGGTCCGGCTGACATAGAGGAGGGGGTTCTTGTTCCTCTCTGCACCCAGCAGCCCTCACTGTCCTTGGGCACAGGCAGTGGTCAAGCCCAGGACTCCTGAGACTAAAGGAGCCCCTCACTGGTGCCATCTGGGAGCCCAAGAGGGAGCTGTACCCCGCTAACTGGTGGGCTCCTGTCTGGTGCTGGGACCACACTCTGCCCTTAGGAGTGGGTGGCCTTGCTGGGAGGGCAGCCAGCTGGTCTACCCACAGGCAGAGACCTAGCCCAGCTGTGTGTGGAGATTCTGCTTCCAGTCCCACACCTGGTGCTCATGGCCTCTAACTCGGCCAGAAGCAAAGGCAGAGACAGCAAAAAGCCTGCTGCGCGGGCCCGGGACCCATCCACAGCCTGTTGGGGATGAAGTTATCAGGTGGCAGAGGTGAGCCGACAGACGGAGGTTCCAGCGGCCTTGCCTCACCTCCCAGCTGTGTAACCCTGGGCAAGTCTCATCGGGTCTCTGAGCCTTCGTTTCTCATCCGTAAGGCAGGGCGGCCACGGTTTCAGGGCCCCCTGGCTCCAGGTGGCGCTGGAGGCCGGGGCTCTCTCCCACTGCTCTGGGGGGCACAATAACACAGAGTTTGGGGCCTGACGCCAGCACCCCATCTGGCAGTCACCCCTGTGGGCAGGCTGGGACCCTGTCACAGGACACTGCTCTGTGTTCCGTCCCCTCCCTGGGCTCCCTCTCCAGGGGAAGGCTCTGGAGAGCTGAGGCCCGAACCCGAGGGTGGGGTCACAGGATGTCACACAAGTACCAGAGAGGCTGGGAGGGGACTTGGGGGTGGGGGCAGCCAGAGCAGAGGTCTCGGGAATCCTGGTGAGGTGGGCTGGGGCCAGGCCTGGGGGTGTCCAGGCCGGGGTCTGGAAGAGACCAATTAGTCAAATGGCTACAGTGACCATTTGGAAGCAATTAACAGGGTCGCTATTACCACATTACACCCCCCACCTGGTTCCGTATTGGAGGGGAGGGGCGGAGGTGGCCGTGGGGTGGGTTGCGTGGGTGCCCCAGCCCAGCAGGGCTTTGTGAATGAGATCCATGCCCGGCCAGGAAGATGCCATGAAACCAGGGGCCCCTCCCTTGGCTGCACCTAAGCCTCTGAGGGCAGCGCTGTGATGTCCGGAGCCCAGCGAAGGCCCTCGGGGGGTGTCCGCGGGCTTCCTGGGCCCGAAAAGACAGGGGTCAGGGAGATTTAGATAAAGAGGAAGGTGGGAAAAGCCTGAAGCCAGAGGGTGAGGCTATGGGCAGTGGGCTGGGGGTGCAGGCAGGTGGGCGTGTGCCCCCCAATAGCTAGCCCAGGATGGGTTTGCTGCAGGGCCTCAGACAGCACCCTCTGACTTCAGGGTACTCCAGAGCAGAGGAGCAAACGCGGCCCAGTGAGCTTTGCTGTCCCGGCAAAGTCACACTGGAAGGGACCGAGAGCCGTGGGTGCCCACTGTCCCCGCAGAACTGTGAATAGTGCCCTGTTCCACTCTCAAAGTCGTCGCGGTTCCATAGGAAACGGTCCCCTGGTGACGGCGCCTGCTCTGGGCCGATCATTCTACTGAGGGTCTCTCACTGTATTTGAGGCATTTTATACATGAGGAACCAGCATCTCAGAGGAGCCACATGGCCAAGTCCACTCGGCGAGGAAGTGGCTGCTGGGCCATTCGTTCCTTCCTTCTCTCCTTCATCCAGGGAGTAGGCACTGAGGGGCTGCCACCCAGGAACTGTGGGCACAACAGTGAACAGAGGCAGCAGACCTCCCGGCCTCCCGCCACCCTGCTCCACAGAAGCCCCTCCCCCAGTTCCAGGGGGCAGGCCCACTTGGGGGTCCATGCGGCTGACCCACAATGGACAGGGCGCCCCTGGGGCGGCGTGAAGAGGAGCGAAGCTGCACACCCTGAGCTTCTTCCATAGAATTTCTCTGGCTCCTCCCCATCTTCCTGAGGGGACTCCAGGGGAGGAGGCTGAGGCCTGTACATTAAAGGGGGTTGGGAATCCTGCCCTCCCCCTGACCCAGTAGGTCTTGGACGCTTCACTCTGAAACTGATTCTCTCTCTGGATCCCAGGCCCACTCTCCTTCTCTTCTCGTCGCTTCTTGACGCGGACACCGCCTCAGGAGGTCTCTGCCTGACTCCCGAGCAAAGCTGAGGGCCTGGAGGCGCCCCCAGCCCTCACCGTGCCCCTCTGTGCTCTCACAGGAAATCCAGGCTCAGGCCAGCTCTGCGGGTAGATGGGCAAGTCCCCTCCCAGCTCTGTCCCCAGGGGCTGTCCTCTGTCCCCAGTAAAGCAGGCTCCAGGAGTCGGGGGCTCTAGCGGTCGGTGGCCTGGTCTTTAGACTCTTCTGGTGGCCGACAGAGCCTGGCCTGGAACAACCTCCCCAGGAACTGAGGTACTGGGTGGCACCCCCAGGGCCCTTGGCACTGACCATGCCAGGGTGGGCTCACTGAGGGCACATTGTGTTAGACCACACTGAGAAATGTCTGAGTGGGGTGTGCCAGCTCCTGCAGCTCAGGGGGTCCCCTTGCCCTGCATGCCTGCCCCTCCCTTGGGCAGGGCCAAGATCCCCAATCCTAATGCAGGTGGATGAGATGGGCCATTCCAGAAACCCTGAACCTGGAGCTAAGATTGTGGCCTAGACCACAGGATCTCAGTGTCCGTCCCCATCCCTGCCTGTCCCACCCCTGTCGCCATGGAGAAGCCCCTTGCTTGAGCTTGTGTGTCAGTATCTGCTGTCTGCTGGCCAGGGTCTATGGGGGAACAGAGGCCAGGGCTGTGGGGGACAGAGGCCAGGGGCTGTGGGGGGACAGAGGCCAGTGGGGGGACAGAGGCCAGGGCTGTGGGGGACAGAGGCCAGGGGAACTGAGAAGGGTGTGAGGGTGTGGCTTTGCCCAGCACTCTATCCACAGCCCCTCTTCACTGGGGTCCCAGGGGAGAGAGTCGCACACGCAGTCTAAGGGCCATCCAGGGGCATCTACCCTGTTGCCCCTGTCCCACCAGGCAGGGGCTTCCGTACCCCCTCCTCTGGCCACCCCCCCTTCTCTCCTCTCCCTTCTCCGAGGCCACTACACCTCCCCTGCTTTTCTCTGGGGATCACGCCCTGGTCTCAGTCTCCATTTCTGCTTCTTGGTGTCTGTCACTCTCTCCCCTGTCCTCTCTTTCTCCCTGTCTTTCTCTCTGTGCCTGTCTCTCTTGCTCTCAGCCTCTTTGCCCCTCTCTCGGCTCTCCGCTCTGCTTCCCAGCCCCCTCTCTGGCCCGCCACTGGGACCAGACCCTCTGAGACACCCCCCCATCCACACCCCCCCACATGTGAAAACCTCCGCTTCCGGATCTGGCGGTTGGGGTGCGAGACAGGATAAAGCACGTCTCCGCAGGTCCGCCTCCGGTGGCCCGCCTGAGACAGCGCCGCGGC
>NW_005356944.1:3937278-3937553 GCF_000412655.1 Myotis brandtii | reverse complement strand
CCCCCCCCACCCGCCCCTCCCGCCCCCCCGCCAGGGGACCACGTCGCCCTTTTGTTGATGAACCGTCTTTTCTTACAGCGTTTTGCGCAGCAACGGAAATTTCACCCGATCCTGGGAGAAAATTAAAGGAGATTCATTCTCTCTCTCTCTCCCTCCCTCGCTCCTTTTCTCTCCCTCCCTCCCCTTTTCTCTCTCTCTCCCTCTTTCTCTCTCCCTCTCTCTCCCTCACCACCCCTCCCGCTTCCCCTCTCCCCTCCCTCCCCTTGGAGCTGAGC
>NW_005356944.1:3935432-3936524 GCF_000412655.1 Myotis brandtii | reverse complement strand
GGGCGGCTGCCGGCTGCTGACCAGCTCTGTCCCCTGGCCCGCCCGCTGGTCGGAGGGGCGCGCGGGGTAGGCGGACCAGGGCTCCCGGCTTGGCTGAATTCCGTGGCCCGGGCAAGTTTGAGCTCTGAGTTTTTCGGAGAAAAAGGTGCTGGACAAGACATTGATCATCCTCTTTATTATTTTGACGACTTCTCCTCCTCCTCCTGCCGACCCCGGGGCGCCCGTCCTCCCCTCTGCCCCACGGAAGGCAAGCGGCCGCCCAGGTAGCGGGGTCCCGGGCCGCCACTGCTAGACCGTTTCCCGGTGGAACCTGCAGCCTTCGAGCCTCCATCCTTGACCACCGAGCGACCGCCAGGGTGGGGGCCTCGGGAACCGGGTTGGAAGCCCCGAGGGTCCTCCGCCTGGGTCTGGAGGCGCTGAGACCGCAGCCAGAACCCGCGGCCCGGGCTGCGCTGCTGGGCCCTCCGACTGAGCCCCTCCCGCGAGGAGCGCAGAGCCACGGACTCGCTGCGGTCCGCTCGGTGGGGAGCCCGAGACCCCAGCTCGGGGCCGAGGAGGGCCGCAGAGGGCAGCGTGGAGTGTGGCCAAGGCCTCGGGCTCCTCCTCGGCGAGGCGATGCGTGTGCTCGGCCTCCCGCCGGGCGGAGGGGGCGGAGGAAGCGGCTCCGTGGATTCCGGCGGCGGCGGCGGGAAACCGCTGCTTCCTCGGGGAAGCCGCAGCCCTGCGCGGGCGGTCTCGGAGGACGCTCCACGGAGCCGCGGTGGAGACCAACTGTCGCGTCGCCGGCCCTGTGCGCAGGACCCCGCCACGCGGGTGCCGTGCTCACCTCGCAGGGACACCCCAGTTCTCTCTGAGCCCGGGCTCCCCTTCCGAGTCTCAGAGCATCCAAATTCTTGGGGTATCTGAGCGGGCAGCGCTCCTGTCCCGCATCCAGGCGTGCGTTTCTCTGGTGCCAGCGCGGCTCAGTCCGTGCCACCCGAGCGCTCCCACCCAATCACTCCAGCGGCCCACGGCTGGCTCTGGGATCCCTGCTGGGACCGGGCGCGGGGCCTGGAGAGGGTACCCTCCGCACCCCAAGCCCCCTTGGAGCCA
>NW_005356944.1:3934849-3935415 GCF_000412655.1 Myotis brandtii | reverse complement strand
CGCGCCCCCCCCCTCCCTCTCCCCAAGAAAAAGCGCTCCTCGTCCAGGAGAGCGCTTAGGGTTGATTTAAGCTTTCTTCCACACGGTGGGGAGTGGGGAGCCAGCCTGCTTCCCTTTGTCAGGTCTGGGGTCTAACCCGGCCTTGGTATCCCTCCAACCGCATGGACAGTTACTCCCGCCAGGTCCAAGGTGACATCCTCTATGTGCCGTCGGGATTATATCATGAACCAGCTTCAGTCAGGGCCCCCCGCTGTCCTCCTGCGGGACCCCCAGGGCACTGCGGTCCAAGCCCCAGTTTGAATTCGGGCTCAAACACGTGTGTGCGCCCTGGGCAGGTCACTCGGCCTCGGCGGTCTTAGGAAACTGGCTGGCAGGGTTGTTTCCACGCCCTTTGAGGCCTGGAGTCGGTGTGTAGCAATGTCAGCTTTGTTACCCCCCCACGCCCCCCACTCCAGGTTTGAATTCTTCTCCTTGGAGCACCTTCCCCGGTGCTCCACCCTTTTACCTCCTGCCCAGTAATTTCTCTCCTGAACTTCCAAAGTCACCCTCCTTGGGGGGGGGGGGGA
>NW_005356944.1:3932506-3934692 GCF_000412655.1 Myotis brandtii | reverse complement strand
TGGGGGGGGGGGGGGTGTCAGCTTTGGGCAAGGCTCGAGGCCCTCGCCCCTCACCTCTGTGCTCCGTGGGAGGCGGAGGGAGTGATGAGCCTTCCCCACTCTTCCCAGGTATTCTAGAGATAACGGCAGTGGAGGTGGGCATTGTGGCCATCAAGGGGCTCTTCTCCGGGCGGTACCTGGCCATGAACAAGAGGGGACGGCTCTACGCATCGGTGAGTCCAGTCTCTCCTGTGGGTGGGCCCGGATGGAGCTGCGGTCCCCTGGCCTAGAAGCCAGTGCTCCCCAAAGGTGGAAGGCTAGAGCTGTTAGCTCTCAGGAGGGAGCCCAGAGGCAGGGAGACGGGACCCACGTCCCAGGCACACCTGCTAGAACCCAGTCTGTCCACCGCCTGGGACTCTGTGGGCCTTGGCATGTCCTTCCCCCAGGGCGGGGGCGGGGGCGGGGGATACATGGAGTAAAGTACATGGAACTAGGAAATTTGCTCCCTCCAACTAGTCATTACATGCAACTCGGCCGATACCTTCTTGGGCAATGAGAGGTTTTCCATCCACACGTAACCTAGGCGACGCAGCCCCAGGACCATCTCCACACAGTCATCTCCCTCCATCGGCGCTTGCGAGGGAAACACACCACCACTTCCTGCCCCTTCTGCAGTCAGGCAAAGCGCCGTCCAGAAGAATTGCAGAAATACCCGCCTTTAGGCCGATTATTTCATCGCACATGTTCTGCTGAGGGAAAGGCGAACGGGAATGCTCTGGCCCAGCGGGACAGAGGCGTGTCTGGGAGGAGGGGCCCTCTGGTGCCCAGCCCCTCACACAGCAGTTGTGGTTTACTGGACAGGCCCCTAGCCCGGCTGAGTTTTCCCTGAGGGAGTGTGGCTTCCCAGGCCCGTGGGCACTGTGCCCCTGGCGAGTGGAACTGACTTTCTGTTCTTGAAAGGACCTCAGACCTGTCCCTTAGAGAGAGGCGACCCCAGGGAGGAGGTGCAGGTCTGACCTCTGAGGGCCTCCCGTCCACACTGGTGACATCCATGAGGGCGGGGCAGGGAAGGCTGAACTGAGAGGGGAAGCCTAAGGCTCCTGCCGTCTCTTTCCTGGGCAACCCAGGCCCCGGGCTTTGGGGGCAGAACAAAGCATGGCCTGAGTGATCCCAGTGGGTCAGAGCCCCCCTGTGGCTTCTGTCCCCAAGTGTCATGGCGTTGGCTTTGGGAAAGGAGGAAGAGAGGTTTGCCTCATGGGCGTAGCCAGGAGGTCCAGTGGAAGCGATGGGGCTTTGCAGAGCGTCAGCAGGAGCGGTCTCGCTGCCCTGCAGAGACCTGGGGGAGGCAGCCAGGTGCCGCGCTGTGACTGCCCCTGCATGTCCCCATCCTAGGCGCCGCCAGCTAGCCCGCGGTGCTGTTCCCACTGCCCTGCCTCTTGGCTGTCCGGGTCCCCTCGTCTTTGCCGTCAGCCTGCCGGTCACCTCCCCAGGCCAGCTCATCCACTTCCCTGGCTCAGCGGCCACTGCACCCCGACAGCTCCCAATCCCAGCCCTGGCTCCCTCTGAGTTAGAGGTCACCCCTGTAAGCCCTGGTGGCTCAGAGGCCCCGGCAGAGGGCAGCACACCCCAGCTGGACACCGCAGCTCCCCTAACTCCCCTACCAGCCACTCTCTCAAGCCCAGGGTCAGCTGGGTGTCATGGTGGATGCCTCTTTCTCTCTCAGCCCCACATCCAGGCCCTCTCCAAGTCCTAGACTAGACCTCCCGATCTCTCTCTCTTCCATCCATTCCCCTCACCTCCCTGCCTATGCCACTGCCCTCGTGTCTCAGGCCCTCATCACCTCCCACCTGGACCATCACAACCTTGGGGCGGGGCTACTGGCCTCCAGCCTTGCACCCTCTTCCAGTCCTCTGTCCATCCACCCATCTATTCATCTATCAACATCCACCCACTTATCTATCCATTCATCCATTCGTCTGCCTGTCCTCCCTCGCCCCTCCCTCCATCCAGCATCCATCCCTTCATTCACAGGTACTTGCTGTAGGTCACACTCGGTGTCAGGTCTTGCTGGGGTCTTCCTGCACTCAAGCAGCTGCACTCATGCAACTGTATAGTGTGGAGGTTGACATTGAGCTTCTGAGCCCTGAGCCCCCACTTGTAAGGGAAGAACAGAGAGGGGCTGGGCTTATGGGGAGAGGTACCCCCAC
>NW_005356944.1:3914986-3932444 GCF_000412655.1 Myotis brandtii | reverse complement strand
CTCCAAGCCATTGGGAAAGAGGCGTTGATGCTTAAACATCCTGCTTCCCCAGTACTTCTGGCCCCCACCAGCCTGTGGCCCCTCATAATGGGTTTGCGGGTCACCTGCTCTCAGAGACAGACCCCAAGGGTCTCTTGCTCCTACTGAGTGGCCAGTCTCAGGAGAGAGGCCAGGTCCTTCTGCCCACCTTTGCCTCCCCGCAGCCCTGCCCCTTGGCACAGTTCAGGGAGGGAAGCCCTGGCGGGGGGTGGTGGCCCTTGGTACGCCCACCCGCCTGGGGGTGGGACTGAAGCCTCGACTGAGTCAGCATGAGGCACACACACCCTTCCCCCCACCTGGGAGACCCCACAAGGCGCCCTGGGGGACACTGGTGACAGCTCCTTCAGTTCCAGGTTTTCCCCTCTGACCCTCCAGATGCCTGCCTCCCAGAGGCCAGGGACTCCCGCCCCCACCCCCACCCTGTGCCGGGCTGACATGGGTCCCTTCATCCCGCCGCCAAAGTCAACCTCCTTCCCACCCCTGGCGTTGGGGCCCTGAGAGCAGCACCTGCACCTGCGAGGGGGAGCGCTGACCCTGCTGGGCTCCTGGCTTCCGCTCCATGCACAGTCGTCCCTCCTTCCGCCTGTGGGGCAGGGACAGAGGCCAAGGCAGCGGCTTTCTGAGGCCCAGGCCCAGGGCTAGGGTCCGGCCCAGCCTTGAAGGGAAAACCGGCTGTGCTCCCTCCCCTGCCCGTCTCAGTGTGCTTTTCCTTCCTTCTCCTTTATGCTGTTCCTTCTGGGGCGCCATCCCCTCCCCTGGTCCCCGTGTCCAGTGCTGCTCACATCCATGCCGCCAGCAGACAATGAGGGCGCTGGGTCGGGCAGGCCCTGGCCCTGCTGGCCCTGTGCTGGGGACACCCTCCAGGGTTAGTCCCGTGGAGGCTGTGGGAGGCTGGCGCCCAGGAGGGGAGACAGGGAGAGCCACTCCTCCCAAGGTGCTCAGGAAACCTTGGCCGAGGAGGAGGCCCTGAGCTGATCCCCAAGGCCAAGTTCACCAGACGCAGGTGGGAGGAAGGGCACGCCGGGCGGAGGGCACAGCCTCAGCAAAGGTGTGGAGGGCCCCCGTGCACAGGTCTGGGCAGGCTAAGCAGTCAGATTTGGCAGGAGCCAATGGGGAGGGGGGCATTGCGACGAAGAAGCTGTTTCTGGGACCCTGGCCCCATGTCCGTGTGGCCCCGGGCCACTGACCGAGGCATCTTGCCCAAACCCGCAGGAGAACTACAACTCGGAGTGCGAGTTTGTGGAACGGATCCACGAGCTGGGCTATAACACGTATGCCTCCCGGCTCTACCGGACGGTGCCCAGCGGGCCGGGGGCCCGGCGCCAGCCCAGCGCCGAGAGACTGTGGTATGTGTCGGTCAACGGCAAGGGCCGGCCCCGCAGGGGCTTCAAGACGCGCCGCACACAGAAGTCCTCACTGTTCCTGCCCCGCGTGCTTGACCACAAGGACCACGAGATGGTGCGGCTGCTCCAGAGCGGGGCCGGGCTCCATGGCAGCCTGCCCAGGCCACCCAGCAAGGGCACCCAGCCCCAGCGGCGGCGACAGCGGCAGCGAAGCCGGGGAGGCCTCGCTTAGCTGCCCAGCGGGCGGAGTGGAGGCCTCACGCATTGTGGCCCCATGGCTGGGCGCCAAGCTCACGGTGGACCAGCCAGTGGCTGAGTGTCTGCCGTCCATCATAGCTGGCCATCCCGGCTGGGCAGGTTTCCGTAAGTGACTGTCCCCGCTCCTGCTGACTCTCTCAAACAAGCACCAATCCAGCCGGGATGATGAGGCTGAGCCGGGACTCAGAGAGGAACTGCTGTGAAGAAGACACTCATGGGTCTGTGCTGACCAGGGGCCCCCACCCACCAGGGACCCCCACCAGCCAGGAAGACCAGCTGAATGCGGGGTCCTGGCTACCGAGGAGGCTCCCCGAGGTGCAGCTGTGGGACAAGGCAGGGGGATGTGTAATTGGAACATTAAAGTATTTTATTCTACCTTGTTCTTTAATAGATTATAAGGCAGGTTTTACATGAAGATGTTTGCTTGTGAGGACAGCAGGGTCCGTGCCGAGTCGCTGCTTTGGGATGTAAAATTGGCTGGGAAGCTGGGCTCGAGAGGCACTCAGTCCCCTGGCTCTGAACGCTATTCGATCTGAAAGGTAAAAGGTGGATGGAAAGAAAGGTTAACACACCTGGGAGCCTGTGTGTGGGCAGGTGTCCGTGAATTCGGGAACTGTCTGCGGACGTCTGTGTGTGCACGCACGCGTGTACGTGTGTCTGTGTGATCCTGGTTGTCTGTGAATGTATTGTGCACACATGTGAGAAAGAGAAAGAGAGGTGTGCTGTGTTTAAAATCCTAATAAAACCCTCCATGGAAAGGACCCCTGTGAGCGCCTGTGCAGTCAGGTGTGCTCCGGGACTCTGCTCGAAACCCCCCTGGGCCTTGATCATTTCTGCCTTTGCCTAGAGAGGCAGCATCTGCTGGAGTCCAGCAGGTGTGTGCGCGCCCACGTGCATAGCAGTGCTATTCCCATCAGACCAAGTCCATCCGTGGGCGAACGGATAAGCAAAATGTGATCCATCCACACAATGGAATATTCCCCAGCTTTAAAAAGGAAGAGAACTCTGACCTGCTACAAGGTGGGTGAACCTTGAGGAAATTTTAAGTGAAATAATCCAGTCACGAAGGACAAATCCTGTATGAGTCCACTCATAGGAGGTCCCTAGAGGAGTCAAGTTCATAGACGAGCTGGGGGAGGGGGGGAGTGTGTATTTAATTTGGACTGAGTGCCCGTTTGGGAAGATGAAGTCCGGAGAGGGGTGGTGGTGACTGATGGTTGCACAATAAAAAAGCACTGTAACATCTCGATTTCGGGAGTTGAGTGCCTTCCGCATAAAAGTAGAGATCGAAGCATCAAAGGTGCTCAATAAACAGTGCTGAATAAAATAAAATAAAACACAAAAAACAGAGCCTCTCGGGATTGGCCAGCCGCCACCCCTGTCTTCGCAGAGCTGACGAGGACAGGCGGCCAGGTGGGCCCCTCTGCTCGCCCTGACCTGGTCCACTCCCCACCTGTCCCCAGGAAAAGGCGGCCCGGCCCGCCTGTGTGAAGCAGGACCCAGGGCCCAGCCCCTGAGCCCCAGCCCGGGCGGCCCTCTGGTGAGGAAGGCGGACCGGCCCTGGGTGATGGGGCTTCAGCTGCTCTGAGCGGGCCTTTGAACCCCTCAGTGGGTTCAGAGGCCTCCTGCCTCCCTGGGGGTTGAAGGACCCGGAAAGATGAGCAAGCAGGTCTATAATTAGCGCCCACCCATCGGAGGGTGACCTTGCCGGGGTCGCATTCCAGAGCCGAGCCAGATATAGCGCCTGGGGCTGACCCCGTCCCCGCCTCAGGCTGCAACAGCTGGACGACCAGGGCGGCCCACACGGAGCCCGAGTGCCCCACCGGGCTGCGGTCCACACCTCGGAACCGGATCTGGGGAGAGGGGCTGCCTGGTGGGAAGAGAGGCAGCCCAGTGCTGGACTCAGACACGCCTTGGCTACTTCTGTTCTGTCACAGTTGATCGCGAGAGCCCAGGACCAGCCTCTGTCTCTCCCCAGCCTCAGTTTCCCCATCTGTCAATGGGTTCCCACAGTGGTCGCCAGGATCCGCTGAGAGACTCAGTCATGGAATGGTCCACAAATAATAGCTTTACAGCCAGGAGTGGGGGGAGGGCAGGCAGGTGCCTGTCCTGAGGTGCTCTCACCTGAGGAGCTCAGAGGTGGAGTCAACGGAAAGTCATGGGGGCACACAGGGTGTACCGAGGGCACGCTGGGAGTTTCTGGGAAATCGCATGCCTTGGGAAGGTTAGTTTCAAGTTAGAGATTTCAAAAATTCATGTATTGTCATTGATAAAATAAATAAATACATTTATCTGCTTTTTGTACAATTCAGAAGAATGGCACTGTAATTCTCCATCCATCCATCCATCCATCTGTCCATCCATCCATCCATCCATCCATCCATCCATCCATCCATCCATTCATCCATCCATCCATCTCTATCATCTATCCATCCAGTCACCCATCTATCCATCTACCCATCTATCTATTCATCTGTCCATCCATCTATCCATCTCCATCATCTACCCATCCACTCACCCATCTATCCATTCATCCATCTACCATCCATCCACCCAGCCATGCACTCCTCTACCCTCCACCAGACCTTCTGCTGGGCAGGTGGCTGCACAGGTAAAGCAGCTTAGCCTTGCCTATGAGGAGCGTGCAGCCTCCTGGGGGGCAGGCACAGCTCTAAAAGCGCAGGTTGGGAGCAGTGACCTGGAGAAATTCAGGAAAAACTAGGACAGCTCCCAGTTAATGAGGACAAAGGGGACATCAGCAGTCAAGACCCTGTTGTTTATTTTATTTTATTTTTAAAATACATTTGTCTTGATATCCGAGAGGAAGGGAGAGGGAGAGGGAGAAAGAAACATTAATGATGAGAGAGAATCATTGATCAGCTGCCTCCTACACGACCCCTACTGGTGATCGAAGCCCAAACCTGGGCATGTGCCCTGACCGAGAATCAGACCATGACTTCCTGGTTCCCTGGTTGATAGGTCGACGCTCAACCACTGAGCCACACTGGCTGGGCTCAAGACCCCGTTCTTGAGATCCAGTGCCTGTGGCCAGCCAGCCCCCATCCAGATGGCAATCTGACCACAACCTCATCTGCATTCAGAGCCGACCTGGGACGTGGGAAGGTCCAGACTGAGGGCTGGGGACAGGGTGAGGGGAGATGGGGCAGAGAAAGAACTGGCTTCGTGGTGAGAGGTGTTTAGGATCACAGGCCTTGGAGTCAGGGTCTCCGTCAAGGCTGGTGCAGGCTCGATGGCCCCTCGCCCACCATGTCCTCAGAGAGCAGAGCTCCTCGCCAAGCCAGGCCGCACGCACCCAGCGAGGTGGACCTCCCGGCTCTCCCAGGAGGACAGGGCCCTCCCTGAGCCCCTGGGGCTGCTGGCTGAATGTGTGAAGAGGAGGGGCTGTCAGGGAAACCTGCCCTGGCTGTTTGGTCCGTCCTCTCTGACCTCCTCCCTCCACGCATCTCACCGCAAGTGCATGTGAATGCTCAGGTTCTTGTCTCAGGAGAGCAGGCAGGCCCTCCAGGCACTTGGCCAGCCTCAGTGATTTTTCCAGGAGTGGCCTCTCCACCAGGCATCCCTGCCTCCCCCTCCCAAGTCCTGCTCTGCCCCAGGACCTCTGCACATGCCCCTACTGGACCATTCTTCCCTCTTCTCTTCACCCGGCTGGCTGCTCCTCCACCTCCATTTCCCCCACCAATCGGGTCCCCTCTATTTTTCCTCACAATGCCTTGTTATTTTGTTCACAGATCCCTACACGATCTATAATTATCTGGCTAATTGCACAGTCACTGCAGGCCCCCACCCATCACCCACCTTGGGGGAAAGCAGGGGAGGCACCTGGCCTATTTACCCTCCAAACCACATCTGCCTTTGGTTGAGGATTGCTCATAGAGACAGTCCCTCCTCGAATTCCGGGCCCACTCCCCTGGGGCAAAAATGGGCACTGGGGTGAGAAGCTCTGGGGCCCACGTGCACTGGGCCGTGAGGGCCCCAGGATGTGGGCAGGCACACGGAGGGCATCTGCTACATCTGCCATTACCTTTTACAGGCTCAGAGAGATTCAACAGTTTTCTTAAAGTCTCACAGCCAAGGAGGGGTATGTCAGGGTTGGTCCCAAGGTCACCTGGGCTCCAGCACCCTACATGGTACCCAGGACAGGCGGGACATGGGGACGGGGGGGGGGGGGGGGCGCACAATGGGCAGCCGTTTCGGGAAACAGTCTGGCAGTTCTTCATCATGTTACCCAGCAATGCCACTCCTGGGCATATGCCCATGAGAATGTAAACCATGTCCACACAAACACCTGTGCACAAATGCTCATGGCAGCGCCGTGCACAGTGGCCAGAGAGTGAAGACAACTGTCCATCAACTGGTGAGCAGAGCAACAGAGGGCTCCCTCCATGCAACACAACATTCCTTGGCCACAAACGCACAGATGTACCAGTGCATCCTGCAACATGATGAACCCCGAAAACATCATTGGGGACGTCTGACACCCAAGGCCTCATGCTTAATGAACCTGTTTTTATAAAATGTTCAGAATCGGGAAATCCATGGAGACAGAAAGGGGATTGACAGTTGCCAGGGGCTGCAGGGAGACTGACAATGGCGATGGGGCTCCTCTTTGGGGTGATGAGAATGTTCTAACACTGATATGATGCTGCTGTATGAGGCTCTGAATATAAACCCAATGAGTTGTACACCCTCAGTGGGTGAATTGTATGGTCGGAAGATTACATCTCAATACATGTCATTGTCACAGCCATGTCTGAAAGTCTTTCTTTGAGTGTGGAACTGGTTGCACTCCCCCTCCCCCTCCCCCACCCCAGGCTTTGGGGACAAGTGGGAGACAGGAGGTGGGGGCTGGGTCGTCCCAAAGGGTCTGGAAGGGCACCCCTGTCTGCAATACCCAGTCCTACCAGCAGATGGCACGGACCTCAGGGACAAGCCCCAGGTGGACCTCGCTGACTGAGGACCTGGTCTGCCCAGTCCAGGTGGGTGCTGGGTGCTGGGTGGTGGCATGCTCACAGCACCTGCTGGGTCACCTTGGGCCAGGCAGGTGGAGAGGAGCCGGCCATCAGTTCAGGACTGACTAAACCTGAGGGGACACGACCATGACGACCATCCCAACATTCCCGCCTAGGCAGAGGGCTCTCTCCCAGGGGCCTGAGCGGGGCAAGGAGCAGGCCATGGGCCTGGGGCCTGGGGCCTGGGGCCTGGGGCCTGGGTATGCAGTAGGCGCCCACTCTTGCTAATGGACCAGGAAATGGAGAGCTGCTTCCCCTGCTGAGACGTGTAATAGTGAGGATGGGAGAGGAAGGGGAAGAAGAGAAGTGTGTTGGGCCCTTGCCCAGCTCGCACCCGGTCGCTGTGACTGCTCCCCCCCTCAGCAACCTGGGTTGGGTTCCAGTTCTCCCCGTGTGATAGATGAGGATCCAGGGCTCAGAGAAGGGAGGCGTTTTGCCCAGGGTCACACAGCTTCCGAGGGGTGCAGCCCACATTCAGACCCAGCCGCCTGGCTCTGGGGCCCTGCTGGCCTCAGGTTGTCCTGAGGAGGCGATCACATCATGTTTTGGTCTCAGGGCCCTTAGACCAGTGGTTCTCACAACGTGCTAACCTGACCTGGGGTTTGGCTAAAAGTGTGTTCCCGGGCCCCACACCTGCTGAACCAGAACCCGGGGGAAGGGCCCAGCCATCTGTGTGCTAACAAGCTCCCCAGGTGAGCCCGTGCACGAAAGTTTACGAGCCCTGCTTTAAAGGGACATCCGCCTAAGTGACTCACACTAAGTTAGTACAGAAAGCACTTTGCTTTTCACCCATCACCACTCCGGATTCTCCCAGCCCCTCTGCAAGGCTGGCCATTATGATCCCCATTTTGCAGATGGGGAGACTGAGGCTCAGGTCCCTTGTGCTAAGGCATGAGCAGGGGGCACAGGGAGGGTCCTGGCACAGACAGTGGTGCTTCCCCCCTAACAGGGGTCATGTCCTCTTCAACCAGGACCGCAATCCCAGCCTCATCCTCTCAGCAGCGCCTCCTACAGGACCCCAGCCTCCCATAAGCTGACCTGGCCCTTCTCACCTAGTGTCTCACAGGGTTCCCTATGAGGAGGTGGGACCAAAATGGGCACCTCCTACTAAGCTACTAAGCCCCGGCACCCATCTACCCACAAGCACATCAGCGAGTACCGTGACACGATACCCGAATGAGAAGGAGAAAGGTGGGTATGAAGCGGGCGCATGCTGACAGCCGCCATCACTGGGACTTCTAGGAAAGCCGGCGAGACCCTGTGAGGTACCGGGGCCTTGGGGAGCAGCCACTCAGCCACTCATGGAGACATGGTCGGCCCTGGAGGTCATCAGAGGCACGGGAATCAAAACCCACAATCAAAACTCATCAAAACAGGGCAAGTCCGAGGGACTGTCACCGCAAGAGGAGCCTCAGGGGACAGGACAGCTAAATGTGGTTCCGGATGGGGTCCTGGAACAGGAAAAGGGACAGTCGGTCTAGATTAAGAAAATCTGCTTAAAGCACAGTCATTGGTTAACAATAATATAGGTTCACTAGTTGGAACAAGTGTCCCACACTAACGCAAGGTGTTACCGACAGGGGAGATGGAGTGTGGGGTACACACGCCTCTCTGCACTATTCCGTAACTTTTCTATAAACCTAAAACTGTTATAACATTAAGAGTTTATTAATGGCCCTAGCCGGTTTGGCTCAGTGGATAGAGCATCAACTTGCAGACTGAAGAGTCCTGGGTTCGATTCCGGTCAAGGGCACATGCCCGGGTTGTGGGCTTAATCCCCACTGGGGGGTGTGCAGCTGATCAATGATTCTCTCTCATCATTGATGTTTCTATCTCTGTCTCCCTCTCTCTTCCTCTCTGAAATCAATAAAAATATATATTTTTAAAAGAGTTTATTAATGAATGAAATCAAAGTCTGGTATCATTGCTTGCCTCTCGGATTAGCACTGCAGGAAAGAAACAAAACAAGAACCCCAGCTCCCCCAGAGCTGGCGAGGACGTGGTTAAATGGACAGCCCCAGCATATTGCTGTCGGCACACACTGGCCAATTTACAGCCCAAATTCTTGGCCTGAACGCAGAGGTTCTGCTCGTGAAGACCACATCCCAAATACAGAAGCCAGTGTTTACGCACAAGGATGTTCCTCGCAGCGTTGTTTATAATAGAAAAGGAAAAACCCGGAGGCCACGAACATCGGAGACAGAGCCGAGGGGTTAAGTAAACCTCGGAAGGCAGCCGTCTCCAAAGACCACGTGACGGTGTGGGAAAACGGCGGGGTGTACTTATTCAATGAAAACAAAAATTGCATTTTTGCAAATGATTCATTCGTTCATCTGTTCGTTCAGCAAATAAATATTCATTGAGGGCTTGCCCCTGCACTTAGGAGCTGCTGTTGCACCCAGGGGAAGGGTGCAGAAGGAGGTGCCCACACGGGACCCTGGGGCCGGGTAGGGGCTTCTAGTGCCAATGGGGGGCTGGACAGCTTCCGAAATGGGCTGCCTCTGAGCCGACTCCGCCTTGCAGAGAAGGTGTGATGTGTTTTGCAGGGAGCACAGAGGAGATGAAGTCCTCCAAGCCAGGCCGGCCGTCCCTTCGGTGGGGACAGTGCAGGGAAACCTTGCTGGAGGCACAGCAGAGGCCAGCGGATCTCTTCCGTGGGGCGTGGGGAGCCAGGGAGGGTTACAGAGGCCACGGCCAGATCAGATTGCTTCCCAGCGTCTCCCAGGAGCCACCGCCTGGGCCCAGGCCCCCGGCCCTCCCTCCCGCATTGTGGCGGGCCCACTCACCGTGACCGCGCCCCGGGCCAGAGGAAGCGGCCCCTCCCCTCAGGACCTATGGGGCCTCCATCTCAAGGGGCCTTACTGCTGCCGGATTCCGGGCCTGGGTGAGCGAGATGGACAGGGGCCGGGCCCCTCCCGAGTGCCACGGTCACTGCTTCTGGTGTGTCCACATCCCCTGCCCCCTGGGACCACAAGGGCTCGTGAGAAACCAAACATCCCGGGGCTGCCTGGACGGCCGTCCTCAGCCCAGGCCTGGGTTCTGGGAAGCAGTGTCACACGGTGAGGGGGCCTGGGGCGTGACCGAGGACGGCAAGAAGCTGTCCCCCCCCTGCCCCCCGCCCCCCGCCACGGAGCATCGTGCTGAAGAGGACTCCGGGCCCTGCCACCAGCAAACGCCTCGCCGTTTCCCAAAGTGCCCGGTGAGGGGATCGGACCACCAACCACCCTTCCACAGGTTCTGTGGAATCCCACCACGAGGGCTGGAGGGGACGGAGGCTCAGAGAGGGTGCTTGACTTGCCCACGGCCACACAGCGAGGGATTAGCAGGGCGGAGCTCCCCGGAAGGTCTCCCATGAGTTTGCTCACATCCCCTCGCAGCCACAGTCAGCTGAGTTTGTCCCCAAGCCAGCCTGGGACCACTGTCCTTGCCAGGGCAACAGGGAAATGGAGCAAGCTGTAAAACACACCGACAGAACAGGATGCAAAATAAAGCGGATGCGCCCACGAAAAGGAAAGACTCGGCCAAGAGGACTCGCTGAAAAGTCCTGCCGTCAAATCAGGGGTGGGCGGGGCCCCAGGAGCCCCCGAGGGAACGTTCACGTAGGATTCGGAGCTCCCATTGCTTGGTGACATCTGACAGAGGTGTGCCCACCACCACCCGGCTAACTAGAGTGTGCGCCTCGTTCCTGCTTCCCTCTCTGACGTTCGGTTACTTACACAGTCTGGGGGAGGTCTGTCATATTGATGGCACGGTGCCTAATTTCAAGGAGGATTTGCAAGGCCACATGGGCTCCCTGAATGACATGGGATCATCCCAGTGTGCATAGGACTGACCGCATTGCCTCAGTTTCCTCCTCTGCCCCCAGGACCTGTGAGGTCTACGTGAGACAAGCAAACGCCCGTGGGGTGTGTCAGTGGCAACCGCTATGGGGACCTGTGCCTGTTGTTCCTGGGGCTACAGAGGCAGAACGGCTGCCCACGCAGATTCGGGGAGGCTGGCGTGGGCAGGCAGCGAAATGAGGCCACGTGACCGCTCTGTCCACCACGGCCCTGCACACCCGTGGACTCCCACCTGTTCCCGGACGTGGAGTTTTCCAGGTGCACAGCCAGCCACACCTGTCATTTATAGGGATAAAGGCTGTGCGGCCCCACAGGCTACAAATATCTTACCCGGCTCCTTCCAGAGCAGTGGGCCCTGCCCTGCTCCGTGGCAGCAAGGTCTAGCTGGGTGGGCCTCAGGCTCACGAGATCCCCGTGGCCTCCCTTTCCCACTGGGTGGCCACACCGCCACCTTCCAGTTCCTCCAACACGCCCCGGAGCAGCAGGCCCAGGCTGGCCACTGGGTTGCACGGATCAAGGACCAATCCAAGGCCCAGCCTGACCTGTGGGACGTTCAGACCTAGGGCCACGTCAGCACCAGCGGGAGGAGACAGGACGACGACCATCAGGGGACCAGAACCCTCTGCAGGTTTGGTTTAAGGTCAGACGAAAGGGTGAGACCTTTTCTGCTGCCCCCAGGCCTGGCCCGGTGCTGGGAGCCAGGCGCGAGCCTTTGCTCCATGTGGAGGCGCTCGTAGCAGCTAGAGAGCCCTAGCTTTCACACAAACCACGTGCCCCAGCCAAACCCACCCAGCAGCCTTTCAAAGCCCCGTGGTGCCCCTGGGTTGCCTGCCTTCCCCTCCGGGCTTTGCACAATCTCTGCCCAGGTCACCCTCCCACCCACTCCAGCCTTAGCTTCAGGGTGACCAGATGCGTTGCCCCCCTCAGACCTCTGGTTCCCCTTCTAAATCCTCACTCTGTGGGCACTCCTTGCTGGGTGTCTGCGTCTCCCTTTGGAAGGGCAGGTCCATCTCTGCTGGAGCCCGGTGCCTGCATCAGGGCCATTGTGATGACCCAGGGCAGAATATGAGGAGGGGGCGGCCGAGACGGGTAAAATATTCAGGGAAAGCCCTCCAGCTGAAGGGACAGGGGCTCATTGAGTTTAGTGGATGGCCAGCGTTTCAGGTACCAGGGGCAAGCAACACTCCTGAGCCGTGTTGCAATTCGATGTCTTTGTTTTGTTTTTTTTGTTAATCCTCACCTGAGGATATTTTTTCCATTGATTTTTAGAGAGAGTAGAAGGGAGGGGGAAAGACAGAGAGAAACACATCTATGTGAGAGAGACACACGGATTGTTTGCCTCCTGCTCATGCACCTCGACCAGGGCAGGGGATGGAGCCTGCAACCGAGGTACGTGCCCTGGACGGGACTGGGGGTTGACGCTCTAACCACTGAGCAAAACTGCTAGGGTGCGATTCAATGTCTTTGGAAGATGGTCTCGCATCTTTAGTCAAAGGTCAAGTAGCACTGGAATTCCTAATGCGTGTGATATAAAGGACGCAAACAATTCAGGTGAGCAAGGCCTTGCTCCTCTGGCCATGGAAATCCAGGTGACGTGGGCTCATTGGTCAGAGCTGGTGTTCAGGAGCTGGGCCGAAGGGAGGGCGCCCGGACTCAGGGCCGTTCTCTGGCACAGTGCTGAGCGGAGACTTCTCTCCGCAGAGGCACGTGCAGGGACGGGCCTGATGGGAGCTGGCCTGGCCATCGCTGCTTCTAACTCACTCAGGCCTCCTGGCCACCTCCCCAAGTTGGCCCCTGTGATTTCACAAGGAAAGTAAGAGGGTCTGTGGAACTGAGAGGCACCTTGGTGGGTGGGCAGGACTTATTTTGGTTTCGGCCCCACGTTTGCCGTCGGTACTTCGGTGGGGCCCTCGTCACAGCTACACGTGCCGGGTCTGGGTTTGACTTGAATGAGCTGCTGGGAAGGAGCCTGGCCAGTCGGACCTGGTCCTCAAGGAATGACCTCTGGGCTGGGAGCATCTATTTTAAAGGACGCTGCCATTTGGTCTTTGCCAAAATAGTTGAAAGAAGACCCCAGAATAGCAGGCGGGGTCTGCCCCGGCTTACAGCCGCATCTCAGGCTTAGAGGCAGGCGTGTGGGACGTCAACGAGCAGGCAGCCGGGGCAGAGGCAAGCCTCTCTCTCGAGGCCAGAGGCCCAGGAATGGCCTTGTTCCTGCTCAGAAGGCCAGCATCCCTGGTCTTAAAGCGGCAGGAGGGTCCCACGGGGTGATGTCAGAGGCGGGACTGGCTCAGAAAAGCAAAGGCAGATGGGTGCCAGCTCCTTTAGGCATTATCTCCTGGCATCCTCTCAGTGCCACCCATTTCAGAGATGGGAAGACTGAGGGTAAGAATCTGTCCAAGGCCTCACAGCCAGGGTACGGGGTAGAGCCAGCCGGTCCTCACAGCCCCTATCTGCCCAGAGTTGCCCAGGTGTGCACCATGGGGCCCAGTGTCCCCCCAGATGTGCATCATCATCCAGAGCGCCCCCTTTCTCGATCAAAAGGCCTGTGCTGGGTCCTGTGGTCACCCTGTGATGGCCGCTGGCCTGGAGAGTCAGGCAAGGCTTCCACAAAGGTCAAGGCTGGGCTGAGGTCTGCAAGGTGAGTAGCCAACTAGGAAAGGGATGCCTCTAAACCATCTCTGCTCCTTCCCCACGTCACACCTGCGCATCCCCTGGCCTGTGAACAGAAGGGACAGATGACCCGAGGCCAATGTGTGCTGACCCAGGACAGACCCCTCCCCGAGAGCTTCAGGCCCCAGGGACCCCCTCCCCGGGCCCACCTTCCTTCACAGTGGCCTTTCTCCCACTTTATGAAAGAAAGACAGCTCTGCACCCTGCCCAGACCTCACCCAGAACTCTCCTTAGTCACACAAGCCTCCGGGCAGCAAACGGGACACAGTGACATTCCTTCCAGCACTCCCAGACCAGGAGGCAGCCCCCTGCTGGGGGGTGGGGGCGCTGCAGAGAGAGGGCAGCCTGGCCTGTGCTGGATGTGCCTGACCAGGAATTGAACTGGTGACCTCTTGGTGCATGGAACAATGCTCAATCCACTGAGCCGCACTGGCCAGGCTTAAGGAATTTTGGTGGTTGGAATAAAGCTTGGTCACTCATTCTCTTTTAAAAAGAAAAGTTGGCAGATACCGAATTGTTATGGTTTTCGACATCATTGGATACATTTAAAAGAGCAACAAAAATTTCATTTTAAAATGGCAATTCTTAGAATACACTAGAGATTACATTCTTTGCAACTATTTACGACACACTTTGGATTTCAGCTTGAAAAAGGACAAGGGAGCCAGCTCATCCATGCACAGGAGAATGAAGCTGACCCTGAGGATGGGGGGCCAGCACAGAAAAGGAGCTGGGGTCCCGGTGGGACACCTGCCGCCTGTGCAGGAAAGGAGCCTGGGCTGAGCGAGGCCACCCGGCCTGGGTGACGAGGCCCGAGACACCCTGCTCCCCGCCCCACGTCCTCTCACCTGACCTCCTGTTCTCTGGAACAAAGAAACATGTGCCTCCCCAGGAAAAAAAGATTCTTCAGGCCAATCTAAGTCCAAATTTGGGGGTGTACTCATCCATTCCGTCAGGGGTGCCCTCCTGTGCTTCCTAACCAGCGTCCCGGGCTGGTGACCACACGACGGTCTGACTGCGCAGGAGCAGAGGACACCTGGCTCCTGTGCGAACAAGGTGGGGGAGGGGGCAGCCCAGAGCTGGAGCCTCGATTTTGCCCGAAGACCACCTGAGCCTCCCCGCAACCCGGGGGGAAATGACCAGCCTCAGTGAAGGGCTCCTGTCCAGGTGCCTGGGCAGACCCTTCCCTGGGGTTTCCTCCCACGTCTGGGTCCCAGGCAGCACCTCTCCCCAGGAGGGGGACTGAACCCCAGCAGGGGGAGGCCAGAAACCCCAGCCCCACAGCCATGGGCCTGTGCAGGGAAGAGCTGCGGCCAGGGCTTCGGGTTCAGCCTGAGGAGCTGGGGCCTGGCTGTGGAACCCACCTTCGCCGAGAACGCAGGCCCCTGCAGTTTTGTTCAGACAGAAGTCTCACCTGTACATTTCGGTTTCAGATCCCTAAGGTCCCCGGGTGGCAAACCGGGGCAGGGCCACGAACCCTGTTTATCAGAACAGGAAACTGAGGCAGGAGGCCCAGCGGCTGGGAGCCTGGGCGTGGCATCCAGAGCTGGGCGGGGCTTGAGTTCTGGCTCTGCTACTTGCTGGCTCCGTGACCTTGAGGAAGCGGCTCGAGGCTGAGCTCTGGTTAATTCTTCTGTAAAATAGTGATGGTAAGCTGGGCCCCACCCTCGAGCGCCGGGAAGGAGCCGGCAGCAGGCGTGTGGAGCCCAGCCCCGCATCACGCCTGGCTCCCCGCAGCGCTCAGTAATCGCCCTGGCCTGGCTTTTGTCAGGAGAGGTGCTGCAGTCCCCGGGGGGTTCCCCGTCCTGGATCACACACCCACACTTTACACCTCTAATTCTCCTAATTCTCTGCACGGAGAGAGATACGGGGCTGAGCCTTCGCCCGCAGCCCCAGGCTGAGCGAGGCAGGGCTCGGAGGGGCAGCACCGCCTCTGAGAGAACAGCACCGGGTGGCTGTGCCGTGTCCTAACGGAGTCTGGCCACGTGCTGAACACCGATCAGCTCATTCATTCTCCCAGATGCCCTCGCAGGTGAGAGCAGAGTCCTCCGTTTACGGATGAAGAGACTGAGGCACGGTTTCTCAGCAGCGCTCCCAGGCTCGCTGGCTGTCCAGAGCTGCGTGGTGAACGGCTGTATGGATGTGAGGTTGTGAAAGTTGTCCCTGCGCCTGTCACTCAGACCTGGCTGGGTCAGCTTCTGGGTGAGAGAGAAGCCAGAAAAATAACAAGAGAGGGGACCACCCAGCGGGCACAGAGCCACCTCCGGGCAGGCTTCTGTCTACCCGGGACACCTACTCTATGAGCCAAGAAGGACCTGCTGCCCCATCTCCTTGATGCTCCACGGTCAAGGTGACTTTTAAAAAAACCTGCAGAAGACATTTTGGCGGTTTCTCAAAAAATTAAACATAGAATTACCACATGACCCAGCAACCCCACTCCTGGGTATAGACCCCAACGAACTGAAAGCAGGGATGTAAAGAGACACATGTACACCCACGTTCGTGGCAGTGTTCCTCACAGTAGCTAAGAGGTGGGAGCAACCAGTGTCCATCCATGGATGAATGGATGAGCAACATGTGTGATATACACGGGGGGACAACAGTAGGTTTACAGTCGTCCGTATGGAAAATAATACAATAATTAAGAAGTAATCATACAAGAATAAACTCTGTGTTCGAGTGCTCACAACTGTAAGCCTCCTGTTACCCCACCCTGTGCACGCTGTGGAATCTCACTCAACCTCAAAGAGGGGGATGCTGACACCTGCTACACGGATGGGCCTTGCAGACACTGTGCTTGGGGGTAACAGCAGGACAGATCCTCTGAGATCCCACTCAGGAGGCCCCGGGAGGAGTCGGATTCCTAGAGCCAGGAAGTAGGATGGAAGGTGTCAGGAGCGGGGGGAGGGGTGGGGATTCGTGTTTAATGGGGACAGAGCTTCAGTTTGGGAAGATGGAAAGTTCTAGAGATGATGGTGGGGACAGCTGCACAGCAATGTGAATGTGCTTCATGCCGCTGAGCGGTGCACTCAGAGATGGTCACATGATACAATTATGTGATGTGTCGTTTACCACAATAAAAAAAAAGGCTGCAGAAAAGTGGCGGGATCTCCTCTTGCTTTGGGTGTTCGAAAGGAAAAAGTATATAAAGGAAAAAAAATGATTTCCTGGGGTGCTTTGGCGCGGTGGAGATGGTCTAGACCAGGGGTGGGGAACACCCCGCCCTGAGGCCATATAAGGCCCGAGAGATCATTAGGTCTGGCCCTGCCAAGGCATTAGGGGTGAGGTAATTAAATGACCAAATATAGCAGGCCAATTTTTAAGTTGATGATTTTGTATGGCCCTTGAATGATGTTATAAATATCCAAATGGCAGACAAAGGTTCCCACCCCGGCTCTACACCAATGGCCTCGCCGCCCTTGACTTTGCAGGAAGACGCTATTGTGAGGATCTGCTGGCCTCCGCCAAGAAAAGGAAGTTAAGCCAAGAAGACAGTTCAGGCCTTTGCAAAGTCCCCACATGGGAGCCTGCCCCAGGCTCCGCTTGTCACTCTGCCCTGAGGGTTACAATTGAATTTTTATGCAGCAATTAGTGTTACTACTGTTAAGCCCAGTAAGTTCTTAACAGCTGGGCTGCTGGTTCTGAGAAGCCCTGTCACTCCTTCACGAGGCGAGAAACCGTGGGTGGGTAGAAGGGACATTGCGATTTTCTTTGTAGGTTAAAAAAGGTCATGGTTCGGGGTGGGGTGGGGGTGGGGGGGACGTGTAGGCCCCCACTGGCCAGCTTCAGTCTGAGCCTTTGTTCTGTCTCAGAAGCTTCCTGATAGAAACCTGGATCTGCTCATTTCACAAATGCCCAGCATCTGCTCTTACCCCCAAGAGGCTAGCCGTCTGAAGGGTTGACCCTGGTCAGCCTTTCCTACAGCCAGCAGTGGTATTAAGGTCGCCATCAATCCCTAAAAGTAGTTGCTTTTCCGCCCATTTTATAGATGGAGAAACTGAGTGTCATCAGTCCTGCAGGTCTCAGGGACAGAGCCTGGATGTGAGCCCGTGGCTTAGAGACTAGACCCCACGGGCTTCTTCCACCCCAGTTCTTGGTAAACCAAGCTCCCCGGGGTGGAGCAGGACCTGTTAGAAGTCCTCAGGGGAGCTGGATCTGGAAAAATGAGTCACCTGGGCCCAACTAACCTTTCAAATGAAAGGAATAAAACAAAACACCAGTGTGGCGCTTCTGGGGGGGAGCTGGCCGCTGGATCCTGAGGCCTCTGCAGGCGCCT
>NW_005356944.1:3912499-3914622 GCF_000412655.1 Myotis brandtii | reverse complement strand
CATCTGCCTGGGGAGAACTCTAAGTGAGCATTTTCCAGTGAGGAGGTCGGAGGGAGGAAAGAAGGTGTGTGGCTGGTACGCGAAGGCCGAGGTTGGGGGGAGGGGCGCGTTCAGAAGCTCTAGGTCAGCGGTTCTCAACCTGTGGGTCGCGACCCCTTTGGGGGTCGAACGACCCTTTCACAGGGGTCACCTAAGACCATCGGAAAACACATATATAATTACATATTGTTTTTGTGATTAATCATTATGCTTTAATTATGTTCAATTTGTAACAATGAAATTGGGGGTCACCACAACATGAGGAACTGTATGAAAGGGTCGCGGCATTAGGAAGGTTGAGAACCACTGCTCTAGGTGCTTCCCCTGGCATCCTTCACCTTCCATGGCTGCCTTGACCCTCATTGTGTTTTCGTGGGCTCCACCGGACAGTTGAGGAGACGAGGCCTACAGAGGTCAGGACAGGCTCAGGTCAGTGTACCCCGAAATTCCCAGCTCCTAACACCCTTGCTGGCTGCCAGCCGTTTCAACGACAGACACTAAGAGCACCTACTGTGTGCGGTAGGTGGGAGTTCTGGGAGATGAGCCAGCGCCAGGGTCCTTCAATGAACTTACCAGCAAATAGGAGAGACAGGGAGGGAGGTGCCTGTGGGGTTCTGCAGAGGAGCCAGGAGCTGGAGAAGACATCGGAGGGGCCGGCCTGGACCCGGACTGAGGTGAGGGAACCCACCTTTCATGCTGTTTAGCAAATGGGGAGTCAGGGGTCCAGAGATGGAGAGGACTTGCCAGGGCCCCACAGACAGACAGCAGGGCTGGGGCAGGGTCTAGGTCTCCTGTTTGACCTTGGCCAGAATTGTCTTGGCCCCAGATGCACAGACCCATCTGGGGCGCCCAGAGTCCCAGCAGCAGCTGTGAAGTGACAGCCCATAGCCCAGGAAGGCGCTGGCCTGGGCGGGCCTTGCTCAGGTGGCTGCAGGCCCAGGGTGAGCAGAGCCCCATGGAATCGTCCGGAGACCACATGGGCCTGCCAAGGCCACTGACCCCCAAGTTCCCCTCTCTCTGGTCCCCTCCAGGATTCAGAGGTAGAGTTCAAGGGCTCCGCAGGCAGGAATGGGTGGGAGGTGGGGAGGCTGAAATGGCTTGGGACATCTCTAGTCACAGGTGTTGATGGCAGCAGGATGCGGGGTGTGCTCCGAGCCCCCTGTAGCTGTGGCTGGGAGGGGCAGCAAGGCTCCTCGGGGACCAGCGAACAGGGATTTTCACACCTAGGTGAGCCAGCAGCTAGCTGGGCCTCTGGCCAGTCCTGCCCCCATCAGGCCATTATGGACACAGTGGGGGCAGGGACAGCAGGTGGGGGAGGGGAGCCATTCGGGTCCAGGCCTGGGTCTCTATGGGTTGGGGGCTCCCACTAGAGCACTTGATTCTTCCTGCTGTGGAATCGAAGGCTGGGGGTGGTGGGGGGGGGGCAGTGAATGTCCCCTAAGGCCCTGTGCCTGACACCAGTGCCTGCAGGGAGGTGTGTGTGTGTAGGGTTGCAGGGCTGTGGGTGGGTACACCCCTAGCAATACCTACACAAGGGCCCCAGTTAAGGCGATGCCTCTACCTGGTGGACAAAAATCCATTCCCGAATCACCTTGAGCACAGGGGCCCAGCACAGGGGGCAAAGCCAGGGCCTTGCCTCCCTCCAGTCCCAGCCCCCAGTTCTTCCCTCCCATGCCTGCCCTCCTGTCACCGACTGCCTGTCCCACCCTCCATCCCCAGGTGGTCTGCAGGGTCCTAAAGGAACCAGGCTCCTGGGAGCCCCTGAGAGGCAGGGCGCAAGGAGTGGCTGCTGGGAGCTGGGGGTGCGCTGGGAGCTGGGGGTGCCGGGATAGGGCGGCACCCGGGCTGCTCAAACAGTGTCGGAGAAGAGACAGACAGAGACGGGATAGGCAGGGACAGGGAACGAGGCAAAACTGACTGGCGGCGGGAGTGGAGGAGACCGAGGGGCGGGACAAACAGGCCCGTGGGCCGGGCGAAGCCAGGGGTGGGGGACCCTCCAGGGGTGGGGAACCCTCCAGGTGGCACTCGCGCTGCTCGTCGCTGGCCGCCTCCCCTCCCCTCCCCCAGTCCTGATTGGCAGGCGG
>NW_005356944.1:3904273-3911344 GCF_000412655.1 Myotis brandtii | reverse complement strand
CCGGGGCGGAGGAAAGCGAGGCCAAACCCGCGCGCGCAGGGCTCTGGAGCTCTATGGGGAAGGCCTGCGCCGGGGAACCCTAGCTCTGTACACCCATCCCAGAAATGGGGGTCCCAGAGGGCGCAGGCCAAGGAGGGAGCCGAGCCGGCAAAGGGTCCCTTTACCCGCAATGACCCGCGCCCTTCCCCCAGGCCTGCTGGAGCTCTCGCCGGTGGAGCGGGGCGTGGTGAGCATCTTCGGCGTGGCCAGCCGGTTCTTCGTGGCCATGAGTAACAAGGGCAAGCTGTACGGCTCGGTGAGTACCGCAGGGGCCCGCCGAGCACCGGCTGAGGAGCACGGGCAGGATCCTGACCCTCCAGGCCGCCGGAAATGCGGGGCGGGGTCCCAGGACCGGTGGCTTCTCACCCCTAATGCCCTGGGACAGCGCCCGCCCAGGACCAGGGCCAGCCAAGGAGTGCAGCCTCAAGACAGTAATATTGAGGTTCGTGCGGTCCGGGAGTGGGCGCCTCCCAGTCCATCCAAGGGTGCCATTGGGAGCCCTTCTCTGAGCCCTTGGGCTGCGTGTCCCAAGGGCCGGACTGGACCCTTTAAGGTGGACACAGTGGAGATGAAATTCTCTGGCTGCCAGGTGCTGGGCAGGTGGCTGGGGCACCAGCTGCTGTGACTGGCCGTCTTCTCACCCGGGGAGGGTCTTGGCACCTGACTTCCCAGGAGAGACCCGTCACCCTAGTGGGACTGCGACAGAGAGGAGCCCCTGACCCCTGACCCTGGGGTTCCTCCGCCATGGGGAGGTCCGACCTCACACTGTTCCTCTTTCCTCTAGCCTTTCTTCACGGAGGAGTGCAAGTTCAAGGAGATACTCCTCCCCAACAACTACAACGCCTACGAGTGCTTCAGGTACCCCGGCATGTTCATCGCCCTGAGCAAGAACGGGAAAACCAAGAAGGGGAACCGAGTGTCCCCCACCATGAAGGTCACCCACTTCCTCCCCAGGCTGTGACCTTCAGAGCCCTGCCTCAGCCTCGGAGAGCCCCCGGGGAGGGGAGCGCCCAGGGCCACCTCGGTGCACTTTCTTCCGATGGACACGTTGAATGCAAGAGTAGGTGTACGATATTTAAATTAATTATTTAAATATGTATATATGGCCACCAAATTATTTATGGTTCTGTGGGTGTGTTTTGTATTTTTCTGGAAAAAAAAAGAAAAGGACAGAGGACAACAACAACAAAAAATACCCTGACTTTTCTGGTAAAACAGTGGAGACCCCTCCATTGGATTTATTTAACTTCAGAAACTTGTCACAAGTGTGCTGCTATTTTGTGTTGTAAAAGCCAGTGATATCGGACTCAGATATCCGCTTGCTTTGCACCCTCCGGTGGCCCTGTGTCCGGCAAGGCCCTCCCGGGGCTCGGGGCTCCGGAGACCAGCTCTGGAGGCTCCCAGCGGGCTTCCTCCCCCAGCACCCTCGGCGCCCCGCTCCCTTTGTGCCCTGTTGCTATTAATTGGGGCGGATCGGTTTACTTCGGGGACAGAGAGTACGCTGTGGAGCCCACCACTGCCGCTCTGTTTTTAGATCTGCTGAGACTGACCTTTGAACTTTGCTGTAGTCAATCTTCCTCCATCTACCAGATGGGAGAGACCTTTAGACAACTTTATAAACTCCAGTTTTCCTTTTTTGGATCAGCCACAGCCACGGTTCTGTGGCCACTGGGGGGAAAAAAGCGAAAAATCAGCTATTTTGTAAATCCCACGGAAAGGCATCGCTATCCGACTGCAAGGCGGAAATGGACAAGGCCTGAGTGATGAAATGCAACTTCTGATAGCAGATACTTCTGGTGGGGAGTAGCCTGGGTATGTATTTAAAAGCACACTTCCCTGTGCTCGGGAAGCTTCGGGCTAGTACTAGCTATTAGGTTTCGGTGGAATCTCCTGTAATTGTACGAAACACTTAATGCAGAGTCTGCATGGAGGAGGCGCTGCTTCTCTCAGCTGCATTCCCTGGTTAAGTGGATTTAACATCTACCTCGAAAGCCTTTACACCACTCACCTGGCGGAAACCTGCAGGAAGCTCACGCCGCATGCGTGCGAGTTGGCCATCCCAAGTGGCTTTTTTTTTTTTCCATATGTAGCCAAAAAGGACTGCGGGTAGCGTCGGTGCGACCCATTCGAACCTTGTCACGTTTGAGCTATCTTTACCCCGTGATTTACTTTTAGTAAGGATAATCATGGTGAAAATATTTGCAGACAGCTGTTACAGTGCACTATATGGTCACCAAGTAACCTTATATTTTTCTTTATATATTTTACAAATGTCACCCCTGTCGTTGAAGCAAAGACAGAAGAGGCAGGGTTGGGGATGGTTAAAAAAAGTCCCGAGGTGATGGCAAACATTTAATTTTAATGAATGACTTTTTAGGGTTTATGCAAAATGCCCTTAGCTTGCTACCGGAGATGCCCGGCTGTCTCCCAGACTCGAATACTCGCCTGGATGTTTCTGAACTGTCTCCCGATTTAACTTTATGGGAGTCTACAGGCGGCTGGGCTGGGCATTCTGATTGGCGTTTTTGTCTTTCACATTCCTCCTTAAAACTCTTTGTTCGAATGCAAATCATCTCTTTTAAAATACTATTCTTAAACCGGGGCCCAGAAGAAAGAAGCCATTGGTAAGCCAGGACCACTCATCCTAAACTGCTATTCATGCACTGGAATAAAAATGTTTTGTTTTTAATTTTAAACCACGCCCTGGACTCCAGGAGTGTTTGAGGAGAGGTGATGCTCCAAGATCGCCTGTGGATTGCAGGAAGGGGCGGCGTGGAATTTGTGGTCGTTCTGTATTTAATGTCGTCGCCTAGTGACAAGCCACGTCGGTCTTAGGTGCCTTAAATTATTGCACGACGTCTTGTCTCGGAGCCCAGTCCAGTGTTAGGAGTGAAGATGGCTGAAGTGCAGAACCGGTCACCCTCCACGTCTGGTATCTGTTCATTGAGTCACGAGTGGAGCGTATAGGGATGTGATGGACACATTGTCAAGTGTTTCTATTGCTGTGATGGGGGCTGAGGGTCCTATAGGTGCCGCTGTTTTCAGACTGTAGTTTTATACAGGTGCCGACCGTCTTGTCATGTATGTGCTGTGCACACTGAGATGCCGAATAAATGGAGAACATTTGTCATGTAAGAGAGCCCCACCGGGCTGGATGTAAATAATTGGGGGAGGTATTGAAAACCATTAAAACCTGCCTTGAAATGCCAAGACCTGGCTCCTCCCCCTGTCTCCCAATGTCTATTTGAGGCCTTGAGCCCCACGTGGCTGGGGCTGGGCGTGGGGTCAGGGGAGACGAAATTTAGCCAGCTGTGTCCGCACAAATGTGGCCTGGAAGACAGGAGCTTGGAGGGGGATGCGGGGGGGTGTTCATGTCACCAGGTTTCCCGATGACTCTGAATGTTGCAGTTTATTCTCATGATGGGCTAATTCACGCCTTTCCCACACGTCATTCCCACTGGAGCTCACCAACCCTGGCCCACTGGCCTTGGCACTTGCCCGGGGGTCGGGGGTGAAGTCCCCATGATTGGTCATCAGAAGACTGACTTGAAACTTTTGGGTATTCCCCGCCGATGAATCTAGAAGTCGATATCCTGAACACCAACCAGCCTCCCATCAAAGGGAAATAGAGTAAAATCCTGCAGAAGAGAAGCCAGTCAGGAAGAGATGGTCTAGCAGTGGTCGGCAAACCGCGGCTCGCGAGCCACATGTGGCTCTTTGGCCCCTTGAGTGTGGCTCTTCCACAAAATACCGGCTCTTCCACAAAATACCGACTTCTGCGCATGGGCTACGATGTTTCGATCGCACTGTATGTGCGCACCCGCATGTGGTATTTTGTGGAAGAGTCACACTCAAGGGGCCAAAGAGCTGCATGTGGCTCGCGAGCCGCGGTTTGCTGACCACGGGGCTAGCGCAGCGGTCGCCAACCGGTGGTCCGTGAGGTCCGAAAGGTCAGTGACCGCGGGTCTGGTGGACATTTCCCATGCTCTATGGGACCATCTCTATAGATGCGATGCAGAATGTGAGTGTGGATTGCAATGAAAGCAATGACCTAATGGGCCTAGAATCTGGGTCTCCCCTCCACAAGATCTAGCCAATCACTTGATGAGAAGACCCCAAAAAGGCATTCAGGGTCCTTAGTTGCACCTATTTTTCTCTCCAAGGCATCACCTTGCCCTTCCCTTCTCTGTGATACCACCATCATCTAGGGATGACAAATATATGGGCAGTGCTATGGGTTCAACCTTGGGCCCCCCAAAAAGATGTTGGCGTTCCAAGCCCCAGTACCTCAAATACAGGGACTTTATGAGGTAACCAAATGGAAAGGGGGTCACCAGTGGGCTCTATGCTGCTGTGCTCATAAAGGAAGGTCCTGGAGACAGAGAGGCCCTGGGAAGGAGGATAGCGTGGTGCATCTACAAGCCAAGGAACACCCACGGTCTCCACAGGCCACCAGCAGCCGGGAGAGGCCTGGGTCAGTCTCCTGCCTCAGAAGGACCCAGCCTGCCAACACCTTGATCTAAATTCCGGTTTGAAGCCCCCAGTCTGGGGTGCTTTGTTACTGGTGCACCAGAGAGTGTAGTGTGGGTAGCCAATCATATTCACTGCGGGGGTGGGGGGTGGGGAGCGAAACCCTGAAGACCTCCAGCCTTGGCCTGCCCCCCTGTGGCCCCCAAAGGTCCCTGTCCAGCTTCATCTTGGCCAGCAGGCACAGAAGGCCTCATCCAGCTTCGGGGTGAGAACCAGTCTCCAGCACAGACAGGTCCAAAGTGGGACTTAACACGTGTCTGTTGCCAGGCACAGTCCTAAGAGCTGGGATCCCCCACTGAGGAAAATGCAGTCCTCGTCCACACCGGGCCTTCGTGAAAAGGAGGGGGTGACATGCAGTGGACGGTGCTGGCTGGCTGAGAAAACAGAAGCCGGATGGGGAGGCCCCAGGTGCCCACCCTGGCCTCACGGCGAAGGGGACTTTTGAGCAAAGACTTGAAGGTGCTGAAGGAGGAGGCCATGCAGGGAAGAGCATAGGGAACAGCCAATGCAGAGGTGCTGAGCTGGGAGGAGGCCGGCAGGTTGGAGGAGCCTCTAGGAGACCAGGGTGGCTGGAGTCTTGGGAGGGAACCAGGAGGAGGTGAGGTCAGAGAGGCCCGGTCACAGGGCCCGTCTCAAAGGCCGGGGGCATCGCCCAAGGGGCTGACACTAGACGGTGGAGGGAGATTGTGGGGGTTCGGGCTGTGCTGGTTAGGGGTGGCACGGTGGCAGCAGCAGCACCTAAGGCACCTACTTCTCTGCTCGGGTTTTCTCACATCCGCCCTCCTTAGCGAGGGCGCGCTCAGGCCCAGCCACTGCGTCCGCGCTGTGTGACCTTGGACAGACCTGGTGACTTCTCTGTGCCTCGGGCTCCTCGGGTTCCCCACCTCCTGGGCCTGTGAAGTGTCCTCCATAGCAGAACTAGAGCCTATTGTTATTGTTATTCTCCTAAGTGACTTAATTACAGTCTTAACGTCCAGACCCTTTTTATATTGTGCCGACGGGAGGACTGTCTGTCCCAGCGCTGGGAGCCACTGTCATGCAGAGCACAGGCCCTCACGGGCTGTGGCGGGCACCGTTGAGGGCTGGGTCCCAGGGCCCTGCACTCGCTGCCCTGCCAGGTCAGGGGGACACCCGCCCGTCCCCTTGGCCTGCTCTGCTCTGAGGCAGGATGGGCAGAATGAGCTCAGTCTTCCTTCAATGCTAATAACTTGTCATTGTTCTTGATCCATAAATTCTTTTTTTTAAAGTGGGGAGCAGGAGGGGTGTCCACAATGGGCCATGTCCGGGAGGGGGCGGGACGTGCGCCAGGGCTGGGACAGCGAGCACTGCAGGGAACTGGCCAGCCCCAACAGACCAGCCCCGGACACACTTGCTGGACGCTGTGGCCTCATTCCCTGCCACCCTTGCTGAGTCCTCGCACAGCCTCCCGTCGCCATTAGGGTCAAGATCACAGTCCGCAGCACAGCCAAGGGGCTGTTCTCATGACTTACTGCCACGTAACAATGTACCCCGAACCAGAGACTGAAACAGCCGTTTGATTAAACCTCACCATGCTGTGGCTTAGGAATTTGGACAGGGCCCGGCCGGGTGATTCTTCTGCCTTTCGTGACGTTGAAGGATTCAGCTGCTGGTGGACTCGTCTGGGAGGCCTAATTCTTACATGGCAACGCGGGGCTCCCAGGGACAGTGCTCCGAGAGCCCTAAGGCTTCATAGGGCCTGGCCTGGAAGTTCCAGAACATGATGTCTGCAGTCAGTCATGCAAACCGCCAGCCCAGCCCAGATTCCAGGGCAGAGGGTAGCACAGAATTCGCAGGCAGCTCTAACCTGTGTGCCCTCACCTGCGCCCATCCCACTATCTCCCCACACCATGCCCAATGTTTGACCCTGCTGCTCCTGTCATTCTGACCCCTTGAGGCCCAATGGCACTGTCCACTCAACCACAGGGCCTTTGCACACACTGCCCTCCCAGCCTGGAGCCATCTCCCCTCAGCCCAGGCTCTTCACTCGGGTGTGTCAGGGTCCCGGGGCTGCCCTGACAATGACCACAGAGCAGGCGGCTTAAGGCAACACCTCTGTGGTCTCACCATCTGGAGGGTTGCCTGAAGTCACTGTGTCCCTCAGAGGCTCCAGCGGAGGGTCCTTCCTGCCTCGTCCAGCTTCCGGGGCTCCAGGCGCTGCTGAGCTGGTGGCTGCCTCCCTCCAGTCTCTGTCTCCGTCGTCACATGATTTCTCCTCCGTGTCTCCGTCCAAATTTGCCTCTTCTTCTAGGCACATTAGTCACTGGCTTTAGGGCCTGGAACTAGCAGCCCCACCCATGCCTGTCCCCTCACCCGCCACCCCAACCTTTTTTAACTTTGGTAAAATACCCGTAACATGAATTGACCATCTTAACCAATTCTAAAGACACAGCTCACTGGCGTGAAGCACATTCGCTCTGCTGTGCAGCTGTCACCACCATCATATCCAGAACTGTTCCTCTTGTCAAACTGAAACTGTCCCAC
>NW_005356944.1:3898394-3904132 GCF_000412655.1 Myotis brandtii | reverse complement strand
CCTGGCAACCTCTATTCTACTTCCTGTCTATAAACTCGACTCCTCTAGGGACCTCCTCTAAGTGGGTCACACAGGATCTGTCCCCCTGGGTCTGGCTTATTTCACCCGGCACAACGTCCGCCAGGTCCATGCAGGCTGTAGCGTGTGTCAGAACGTCCTTCCTTCGGGAGGCGGCGTGACCTTCTGCTGCATGGACGAGCCGCGCTCCGGTCATCCCCTCCTCCGCTGAGGGACACGCAGGCTGCCCCACCTTTCGGCTCTTGTGAGTGATGCTGCTGTGACCGTGGGTGTGCAGACCTCTCTTCACCACCCGGCTTTCAGTTCTCCTGGGTCTGCACCCAGAGGTGATCCTATGGTGGTTCTATGTTTGATTGTGTTTTAGGAACTGTCATACTCTCCCCCACAGCGGCTGCACCACTTCACATTCCCACCAACGGCGCACAAGGTTCCGATTTCTCCGCGTCCTCACCAGCACTGGTTATTTTCGTGTAGGGACGGGGGTTGACAGTAGCCATCCTAATGGGTATGGGGTGGTACCTCATCGTAGTTTGGTTTTCATTTCCCTAATGATGAGTGATGTTGGGCATTTTTTTTATGTGCGTATCAGCCATTTGTATGTCTTCTGTTTGGAGAAATGTCTGTTCAGCCCTCTGCCCATTTTTTAATCAGATTGTTTGTTTGTTGTTGAGTTTTAGGAGTTCTCTATATATTCTGGATCTAATCCCTTATCAGGTATATGATTTAAAAATATTTTCTCCCATTCGATGGGTTGCCTTTTAACTCTCTGCGTTAAAATGCCCAGACTGACGAGTCCTGGTGAGGTGCACTGAGACCTTCCCGTGACACCACGTGAGTCCGTGTGACTGTCGCACGTCTGTGACTCATCCCCAGCACCTCCTAATCCAGCAGGCGTGTATGACCCACACTTGGGGAAACACTGAAATAAAACCCCCAAATCAGCAAAGACGTAAAGGATGCGGACTCCAGCAGTCCATCAACGAGAGAAACCCCTTACCCGTGCGGTCCTCCCTCCCCTGGAATATTCTGGAGGCGGGCTGGACTGTGTATCTGGCCACAAAGGAAGCTTAATCAATCCACCAGTTATAATGTAACAGAACAATAAGTCAACAACACTAAGATGAATGTTTACACTTCTACCACTTGGACACTTTGTAAACGCTCTGAGATTGCTGATGCAGTCACAGGTCCGCCTCCTTCCTCGGCTTCTCCGTGTGGATATGACTTTGCAGTTCTCCCCGGGGGACTCCGCTCCTCCGCTGCGTGTCCTGCCGTGGTCCATGAGACAGCAGCCCACCCGATGCCAGCACGGGCCTGGGCAGCGGCCGGAGCTTTCTGTTTCCTGCTGCTCCTGGGAACCAGTGGCTTCACCAGGAAGCCCAGGCAGGCCTGTGCGAGAGTGAGACACATGCTCCAGCTATGCCGGCCCCGTCCTGACAGCTTGCCCACTGCCAGACACCCACGCGTGGCAGTGAGGCCACCTTCGGTCATCGTCCAGGGTGAGAGGGAAGTGCGCAGGCGTCTACACAGAGTCCAGGGCCCGGGACAAGGTGCGGGCACTGCAGGCTCCAGGCCGGGCCACGGAAGCCGGTCTTCCTCCCTGTTGGTGGTGTCCCCGAACACAGTGACACTTCCCAGGGAGGCTCCTGGCCTCTTCCCAGCCACTTGACACCAGCCCAGGAGGTTATGGGTTCCAAGAGAAGGGCAAACAGTGCCCTAGAAAACCCCAGAGCCCACAAGCCCCTGGCTCTTTGAAACCGGCTCCCAGCCGGCCTGATTTGTACTTCAGAGCTAATGTGATTAGGGGCACGTTTGTCGCCACAATATGCTAATGGCTCACACAGCCCCCATCACCCTTCCTGGTGCTGCCCAGGGTGACCGGAGCCCGGAGCCCAGCCCGGCCGCCATCCCCAGAGCACAGGACTTTGCTGAGATCCTTGCTTTGGGGGCATCTGGAGGGACCCTGCTGCCCCATGAGGTGGGCGCAGTGGTCACCTCATGTCACAGGTGAGAAAAGTCAGGTCAAAGGCAAGCTACCTGTGTGAGCTCACCCAGCAGGTGGAGGGAGCACCCTGAGCCCCAAGTCCCTGTAAGCTTAGACTCTCTTAGGCACCTTCTCCCAGGGAGAGGCTGTCCAGGGAAGATAGGAGGCTCCCATGTGTTTGGGCCTCATCGTCCGTGGTCACGTCAAAGAGAGGCCAAAGGTGGCGTGTGAGGTCCTGGGCTGCTGTGACGGATGAGGACACACTCAGTGGCTTAAGACAATAGACCTTTATCCTCTCCCAGGTATGGAGGCCAGAGTCTGAGATCAAGGTGCAGGCAGGCCGCGCTCCCCCCAAGGCTCCAGGGAAGGGTCCTTCTGCCTCTTCCAGCTTCTGGGGGCTCCAGGTGGTCCTGGGCGGTGGCCCCATCCCTCCAACCTTTGCCCCGTCGTCACCTGGCCTTCTCCGTGCTGTCTGCTTCTGTTTCTGAACCCTGTCTTCTCTTACCAGGACACCGGCATTAGATTTAAGGTCCATTCTAAGTCCCAGATGAGCTCATCTCGATAGCCTTACTTTCGCCACATCTGCAAAGACTTTCTTTCCACATAAGGTTTCACTCACAGGGACCAGGGGTCAGGACTTGGACAGATCTTTTGGGGGGCACCGTGGAATCTATTACAGGTCGGGGGTGGGCTTGCTCCTTGGCCAGTCTGGCTGGGCTGAAAGCCACCCTCCTGGACTCTGACCCCATCCAGTGCCACAGCCCAGACACCAGCCGACGGGGGAGCAAGCCCAGGAGGGGCAGGGTGAGCCCCTAGAGCAGAGACAGAATTCGGAGGAAGGACGGTCTTGCCAGCTATGGTCACTCAGCCCACAAGGTCCCTGCCACCTCCCCAGCCTCACCTCCCACCCTGTTTGCCTGAACATGCCAAACCAACCGGCCCCAGGGCCTTTGCACTCGCTCTCCCTCAGCCTGGAGTGTTGTCCCGTATCTTCACAGGCGGGCTCCTTTATATCCCTGACCCCAGAGAAATATCCTCCCACAGCCCGGCCTTGGTACCTTCCCAGCCCCTATTAGCAACCAAAAACATCAAGGTCACGTCTATTGTGCGTCCCCCACACTCTGAGCCCCTGAGAGCAGGTCTTTGTCCATCTAGTTTGTCTCTGTCACCCTAGCGCAGTGATGGCGAACCTATGACACGCATGTCAGAGGTGACACAAGAACTCATATTTTTGGTTGATTTTTCTTTGTTAAATGGCATTTAAATATACAAAATAAATATCAAAAATATAAATCTTTGTTTTACTATGGTTGCAAATATCAAAAAAATTTCTATATGTGACACGGCACCAGAGTTAAGTTAGGGTTTTTCAAAATGCTGACACGCCGAGCTCAAAAGGTTCGCCATCACTGCCCTAGCGCCTAGAAGAGCGTCCGTATGCGGCAGGGACGGAACAATGCTTGTTTCTTTTCGAATGTTCGTTCTGGAATATGACGGTAGTTGACATACCATGCTCCGTGAGTTTCAGGTGTACCACACAGTGATCTGACATTTATGTCCTGAAGAAGTGGCCACCATGAGAAGTCTAGACCCACCTGCCACCGTGCCAAGTCACACGATACTGTCCACTGTGTTCCCTATGCCGTACATTGCATCCCGTGCTGTACATTTTATGCTGACTTTTTAGGTTACAAATATGTACCTCTTAATCCCCTTCGCCTTTTTGCCCATCCCCCACGGCCCAACCCTCTGTGGCCACTGTCAGCTTGTATCTAGGAGTCTGTTTGCTTTGTTCATTGGTTTAGTTTTCCAGATCCCACATCTAACGATACAGTATTTGTCTTTCTCGGACTTATGTCCCTGAGCACGACACCCTCTAGGTCCGTCCACGCTGTTGCAAACGGCAGTCTCACTCCTCTCTATGGCTGAGTCACAGGCCATTGCATAGATGCGCCCCCTCTTCATCCACTCGTCTATGGATGGACGCGTAGGTGCTTCCATAGCTTGGCTGTTGTAAGTAACGCTGCCCTGAACATAGGGGCGCGTGTATCTTTTCAAATTAGTGTTTTCGTTTTCTTCAGATAAATGCAAGGGGAGAAGGACGGTGTTTATTGAGTGAAGGAGTGAGCATTGGCCGGCCTGTGTTCCCCCACAGCTTGCAGGCAGCAATCCGAGAGGGCCCCGCACTCCCAGCCCCTCCTCTCTGCCCTGAGACACAGGGGCCATTTGGGGACCTGAGTATCCTGGCCCCCTGCAGGCTTGTTCCAGCCGGGTCTAACGGAGCCAGGAACCAGGTAGAGCCCTGGGAGGGCCCAGCCCCCTCCACACCTGGCTGCTTGCTGGAACCTGTGCCACCGGACTTGGAGCCTTTTGGTGAGAAATGTGCATTTTGGTGGGCAAAATGGTTTCAGGAAATCTCGACCCATTCATGTGCAAATGCTGGGCTTCTGGGTCCTCAGCAGCTGGGGCTTTGACGAGCAAGGGTCGGTGGAAGTGAGGGGCCAAGGGGCCTGAGGCCACTCAGGGGCCAGGAGTCAAGGCCAGGCAGACACTCAGGCCGGAGTCCAGTGGGCCCTGGGCCGCAGCCCCTCCCCCGTGGAGCCCTCCCTGCTGGGTGTGGGGATGAGGCTGCCGCAGGCCCTGCCTCTGGCCCCTGTCATGCTAGACCTCTGCCCACACCCACTCCAGGCGGGGGGCTCGTGCCGAAAGAGCAGGGAGTCAGCCCACCTCCCCCGCCTCAGTTTCCTCATCTGTAAAATGAGGTCTGGTTGCTTCTGTTTGTTTCTGGCCCTGAAAGTTGCAGAATTTTAGGGCCGCCATCTGGTGCATAACACAGAATCCTTGAATACTCCCAGTGACGGGGCACTCACTCTTGAGACCAGACGGGCTGCATTCATGAGAAAGCTATGAGGGGCCGTGGGGAGAGCAAGGCTGTGCAGACATTTCCTGCTGCCCAGGATATGCTGGGCACTGCGGCAGTTTGGGGGGCAGACAACAAACAAAATTAATGAAACGCCATGCCTCAGGGAAGGCGAGGAGGAAGATGGGGAAGGAGGCAGGAGGGCCATGGGCATGCCGGGTGCGTGCAGGATGGGAGCTGCAGTTTTCCTCGAGTGGTGGGGAAAGGCCTTGCCGAGAAGAAAGTGGCCTTTGAGCACTGATGTGCGGGCGGAAGCCAGCGAGTGGACGCGTGAGGGTGTGCCAGGCAGGGGCCCGGCCGGGGCAGAGGCCAGCAGGCCGGACTGGAAGAGTAGGGAGGCCGTGGCTGCAGGAGCGGGTGAGGGAGGAGCAGGTGAGGCGGCAAAGGGCCTTGGGGGCCGTGGCAGGACGTGGGCTTTTACTGCGAGTGAAGTGGGAGCCATCGGGCAGTTTGGGGCGTTGCAGGAGCCGCTGTGACCTGCACTATCAGGGGCCCACTCTGGCTGCTGGGCTGAGACCAGGCCATCCTGGGACATCACCCAGGCAGCAGGTGGGTGCCCGGACCGAGGGGAGCCGGCGGGGGGAGGAGGCCCGACCGGCTGGGCAGGGAGCTAGTGCTTTGCAGGCACCGGCCTGGCCCAGCTCACGGGGATGGCCAGGTCGCCTCCGTGTCCTTCCCTTTGGTGACCACTGCCCTTCATTTGTTTTTCTCCTTTTCAATGAATGATTTATTTTCCGGTTTATAAAATGCACCCACCACACTTGCTCATGAGCTCACAGACCCAAAGGAAGAATGTCAGGAATTTCCTAGCAGGAG
>NW_005356944.1:3889299-3898242 GCF_000412655.1 Myotis brandtii | reverse complement strand
CGGAAAAGTCCCCTGCTCGCTCCTGTGGGCCGGCCGCTGGCAAGCAGGGGGCAGCACGATGCCCAGCCCTCGGGGCGCTGGGGCTCAGGGCCCACAGAACGAGACCCAACAAGAGGGAGAGGCAGGCAGAGGCTGGAGAGGGTCTGCCCAGCGCTGCTGTGCAGTCTTGGACAAATCACTTAATCCCTCTGTTCTGTTTCCCATCCAGCTGCAAAACAGCACTTAGGAGGCTGGGCTGGGAGCCTTAATTACCCGGCTTGCAAAGGCCTCCAAACAGATGAAAGCGCCTATTGAAGTACAAAGTGTGTCTCCAGTGACAAACTCAGGCCCTGGCAGGAGTGGAAGCGGGGCAAGGAGAAGGGAGGGGCCCAGGTCATCTGGCCCGAACACTGACCCAGCACGCTCCCCTGGCCGGGGCGGGGTCTCTCGGCGGCAGGCCCTGAGGCCGCCCCTCTCCTGTCCTCCTCGCTGCTCCCACCGAGTCCCTGCAGCTTTCCCCGCAGGCCGTCCTAGGGCAAAGCAGCGGTAACTGAGCAGATGTTGGCGGACTCCTGCCTTGGCCTGGCACTCAGGGCTCTGGCACACGGCCCCGGCCGGCCTGGGCCTTCTGTCCTGGATCAGGGCCCCCTCCATGCCGGCTCTTCTCCTGCCCAGATGTCCCTCTTCTCTCTTCTCTCCTCGTTCCTGCTCATCCTCCAGGGCCTGGTTCTGGGTGCTCGGGACCCCCTTCCTGGGCACATCAGCACCGGCATTCCCTCCCTCCCCCTCTCTGGGGTTCTCAGAATTTAAGTCCCTGGAGCCCACCAACTGCAGAAACTGGGCTGGATCCCCCGACTGCTGACCCACCCGTGCCCCCGCCACAGGCTGACTCCAATGTTCTGGAAGCATCTTTCTACCCAGAAGCAACCCGTTCCCTCTGTGGGGAACACCCAAACTTCCCTCCTCACCTCTCTGCCCCTCACTCCGGCCCAGGCCCCCAGACACTGCACTTGGCATTCTGAAATGCCTGCTGACATGACTCACCCCCTGGTGGCAATGGCCCCCCATCCTGTCCCTCAGTCAGCACTAGGGGGAGGGGACCCTTCCCAGCCCTCCACAGCAGCCATCTAGGAAGGACCGCAGTTCTGGGTATGACCAGGGCTGCCCAGGAAGACTCTGCACAGAGGGCCCTCCCCGCCCCCAACCCAGGGGCCCTGACCAGGCCAGCCTCCCCCCTCCAGGCCCCCAGCCTGTGCCCTGAAGCAAGGTGGCCTCCAAAGGTGCCAGTGCCAGCCCAGACCCCAAGGCTGAACCGAGGTCCCCGAGAGGAGAGGATGTGCCCCTGTCACCAGGGCTATCCTTGTCTCCTCAAGGTGCCCGTCACCCAGGGGGCGCCGTGGGGACTGAGTGTGAACTGGAACAGCCTTCCCCGAGAGCATGGTGACGGTGCGAGAAGCAGCGTGTGCCCGGCCCTCCACTCACCCTCCAGGCCTGTAGCCTGAAGGAAGGACTAGGGCCACCCACTGTCTCGCTCACACTGGAGGAAGCGTGGAACGGGGCAGTCACTGTAGAAATAGTCTGGCAGTTCCTCAATAGGTTAAACAGAGTTACCATAGGACAGCAATTCCGCTCCTGGGTATATGCCCCAAAGAACCAAGAACATAAGTCCACAACAAAAACCTGGACACAAACGTTTGTCCAGCACTAGTCACAGTAATAAAAACAACACAAAACAGCCCAAATCCCCGAACGAGGAATGAATAAACGTATGTGGCCCGTCCATGCAGTGGAATGCTATGCTGCCATAAAACATGAAGCTTGGACACATGCTACAGTGTGGATGAGCCCTGAAAACACTCTGCTGTGTAAAGGAAGCCCCACAAAAGGCCGCATAGTGTGTGATTCCATGTATACGAAATGTCCAGAACGGGAAAATCCGTAGACACAGAAAGCAGATTGGTAGCTGTCAGGAGCTTGGGGAGAGGGACAAGGAGTGACTTGATTCCAGAAAATGTTCTGGAATTAAATAGTGGTGATGGTTGCACAATATTGTGTACGTTCTAAATACCACTGAACTGTGCGTTTTAAAATGCTTAAATCTTATGTTGCATGTATTTACCACAATAAGAAAAATTGTTACACTCAGCCACCTCAGTGCCCACCAGGGGGGACGCTTAAATAACACAGAGTTCACATTTTGTGCCATTAAAAATGATGCAGAAAGATGCTCCCAAGATAGTAAGCGGAAAAAAGCAGGTTGTCAAAGGTTCGAATAGAAAGGTGTTTGAAAAATATAAGTGTACTAGTATGTGACATGTACAGAAGTTGTGGAAGGATAGACCCCACAGTGCCAACTGAGTATCTCTCAATGATGGACGAGGGAGGGTGTGTGTGTGTGTGGCTGTGGGTGCACACATTCGTTCTCGGTTATTTCTAAAATGTCCACAGCGGGAGAGATCAACCAAAGGACTTGTATGCATGCATATCAGCATAACCAATGGACACAGACTCTAGCGGGGTGAGGGCATGAGCAGGGAGGTGGGGAGGCAATGGGGGTATAAGGACACACATGTAATACCTTAATCCAGTGGTTCTCAAGCTTCCTAATGCCACGACCCTTTAATACAGTTCCTCATGTTGTGGTGACCCCCAACCATAAAATTATTTTCGTTGCTACTTCATAACTGTAATTTTGCTACTGTTATGAATCGTCATGTAAATATCTGATATGCAGGATGTATTGTCATTGTTACAAATTGAACATAATTAAAGCATAGTGATTAATCACAAAAACAATATGTAATTATATATGTGTTTTCCGATGGTCTTAGGTGACCCCTGTGAAAGGGTCGTTTGACCCCCAAAGGGGTCGCGACCCACAGGTTGAGAACCGCTGCCTTAATCAATAAAGAAAATTTTAAAAAACTAAAAAAAAACTCTATATATAAAGAGCCAGGGTCCGTAACGTTCAAAACGACCAAATGGACAACCAAATGCCAGGCTGCGTGTGCAGCAGGCTCGGGTTGGGGGGGACTGGCGATCGTGTTGAACTGCTGACTTCTCAGTCCCTCCCCCCACGGCTCCCGCAGGTGCTGCAGTGACCCAGCACTGACTGCTGAGGGGGCTATGGGCCCCGGGACGCCACGACACTGCGGTGGGAGTGGGCTGTGGGCCCCGGCTAGCCAGGGCATGGTGGAACTCTGGGTCTTGCACAATTGGGGGCATGGCTGGCCTTCAAACTGGACCCTGGCAGGAGGGAGGAGGGAGCCCCATTCCTCGCAGAATTGGCTGTTGGATAGCTTGCTGTCAGTGGCCTGCCAGCCAGAAATCCCATTCACCTGCACCCTGGACCCCGGCGAGCAGGCAGGCAGAGGCAATTAGGGGTGATCAGACTGGCAGGGGAGAGCAGTTAGGGGCGATCAGGCAGAGAGGTTAGGGGCAATCAGACAGGCAGGCAGAGATAGTTAGGGGTGATCAGGCAGGCAGGTGAGTGGTTAGGAGCCAGCAGTCCCAGATTGAGAGAGGGATGTGGGATCTGGCCTAAACCGGCAGTCAGACATACCCCAAGTGGTCCCTGATTGGAAAGGGTGCAGTCTGGGCTGAGGGACCCCACCACCCCGTGCACGAATTTCATGCACCGGGCCACTAGTAAATAAATAAAATGTCCACAGCAAACTTTTGTCACCAGAAAACATTTTGGAGATGGAAAAGAAAGAAAGCAGCAAGACTTCTCTAAAGCCCCACCAGCCCATCACGGAATAGGGAGGTGTGGAGAGTCAGCACAAGCCAGCCCTCCTCCCAGGCCCTGTGGGCAATAAGTGAGGACAGGGTGGTCAGGGAAGCCCCTCCCCAGTCCAACTGGCCCGTGCATCTCCCAGCCACTGTCCCTTCCTGCCCAGGACAGCCAGAGGCCAAGGAGGGATTTGGAAGAAGCAGGGAGGGAAAGGTATTCCAGGGCCAGGGAAGACGAATGACTTTCCTCTGTGGACCAGTGGTATAGCATCCATTCACTCACTCATCCATCCATTCACTCACTCACTCATTCATCCATTCATTCACTCATTCATTCATTCACTCACTCATGTCTCTGTTGGGCCTAACATTGCTGAGTGCCTGCTCAGGCCCCATGTGAGGGTCTGGGAAGCCCAGGAGGCTGGTTGAGGCAGAGAGGATGCAGGAAGGGAAGGGGAGGATGGGAGGCCCGCTTCAGCCCTTTGCACCAGCCCCCATTCCCTCCAAATGCCGGGCAGTGTTCTGACCTCCTAGGAGGCAGGGGAGCTTGGGTCTGCCTGCCTGGACTGAGAGGGGATGGTGGCTGCATCCCCTCAGAGGGAGCCCTGGGCGTTCACCCAGGGAGAGGCTGCGTCTCCTCCAAACCAGCCACATTCTGCTCCCCAAACAGCTTGGAGAACACCCCAGGCCCATTGGTGCCCTTGCAGTGGACTTGACTTTAATTTGTTAAATCAACAAGTGATGAAGCCCTACTGTGTGCCAGGCCCTGTGCCAGGCCCAGGTCTTGGTGCTGGGGCTTCACATAAAAGTCACACACGGGCCCTGCTAGGAGTTCCCGGTCTGATGGTGTTTTTTGGGAAAGCCTTCTAAGAAACCAGATACAACCCTGGCCAGTGTTTCTCAATGGTTAGAGCAGGTTCAATTCCCGGTCAAGGGTATGAATGTGGGTTTCAGGTTCAATCCCTGGCCTAGTCAAGGCATGTGCAGGAGGCAGCCAATCAATGTGTCTCTCTTACATCAGTGTTTCTCTTTCAGCTCTCTCTCAAACCAATCAATACATTAAATTTTTTTCTTTTAAAGAAACCAGATACAGGTAATATGCATAAAATGTACATTATTCTCCAACCCCAAACCTCCTTTGGTGCCCAACAAAACAAGTTCCACACACCCCGGTGGAATGGAGCCCTGTTGTGTTCACCAGCTCCCTGTCCCACCTGCCCCCCCTCACTCACCACCCTCCAGACACACTGCCCTTTCAGGCTGGTTCTCCAATGCTCCAACCTCTTCTACACCAGGGCCTTTGCACTTGCTGTTCCCATCACCTGGCACATAGTAGATGCTTTATAAGCATTTGTTGAATTCATGAGTGATTAGAAAAATGGGGGTTGCTGATCCCCCAATTACTGCCTGAACTTCTGCAGTGGGGACCTTATCAGGTGGCTCTCTGGGCTTGACTGTGGGTTGTTGTTGTTTTTTTAACTGTTGTGAGAACCCGCAGTAATCGCTGGGCTCAGCACTAATCCTGAATTAATGAGGCAACACTGGTTCTTTGGTGTTAATATTCTCTGAAGTTCCACTCAGAGAAAAACAAAAAGAAAGACACCCCCCCCTCGCCCTCCCACCCACCAAAGCAAGGCACAAGTGAGCATCCCAAAGTTTGGGGTGAATCAAAACCAAAGAAAAAAGCAGAGCCTGGCCCCGAAGTTTGGCCGGGCCGCCTTTGAGGGCCAGCTGTGCCCGGCGCGTTTGTAGTGCGGTGCGCAGCCTGCCAGATGTTCCCGGGAGGACTGCCACTTCAAACGCTCCACTCAGCCCATTACCTGCGCAGCCTTTGTGTATTTCAAAGGAGAAGCCAGTTGAACTTTCCCTGTAATCATTAGGGCCCAACGTGCCTTTCATGGACCATTAGGGAACACTGCAAGGAGACTCCCCGATCATTACCAGGTTTTGATGGCCTCAGAGCCCACCTGGAGAGGCCGCCGGCAGCCACCTGGAGTGCGAGCTTACAGCACCCTCTCTGGGGAAGGCCAGGCCCCCACCCAGCCGCAGCGTGGACGGGCAGCGCAGAGGTTCCCCGGATCTTGTGCATGGGCGTGGGGTCCCGCTCCCGGGGCAAGAAGCCCGACTCTTCCACCTGCTGGCTGGACACGGGGGGGGTAGGTCCCTGAGCCAGGCCGTCTCACAAATGTAGGTTCAACTAATACTAGAACCCAGCTTGCAGGTTTGCTGGGAAGTGCCGGCATTTATGATAACAATACAGCAAACAAATATATAGATGGTTGAATAGTATCCATTCCCGCGCGCCCCCCCCCCCCCCCCCCCCCGCATGTCCTAGATTAGGATGAGCCTGAACTCCAATGGCAGTGTCCTTACAAGAGACAGAGAGAAGACACAGAGATAAGTCCATGTGTGGATGGAGGCTGGAGGGATGTGGCCACAGCCTGGCAGCTCCTGGAGCCCCAGGAGATGGAAGAGGCAGGAAGGACCCGCCCCAGAGCCTTTGGAGGGAGCATGGCCCCGCGACACTGATCTCAGGCTCTGCCCTCCAGAACAGGGAGAGAACACACCCTGGTTTTTAAGCCTCCAAGTTTGCAGTAGTTTGACAGGGTAGCCCTGGGAAACAAATAAAAACTGTAAGTTATTGTTATTGTGGTTGTTTTTACGCTAAGGAATTCTCTGTGCAACTGTATGTCTCACCAGACACCCAAGCCTGCATGGGCAATGGCCTCTGTGGATGGGCAGTGAGGAAGGAGGGGCGGAGCCTAAGGGACAGAGATTTCGGAGTTGACAGGTCTGGGTTTGCAGTGTAGCTCCGTGCCTCTGCCCGGCTGTGGGCCTTTGACAAGTCACTACTCCTCTCTGAACCACAGTCTCTTCATCTATGAAATGGGGACCATTATATTCACCTCCGGAGCCTCCGTGATGATGACACTATATCAGGATGTAAAGCATTCTGCACATAGTAGGTGTTCAGTCAATAGAAAGGGTGTCTATTAGTTATTTATGCTGCAGGGCAAACTATCCCAAGGCTGCCTACCGTTCACAGTGAACAGGAGCTCTGCATCGGAATGTGGGAGAAGCTGAGCTGTTTCTGGCTCCAGGCCTCACGAGAAGTGGGAGCCAAGCCATCGGCTGGGGCTGCGGTCTCATCTGAAGACTTGGCTGTGGCTGGAGGCTGTGCCTCCGAGGTGGTTCGCTCACCTGGCTATCAGCTTGTGGACCTTTTGTGGGGCTACCTGGGTGGCCTCATAACACCATGCCCACTTCCCCCAGAGCATGTGGTCCAAGAGAGAACAAGGCGGGAGCAGCCATACCTTGAGAGTCATTACACTGTCACTCCTGCCACATTCTGCTGGTCACTCAGGTTAATGTGCTCCGATGTGGAAGGAGACAACACAAGGGCACAGATCTCAGGAAATGGGGTCATTGGGGACCATCTCGGAGGCTGGCTACCACGGTGCCTAAGAAGACCAAGATGTTGTTGGGGTCACTGGACACTAACAGAGGCTTCACTCTGCAGAATTGCCTTTGAGTCCAGCCTCCTGACGCTGGGCTGTAATTTTGTCTAACTCTCCTCCATATCTCGATGTGTCTCCCCCATAGGGCCACGCAAGGCCAGCATTTCCCTCCCCTTTTCCTAGGGTCATGGAGCTCATTATTGCCAGACTACTGGCCCAGGGCCCTAGTCAGCAGGCATCCGGGAGGCCTTACCCTTCTCATGGGAGCTCGGCCTAAAGATTGGAGCTGCACCAGGCTCAGGGCCCCAGGATCTGAGACATCCCAGGGCACTGGGCAGGCCTGAAGGCCCGACAGCAGTGCCACTGGAGTGTCCGTGTGGGCGCATGGTATGCACACGTGCATGCAGTCAACGTGTGCGCAGGTGCCAGTGTGCACATGGGATTGATACATAAGCAACCGGAACCCAAGTTCCATGTGACCCAGGCCTGGCCAACCACGGTGTCCCATTCTCCTGGCCACATGATTGGTTTAGAGATGACAAGTGACCCGAGTTTGTCCAATCAGGGGGAACCCCGGGACTTGGAATGGTTTGTCACGTAGTGAGAGACCACTGGAATGTCAGCCAGCCCGTGCACACCCCAAAAGTTTGGTCAAGAAATCAAAGAAGCTGTGATTTTGTCCTGCCCTGGACACCCTCCCCCTCCCACTGGTCAACTACACCGGCCTGATCCCCCTGAGCGCTGCCCCTGGACGCTGAACCTGGGCACGAGGTTCACCTCCAAGGAGGGAGACCTGAGAGGGCCCCCAGCATGTGCCCCAGCCCAGGGGTCCCCAAACAGAGGCCTTTCCTCCCCAGACATTCCAATGGGAGGAAAAGGAAGTGGCTCCAGGGAAACCCCGGGAAAAGGCCCAGGAAAGCAGCAGAGCCCTGGGCGGCGAGAAGGGAGAATTTCTCCTGCAAAAGGTCACCGTCTTGTGCATTCCGGCCCTGCGCTTGCAGCCGCCAGGGAATCTATGAAAGTGCTCATTCTTCTCCGGGCCCCACCCGAGCAGTCCCGGCCACAGTGGAGGGTGGACTCCGGGCCCGGGGAGAGGCCCAGCTTTCCTTTCTCTTCCTTTTCCTGATGGGCTTTGATGTTTGTTCAGAGTTCAGTGGGCACCAAGGCCAGGGTGTCACTCTCCTGAGAACATCTCAGAGGGTCCACTGGTCCCCTGCCCCGGAGCCTGGAGGGGGTGGGGACCCATGGGCGGGGCCCGGACACCCCCTGTCCTCCACTGAAGTCAGGGCTCCTCCCAGTGCTCAGATGACCTGCCTGGGCGGTGGCCCTGCTTCTTACAGGTCTGGTCAACCCGCCATTCCCCCCCCACACACATACACTCACACTCACACTCACACTTCACAGCCTCTTCTCACACTCTGCTCCCCATTCCCTTCGGAGCTGAGAAGATAGGGAGATGCTTGGGCTGTCAGATCCGGCCAGCGAGCCATGAGCCCGAGTCCCTGGATGACTCCGAGGCTGACACCCCCGGGCACACAGCTAGCACACATTCTCATGGTCTCGTGGTGGAGTCAGGGGTACCCAGACCCTGCTCCAAGACCAGGTAGCGTCCATTCCCTCTCAGGTGACCTGGCCAGGTCCTCTCACTTCTCCGAGCCTCCCGAGCCTCCGTTTGCTTATCTGTGAAGTGGGCACAAATTACTGTTGCTAAGAAGATTCAGAAGACACACCCCGGGCTCCAATTAGCAGGCATCTCACCCGGAGAGCCACAGAG
>NW_005356944.1:3883014-3889173 GCF_000412655.1 Myotis brandtii | reverse complement strand
CTTTATGGTAATTGATGGTAATGGTGAGTGGCCTTGGGGGGGGCAGGGAGGAAGCCCCCCAGGGGATAACTGAATTAGCCTAGAAAACAAATGACTTTCAGCCAAAACACATTCAAGCACAGAGCAAAGGATAAGACCTCGGGGGTCAGCAGGGCTGAAGGGTCCACCCTGTCCCCAAGTGCTTGGGACACAGGCTGAGCACAGGCAGTGACGGGGGCGGGAGGGGGGGGACTGGGGGGGTGGACCCTGGGCCAAGTCCCAGCAGTGTTTTCCTGGCCGAGCTGTGGTTCAAGTGTCAACTGAGGGGTCCTCTCTATGGATGGGGATGGGCTGAGGGTGTTCCTCTCTGTGTGGATGTAGATGTTTCCAGAACACTCAGGCCCAGCCCTAGGCGGGGCTCTGACCCCCTGATGGTGACAGGAGAGCAATGAACCTCAATGGTTGTGTCACAAAAAGGGCGACTAACTCACCCTGGTCTTAGCGGTGGAAGTCCTCTGTCCTGGGGACCCCTCTGCCCCCCGATAGTTGGTCACTGAGACAAAGTCACACAGCTACAGAGTGGCAGAGCTGGGGCAGGTCTGCTCCCTCTAAAACCAAGCCTACCTCTCCCCTGCTTTCATTCACTCACTCACTCACTCACTCACTCGTTCATTCACTCAGGAGGCACCAGTGCACACACTGTGTGCACAGCCCGGTGCCAGGTGAGGGCAGATGGGTCAGCACCACGAGGCTCCTGCCCCCGGGACCCCGATGTGTGCAGGAGGGTCCGCGTGGCCCCAGCTGAGCCCGTGACCAGCTCTGACGCGACACTTCAGCTCTGCTTCATCTGTCTCTCCGGCTCATCTTCTGCTCCTCTGACTCTCAAATGGTCCCTTAATTGGCCATTTGGCCCCTAAATTAGGGGCGATTAGGATCAACCCCCAAGCAGCATTTCAGATGGCAGCCAGGGGTCTGAAGCCTCTCGTTGGGACCCAGGGTCCTTCGAGTTGGTCACATAAAGGTCAGCCCTCTGGCCTGGCATGGGTGCCTGGGCAACCTCTGACCTTTGGCTCTTAAACGTGCCCCTGGCGATCAGACCCGAGACCCCGGTACTGACAGCGGGGTCGTCAGGGTGTGCGATGCAATGTGCAGGGGGCCCGCAGGAGCCTGCAGCTTCTAGAACGTCCCACGTGGCCAGCAGCCTGCTGGGTACCATTTCCGTTTGCACCCCTGCAAACATCAGCCCCGCATACAGAAACCCATCTATGCACGTGCCCCACCATGGCCACGGCGCCCTCTGCCATGGGCGTGCGGCTCGGCTGGCAGGAGCCGCCTCTCCCCAGCTACTTAGACCTGGACAAGTTTGCCAACCCCTCCACGCCTCAGTTTCCTTGTCTGAAAAACGAGGGCAGCCCCAGTGCCCCCAGTTCTGTTGTGTGAGAGAGTTCTCTCCCCACCCCTAGGCCGGCGACACAGCGGTTGGAGAGGCCGCGTGGCTCAGGGAGCTGCCAGCCGCCATCGCTCTCACAGTCCTGTCGTGAGGTCACAGGCCCCGCTGAGGATCTGATGAAAGTGACGAGCGTGCACAGCGAGTGAACAATTGAGCACTAGGCCGGGCAGGTCTGCCTCCTAGAGCCAGGCAGGTGGTGCCCAGAACAAGGGGTGCTGCTGAAGCCCCCATCACGGAGCAGGGCTAGGGGTGCCTTTGCTTCCATTGCTGCTGGCTGTGGTGTAGGAGGGGGCCTTGGGTTCCAAGCCCCGCTCAGCCACAGCGTGGATACAGCCTTGGGGGAGCCAGGCTGGCTCTCTGGGCTTCATTTCCCCCTCAGAACACGAGCTGGCGAGGTTCCCTCTACGGCTGAGCCGGCAGGACGGCCAGCACGCAGTGCACCCAGGTGTCGGACAGCACCCGGTGTTTCTGTCCACTCAACAGGCCGGCAGGGCAGGTGTCAGCGGTGCCTGCTCCGTTACCTCGGCAACAACAACAACGAAATGCTCCTGCTGGCTCCCCACACCTGGGAGGGCAGGTGCTTGATGTGGGCTCTGCTGTGTGAATCGAAACCCCTTTGCTGCGGCCTCAGGAGCTGGCTCGAGCACCCAGGAAGGGCCCACCCTGCAGGTTCCGGGCCACAGCTCTCAGTCCTGCAGCACCTCAGGGCCCTCCCAGAGCCGAGCTGAGAGCCATCCCTGTGGAATGCTACACCTCTGAGAGTTGCAGCCCCCAGTGAACTGGCCGCCATTGTTCCCGGCCTCCCAGCTGCCTCTCACCTGGGGCAATTTATGGGGTCACGAACCATCTCGAGGGTGCAATTCCCTGCCCTGGTACCAATTGGCCCCAAAGTGCTTTACAACCTGCTTATAGCACCAAGGATGGGAGCAGGCCCCCCAGAGACGGCTGAAGCCCTGGTGGCCCACCATTTGGCACCCAGGTGGGGGCAGGCAGGGACGCCCAGGTCCTGCCACCTGGAGCCCCAGCCCAGCCAGGCCACAGGCCACACCGGCTCCTTCCTCCTGCCTAGAGTTTTGTTCAGGCTCTTAAGGGGTGGGAAGGGGGTAATAAAAACTGCTTTTCAAAACTGTTGTGAGCATTCAATTAGATGACAGATGTCGAATGCTCCGTGAATGGTTATGATTTTATTAACATGAAAGTGGAAATTACACAGGATCTCACCTTCCAGAGACAAGACTGCTGCTGGGTGAAGCCTCCCTGGGAGTGTGGGCCTCTTCCCTCTGTGGAAAAGAGCGCGGTCTCACCAATGATTTTACAGCAAAGACCCGCGTGCCCCACAGCCCGGCAGCAGACAGACCTCCGGCCCGGGACCCGCCGCCTCTCCCAGCGGAACCACCATTCTGACTTGCTCTACCTGTCTGAAGAATACCGCTAAGCCTCTCTCTGCGTCTCGCCTTTTCCCCCTTCATTACGGTCGTGGAATTTGTTCGTGTCGATGTGTGAACTTCCTGGTCACCCACTTTTCTCTGCTGTCTAATATTCCACGGTGTGAATGTGCTCCGGTTCCTTCCGTCATGCCCTGGCCGAAGGACAGGGGCTACAGGACACAGGGGCTCAGAACAGACCCGTCACGAAGGGACATCTGCTCCGCCGTGGAAATGGGAGTCTTGGCCTCACCCGCTGCTTCTTCAACTCTCTCCGTGGCGGGAGGGAGAGCCGGGCTGGGGACACACAAGGCCGTTTACCCCCAGGTCCTTGGGGACGCTGGGCTAGCCTGGAGCTCAGCCAAGCTTCCCTGTCTCCTTCTTCATCACCCCCCCCCCCCCCCCACACACACACACACACACTTCATTCCTGCCACCAGTATTTTCTGAGCCACTACAGTGTGTCCACGGAGCACGGCGCCATGTGCTGGAGAAACAGGGGTGTTCAGGGGGGCAAGGTCCCTGCACCGTGAGTCGTGTGCAGGGGAAGCACACAGAGTAAGTGAACACACAAATAAAGGCCTCGCTTCCGCTGTGCTGGGACCAGACGGCTCTTCTGGCGTCTGTTCCCTCCCCACCCCATCCCGGGGTTGAGCCCCGTTACCTAGACAGGACCCTTCCCGCACTTCCTTAGGGTCAGAGGAACTGCCCTCTGGGATGGGGTGCCTCCTCCCTGGCCGCCCGCCCGCCCGAGGCTGCCTGGGCCACTGTGTCGTGGCCAAGGAGGCTTTTCACTCTTCAAATGCTTGGGCAGCTCCCATGGTGCCTTCTCCCGGGGGCTCCATGAAATTCTCAGAGACCCGTCAACCCTGGCGGGTGCAGCCGCAGCTCTTTGATTTACAGGACAGATGTTTGTCAGCTCACACTCGGAGGGGCCCGGGGAGGAGGGCGGCATTGAATAAGAATCAGGGTGTCAGCGTCCAAAAGGTGGCATTTCTCCGCTCTAATTCCTTGACGCCCAATATGGCTCAGAGCTGGGCTGTTAATGGGCAGGGAACAAATTGGGGGCTGCCACCTGTGGTTCTTCCAAGGGGAGGGAGGGGGGCCGCCTTCACGGTTCAGGGGCCGCGGGAAAGCGCGCGTGCTCCCGGCCTGACATTGACCTGCTGGCGATGCTCCCTGGCCGCTGAGCCTCAGTTTCCCGGTTTGGGAAAGAAGGCCGCTCGGGGCAGTAGATGCAATGGTGCGTGCACACGCCCTGCTCGTTTCTAGGCCTGGCTCCCAGCCACCCAGCAGGGCCACTGCCCGGCAGGCGGTGCCCTGCCTGAGGGGTTCACCCTTGATGCTGGTGCTTCTGGGAGGGGGCCTGGGAGAGGGCCTGGGAGACACTGGGCCTCAGAAGCTCTGTTGATCAGTCCCTGGTCTGTGAGTCGGAGGCCCAGCACAAGACTACTGTGCATGGCTCCACAGATCCTGGGTGATGCAGTACGGCAGCCCTGTCTAGGAAACAGGGGCTTACCCAAGGGTGGGGTGGGGAGGGAACAGATGCCAGAAGGGGCAGGTGCTGTGTGCTGGACAAAGAGGACCTGGGCAGTTGAAGAGAAGGGGAGAGAGGGAGGAGTGAGAGGAGGAACAGGGGCCGGGAGCGCCCTCCACCTCTTCTGCTGAGGGCTGGCTGATGTCCCTGTGCCTCAGTCTCCCCATCTGTAGAATGGAGCTGTGTACCCATAGATCCAGCACAGTCTGGGTCCTATAGATGGCGAGGAAATGGTCTAGAGCAGTTCTGGATGGGGCTTCAGAGAGAGGTCCCTCCTTGTCACAGGCTAACCTCAGTGAGAGGTCTTGGTCGGGGTTAAGAGGACGCACCCTCCAGAGGTGCCCAGACCCTGTTGGCCTGGCTCACCCAGGGCTCCCGGGAGCCTCCAGCCATTGCTGGAGCCCCTCGGTTCTCACACCACCCTCTGCAGCCAACCTGTCCGTTTCCTAGACGGGGAACCTGGGTCAAGCGCCTGGAAGGAACCTCTAGCCCCCTTGCTCTGAGGCAGGGGTGGTGAGAAACCCTAACCAGACTGAGCTGGAGCATATGTTTAAACAGAAGTGCCTCTGGTGTCCGCTGACCTGCCGGGAAGGCTGGGCTGGAGGCCTCGGAGGCCAGGGACAGGTTTCCTGTCCTCCCTCCTCCTTCCCTCTCTCTCCTCTCTCCTTTGTCAGTTACAGGGCTGTGCTGGGTACAGTAGTGGAGCTTACAGACACCAGGCCCAGGGGGTTTGAACAAACTGCATGTCATCACTTTACGGCCGCTGTAGACAGTGCGACAAAGGAGGCCACGTCCTCTCTGCCCTCCCATTTACTCACCTGTGAGAGGGCGACAGGTGTGCTGGGAGTGAAGCCGGCTGAACCGCCACGCTTACAAGGGGGACCTCGCTCGCTATCTTGCTGGAGTCACCACGGGGACTCAGATGATCCCTCTGGCCTTCCTTCCTTCCTTCCTTCCTTCCTTCCTTCCTTCCTTCCTTCCTTCCTTCAGAACTGGGTTCAAATCCAGTTGATTACCTTTGCGACTCTGGGCCAGGCAGTCACTGAGCCTCATTTTCCCCATCTAAAAGGGGGCTGTGTGCCCTAACTGTTTGGCTCAGTGGATAAAAGGGGGCTGTGAAATTAAATGTGTAGCAGAGCGTGCTTACACACGCACTGCTGGGCACGGAAGAAGGCTTCGTAAGTGTCAGCCTCCCCCCTTCCATCATCATCATCACCACGGTCCTGCCGGCACAGCGCCGGGCACACATCAAGCACTCAGCTCCCCGACCTGGCCCAGCCTGCCTCAGGGCCGCCAGTCCTCCGAGGGCAGAAAGAGAAGGTGCCCTGTGGAACGGTGGTTGTTTTGGAGAAAGGAAGTCACTCTGTGTACCAAGTTGGAAGGACAGTCAGCTGTGGCTGTGACTTCCCACGGCAGGGCAGGTTTCTGGTGGGGACAGAGGTCGGCAATCACAGGCCAGGGGCTCCAGTACCTTCCAATTTCAATATTTTAATTCTACAGCTTTTAGCGAAGTCACTGTTAGCGCCATTCATGTTTTCTCATTGAGATATTTTTTGTTTTCCTTGACTAGGCCACACGGGCCGGTCAAAATAGTTCCCATCAGAACACACTGCTGTTCTGATGACGGACATCAGTCGGAAAAGAGAATTCACTTACAGAGTGTGGCTTTACAGCCAGGTTGGCGGCACCTGTGACCACACATGACAAAATAAGGCACAGGCACCCCCTTGCCCCCCGCCCCGGCACTGCCCAACAGGGGAGCTGGGCCA
>NW_005356944.1:3876833-3882931 GCF_000412655.1 Myotis brandtii | reverse complement strand
GGGGGGGGGGGGGGCGGGGGAGGGGGCCCAACCGGCAGCAAAAGGCCTCCAATCCCAGGTCCCGAGCCACATGGGCCACTGCTGGTGGCTGCACCTTAAACACAGTCCCAGACTGGCCCAGAGAGTCCGAGGAAGTCCAGTGGCCCTCAGAATAGGCGGGAACAGGGCAGTTTCCTGAATTCAGGAGAAAGGTGCACATCCTGCCCCGGGCCCGCATGTAGACCGGACCCACCTGGGGAAGAGACCATGGGGGCCAGAGATTCTGCTCTGAGAGTGGACAGGCGAGAGAGCGGACAGGTGTGAGAGGACAGGTGAGAGAGTAGACAGGTGTGAGAGTGGACAGGTGAGAGAGAGGACAGGTGAGAGAGTGGACAGGTGTGAGAGGACAGGTGAGAGAGTGGACAGGTATGAGAGTGGACAGGTGAGAGAGTAGACATGTGTGAGAGTGGACAGGTGAGAAAGTGGACAGGTATGAGAGTGGACAGGTGAGAGAGTAGACAGGTGTGAGAGTGGACAGGTGAGAAAGTGGACAGGTATGAGAGTGGACAGGTGAGAGAGTAGACATGTGTGAGAGTGGACAGGTGAGAAAGTGGACATGTGTGAGAGTGGACAGGTGAGAGAGTGGGCAGGTGTGAGAGTGGACAGGTGAGAGAGTGGACAGGTGAGAGAGTGGACAGGTGTGAGAGGCGTCTCCACGGGTATCTTCCCGGTGTGATGTGGGAGGGGACACTCTTAAGTGCCCAGCACTAGGGGGCAGACTGCCTACCCTAGAACCCCACTCTAATCTGCTGGTGTCAAATGTGCCTTTGGAGGGCGTTTCATGCCATGGGAAATGTGTACAGCTATGTGGAGAGGGCAATATAATTTAAATGTTTTTATTTTTTTAAGATACTTTTTTAAAACCTAAGAAAGAAATCTACCTAAACAGAAACTAGCTCATAATGTAGCCATGATATTCCAAGTTTTACCATTGTTTTTGTTCTGCTTCTCTGGGTTTTCCAATTTTCTACCCTTGAAACAGTACCACTGTTGCAATGACAATGCCCAAAATCAACTTAATTGAGGTGTGATTGGAAATACAATTCACCCTGATGTTAACGGTACCCCTCAATGAGTTTGGACAAATGTCAGGGCTTGTTTATTCATCACCCCAAACAAAATACGGAGCATCCCCCTGTCCCCAGAGAGCGCCCTTTGGGCCTTTCGAGATTCCCAACCCCATCCCCAGCCTTAGCCACCACCCATCAGCTTTCTGTCACCATACATTAGAGGTGTCTTTCTCTAGAGCTGCTATTGCATCTTAAAAAATAAAAATAAGGCAGTGCACTCAGAGGTCCCAGATCTGTCTCTTGCTTCAGCAGTGTTTGGACGGAACAGACCCAGGGACACCCCTCCTTCCAGCCTCAGACCACTCTCCAGTCTCATCCAGTCACCACCTTCAGAACCACCTCCGGGACCAGCCAACACACTGTTTTTTTCCTACTTTAACTCCTTATTGCCGAACAACCAGGAGCTCCCAAATTCGTCCCAATTATTCCACCGAGGTGGAGGCTGCGGTCAACCGCCTGACCAACCTGCATCTGCGCACCTCCTACACCCACCTCTCTCTGGGCTCCTATTTCGACCGTGATGATGTGGCTCTGGAGGGCGTGGGCCACTCCTGCCACAAGATGGCGGAGAAGAAGCGCGAGGGCGCTGAGCATCTCTTAAAGTTGCAAAACAAACGTGGCGGCTGCATTCTCTTCCAGGACGAGCAGAAACCCTCCCAAGATGAGTGGGCAAAACTCAGGACGCCATGGAGGCTGCCCTGGCCTTGGAGAGGAACCTGAACCAGGCCCTTTCGGAGTTGCGTGCCCTGGGTTCTACCCGTGCAGACCCTCATCTCTGCGACTTCCTGGAGAACCACTTCCTGGGTGAGGAGGTGAAACTCATCAAGAAGATGGGCGACCACCTGACTCACAGCCGCAGGCTGGCCGGCCCCCCAGGCTGGGCTGGGCGAGTATCTCTTGGAAAGGCGCCCGCTCAAGCACAACCAGGAGCCTTTGGAGCCCAGAGGCCTTTGAGAGGCCCCTCTGCATCCCCTGGTGTCTCTGGCTTTTACCTGAGCCTCTTCCCGAAACTACTAGCCATTCTTTAACCAGCCTGGAGCCCTCTCCCATGCATTGGACCAAATGAAACAATAAACAATAAAGTTTTTTGCAGCAATAAAAATAAAAAGTGTGGCAAAGACAGCCTTTAAATGAATAGCAATAGCTACTCCTCTGCTGTACATCTCGGTATGCCAGGTGGTCCCTGTATAATTGATCTCTTACCGTGGCCGGTGTGGCTCAGTTGATTGAGTGTTGTCCTGCGCACTGAAAGGTTGCTGGTTGGTCAGGGCGCATGCCCAGGTCGTGGGCTCGATCCCTGGTAGGGGGCGTGCAGGAGGCAGCCGATCCATGTTCCCTCTCACAGCAATGTTTCTCTCTCTCCCTCTCCCTTCCCCTCTCTCTAAAAAATTTTTTTTAAAAAAAAAGAGAAAGGAGATGTGACCTGTTTAAGACAAAGTTTGACCTTTCCATTGATAACCTTTTCTAATTCTCACGTTAACCCTGAGAATTAGGTGCCTTTTTTGCTCTTTTACAAATAAGGAAATGGAGGCTCAGAGGAATCGTCCCCTTTCCCACTCTGCCATGGCCCCTACCGTGTCCCCTCCCCCGAGACTCCACAGGCCTTGCTGTCCCAGTTCGCTATGGCAGTTCTCCTTTTTCTGATGAAGGTTTTCACCAGCACCCAGAGGCTCCTGCAGTTACAAAGCACTTCTCAACCATGGGTGGGGCAGGGGGCTGGGGAGGGGTGTGGGGAAGTGCTTAAGAAGGCGCGTTTGACACTGTGATGCAAATGTCTAACCATAAAGTGAGAAGAAAAGCAATTATTTCCCTAATGCCAAGACTGGAAATGAAGCTGAACAACGTTTTCCTCACCGCGGGGACGTGGGTTAGAAACAATGACAGCCTCATTTGCCACCTTCCCTAGGAGCAACCCCGACAAGGTTGGTTGAAGGAGGGCGGCCCCAAGTAAAGGGTCCAGGGGCCATTAGAAAGAGCCCAGCGAACATCAAATCCAGAACAAAGCCACCAAGCCCAGCTCTTCTGGCCATCTGTGCCTGAGAGCTGGGGCCGTGCCTGGTCTGACGGGGCAGCTGGGATGACCGGGACCTGGCTGGCCTTGCCCACTCCACTCAGTGAATGAAGTCTCACCAGGTGAGTCAGCTGGCTCAGCCACCAGGACCAAATCAAGTGCAGCCTGGAAAGAGAAAAACCAGCCCAACCCAGCACCCTGGGGGCTGCAGGGGGCTATGTGCTTTGAGAAGCTTGGGAACTGGCCCTCACCTTCAACTTGGCAGCTCTCACCTGGACAGCCTTAGCCGCAGCGCCCCCTGCTGGCTAGCCATGCCTTGTCTCTGCCCTTCTTGACTTGAACCACATGGACCAGGGGCGCCAACAAGCCCGCCCAGACTCCGCCCCGCAGCCCACAGGACTGCAAACCCTTGCTGGTGCCTCAGCCTCCGTTTCCTCACAGGTAGCACGGATTGAGCCTCTAAACCAGCGGTTCTCAACCTGTGGGTCGCGACCCCTTTGGCGGTCGAACGACCCTTTCACAGGGGTCGCCTAAGACCATCCCGCCCGTCAGATATTTACATGACGATTCATAACAGTAGCAACATTACAGTTATGAAGTAGCAACGAAAATAATTTTATGGTTGGGTCACAACATGAGGAACTGTATTTAAAGGGCCGGAAGGTTGAGAACCACTGCAACTCTGAGCACTGCTGGCACTCCAGACAGAGCTTCCGGGGACAGCCATCACTCTTCGTGAACCACACTCCGGGCACCTCATGTCCACTCTCCCATATGACCACAGCACAAGGCTGAACGCAGGCACGAGGAGGCCACGGGCCCAGCAGGTCCATGACCTGCCCAGGGGGTGGATCTGTGCCGCACAGGGTCTGACCCCAGAGCCCAAGGGAGCCCACAAGGCCTCCCCCAGAGGCCGCATGGCCTGGATTTACAAGCCCATCCGCCTGAGTTCAAATAGCAGGTCCACCACTTACCGTGGAGTGCATCCTGGGGCCACTCTCCCACTTTTCTAGGGCTCCCATCTGTTCAATGGGGGGGACGGGACAAGGTGTCATGGAGGGTACTTGTGGAGGGTTAAGCCTGTAAACACCCCTAAAGTGCTTGTAACAGAATAGGAGGCTGCCTCCTCTGCCATCTTCCTGAGCTCCCAGAGCAGGCCTGGGGGGGCGGGGCCCTCTTTTCCCACCACCGCGGGGGAGGGGCCGCAGGTGGGGGTGGAGCCAGAGGCTCGCGTCCCCCACCTCCCCCAGCCGCATAGGGGCTCGTCCCCCGTGCAGACCTTGACATCCTCCCCAGGCCCCGCATTTATCCAAGATCTTTAAAAACGAAAGCTGCAGGGGAGGGTAATTAACTTTAATAGGAGCCGCCTTCGATTTAAAGCCACAGGGGGGGAAGTAATTAGATTTAACAGAAGCCGAGGCTTTCTGAACCGAGACACACGGCGTGGGGGTCCCCGCTCCAGAACGCCTTGGAGATGATGTCTTCTTTTGTAAAGACTTTGCTGGTGACATTTTCGGCGTGCTCCGTCATTAACGCCAGTCACCGACCGGGGTGTGAACGTGGCCTTGGCTCATTGAAATTCATTAGGCCTGGCACCGGGTTCCTTTCCGGAGTCCCCGCCGTTTGCCCTCCCCTCGCCTTTGCGCCGAGCGAGTGTAGCTCTTCCCCCAAACCAGCCTCCAGCGCCCCACACCCAGGAGTTGGGGGTGGAGAAGGGCTGGAGGAAAAATGAGAAAGAATCCGGGTTGAGCCACAGCCCCGGGGAGGACCCCTCTCTTTCCGCCAGGGCATGCCATCCCCTGGAGGTTGTCTGCATTCTCAGAGCATCCTTAGAGAAGGCCTCTGGTTTGCATGAGCCACTTCACTGGGTGGCCCCGATTTCCCCACCTGGTGCCGGCCCCCACCCCGGCAGCGTGCGCGTGGCTCCGCTGCCCCTCCGCACCCGGTAAGGGGCTCCCCGACCTCTCCATCCGCGCTGCGCTCAGGGACCCAAGGACGGCACCAACGACAGAAACAGAGGGGCCCCCTTTCTCCCAGCGCCCGGGCCTGAGCTGTAAGTCAGTTTCTAAATCTGAGCTTGCAAGCCCACCGAGCCCCAGAGGCCCCAGCACAACCACCGCGAGCGCGGCTGTCAGAGCCGAAACCCGGGCTGATGCGCCATCTAGCGGCGCCCGCGCGACGCCCTATTGTTCTCCGGGGGCGGGGTTCGAGCCCGGCCCCGCCCCCCCGTCGGGGTACAATTTATGGTCATCAAGTAAAGGGGCCCGGGGTGGAGGAGGGGCAAGGATCTCGAGAACACAGGCTGGGAGAATGTAGAGGGTCCGCGCTGCAGGAGAAATGCCATCGCGCGGCTTTCCATCGGGGTGGGAGGGTCGGCACCGTCGCGGGAGGGAGCGAATGGGGCTTTTAAGGGGAGAGGGCCCTAAAGCCGAGGCAACGTTTCTCCGGACAGGGGGTGAGGATGCAAAGCTCAGTGTCCCCCGCCCCCCCCCCCCAATCTCTAGTCCCGGCGTTCCAGCCCCAGCCCCAGATAGCGCCCCGACGAGCGCATTCTCTGGGGAGCCGCAGCCAGAGGCGGGGCCCCGTCAAACTCGCCCAGTCAAGAGCGACCTGGCTGCCCACCCCGCCACCGAGCCACGGGGAGGAGCTCCTCTGAGCACTGAATTGGGGCCTCTGCTCCCAGATCCGGCGACCTGGGCGGGATCACTGGGTAGGGCCCGGGGAGGGGGCTGGAACTGGAGGCGTGGTGTGAGTGGGTGTGTTGGGGGGCGGGGGCCTGATGCAATCCTGATAAGAAATGCTCGGGTGTCAGGGGCACCCACCCGCCGAGAGGGTAAGACGCGCTATATAAGGCCGCTACCCTGGAGCCGCTGCGCCCTCGGAACAGCGCACGCAGAGTGCACGGCTGGCTGAAGTGCCCCGCGGACACCCCACCTCCTCACGCACAGCCCCGCAGGGCGTCCCAGCTGCCGCCCAGA
>NW_005356944.1:3875347-3876705 GCF_000412655.1 Myotis brandtii | reverse complement strand
GCCACCTGCCCACCTCCGGCCCCCACGGCCCATCCAGCTGCTTCCTGCGCATCCGCGCTGACGGCGCAGTGGACTGCGCGCGGGGCCAGAGCGCGCACAGTGAGTGCCCGCCGGGTCTCCCTCCTGCCCAGGGTCCCCTCCTTCCTTCACCTCCTTCTAATCCCGCGGGCTCCCCACTCCCGGCAACACCAGGTTTTAGCAGATCCTCGTTCTGTACCCTCCCTGGGTCCCCCGACAGCGTGAGGACTGGGGGAGGGGGCATGGGCCCGTAGACCTACCACACCCATGGGTTACTCTCCCCTGATCGCCCCCCCTCCTCCCTTTGGCTCCTACGGACCCTTCACTCGTGGGAATCCCAGGACTTGGCACCTCGGCGTTCCACTCCCTCCCTGGGCCCCCAACAGCGTGAGGAGATGGGGGCAGGGTACGGGCACCAACCACGTCCACATATCGTCGGGCCCGCGGCCCCGGCTGCAGCTCTTTGCTTCTCTCGCATCAGGTTTGGTGGAAATCAGGGCCGTCGCCTTGCGGAAAGTGGCCATCAAGGGCGTGCACAGCGCCCTGTACCTCTGCATGGAGGGCGACGGCAGGATGCTGGGGCTGGTAGGTGTCGCCAACAGGCGGGAGGCGCTGGGACCGGGGCCTGCAGGGCGGGGGAGGGGCGCTGGATTCGATCCAGGGTTCCCGGGCTTCCTCCCGCTCGCGGGGCTCGCAGCTCCGAGGGGAAGGCTGGCTGCCAGGGCCAGACTAAGTTAACGTCCGACGTCTTTCTGCGGAAGTTTAGGGCCCGGGCCAGTGGCCCAGTGGCGGGAGAATGGGTCAAAGCCGCCTTCACGCTTACAGTTGAGCCAGAGGCCGGCCCAGTCGGATGGAGGGAACCCGTTACTTGGCTGTCTGCTGTGAAACAGGAAAACCCACCTCGGGCCTTTTCAGGCTGGGCTTGCTCTTGGGTGGTCCTCCAATCGGCTCCCCTCCCCACAGGATTTAAAAAAGAAAGAAAAAGGGTGTGTCCACAATTCGGGTCTTTTTCAAAAGGTCACTCCTCAAACAACTCAGGGGAAAGTGGCATTCAGGATTGGAGGTATTTTTAAATTAATTTTTATCTATAAGAAAAACGTTTTGCAGGCCCATCAGAATAATATTCCATGCGTTCTGTCCCTGGTGGCCATCCTGGTGTCCAGCTCACCTGTGCGGCAGATGCCTTCAGGGGTGAGATGGCTCAGCTACCCACCGAGTCTCGGGGCAGGAAGTGCCCGGAACAAAGACAGAGAGTTCAAAGGGAGCCCCCCTCCCCCGCCGCCCGGGGGTGACTGTGTGTGTGTGTGTGTGTGTGTGTGTGGGCCGGGGGCTTCACTGGA
>NW_005356944.1:3875083-3875318 GCF_000412655.1 Myotis brandtii | reverse complement strand
CCGCAGCACTAATCTTTTCAGTTCCCAAAAATTGTGCTGTGGCTTTGAGGGTTGTTTATTCCATTTATCCGGGGCCCTGCGTCGGGTTTTATGGCGGAGTCCTGAGTGAAAGGACACGAATGGAGGCCAAGAAAGGAGATGAGCGCCTGCTGAAAGCCGACACCCAAAGCCACGCAAACCCTTAGTTGCAACTGTAGTTATTGTGCCAATTACTTATTGGGGGGGGGGGGCGGGA
>NW_005356944.1:3869653-3874903 GCF_000412655.1 Myotis brandtii | reverse complement strand
GATTCCACATTCTCCTAGAAACTTGAAATCTTTTCATTTGTCTGGAAAAGAGAATGAGATGCTAACTTCTCCCAAAGTAAAATAGTCCATCACTTGGTTTTACTTCCCTTGTTTATGTATCTATTTGTATTTACCTCTCCTGCTGTCTGGTGGCTTTATCCCCGTGCCCGAGCTGCGGGCCTTATCAGGGCCTTATCAACACAGCGATCACCCACCTGCAGTTCAACGACCTTTGTAGGCTCGGGCAGGAATGAGACTGGGTGCCTCCTGGGGCTGTTTACTGCCCAGCCCTCCTGGCTCCCAGCCGTGGGCAGTCCTCTGGGTCCCCAAGGGGTAATGACACTGGTTGGCGTTGGAGACCGAACTTGCCCGCTGACACCTCCTCAATCAACTATGAATGGTCTGGGACCTGGCCCTGGTTTTCTTCCTCCCCCACACATTTCCGGCCAACCCCACCCCCTGCTGGGTGCAGGCGCTGTCCTAGGCCTGGGGTTGGGGGGAGGGGGGTGTCTTTATCTTGAGGATCCTGGCAGGCTGCCTGGATGGAACTGGAGGGGGCTGATGGTTCTCACAGGGGCACCAGGCTGAAAGGCCTGAGGACCTACCTCTCAGTGATTTGGGTCTAAATGGGGACTCGTCTTTAGTCTGGGTCCCAGGTCAGATTACGTGTGATTCTTAATTAAAAGACCGAGGAACGGTTCAGCAGGGTTTCCCGAAGTGCCAGTGGACTGCGAGGGAGTTTTTAATGTCGATACTTAGATATATTTACTGTAAAGAGATATCATGCCTCTGATGTTATGGATGTTATTGCTCAGAACAAGACTAAGTTTAAAAAGTGACATTGCATGGACAATGTAAGGGATCAATGCAAAGTATAGACAGATGTTGAGTAATCGTGAAATCTACCCGAAGTGTGTGTGTGTGTGTTTGCAGGTTGTAAATTATAAAGGTATAAAAAGTATAGATGTAAATCTATATAAAGTACATATACTTAGTATATACACTTAATGTATTTAACATATACATAACATTATAAATGTTACGGTACAGCATAGGGAATGTAGTCAGTAATATTGTAATTATGGTGCCAGATGAATGCTAGATCACTTTGTAAGTTATGTTAAAGATAAATCACTGTTGTACACCTGAAAACTAATATATTGTATGCCAACTGCAACTGAAAAATAAATAAAATAAAATGGTAAAAATGCTACAAATGTATATTGAAATGCAATAAGCGTAAATCTCTATATAAAAATAGGTACTTGAAGTACCTTTGTATTTCATATCCTACTTGATAGCCTTTAACCACACGCACACACAGGACCGACCAATGGAGAGCGGGAAGGGGTGCCCCCCGGAGCTCACGGTTGTCTGTTTTCTCCGCAGCCTCAGTTCTCGCCCGAGGACTGTGCTTTCGAGGAGGAGATCCGCCCCGACGGCTACAACGTGTACCGGTCCCAGAAGCACCAGCTGCCCGTCTCGCTGAGCAGTGCCCGGCAGAGGCAGCTGTTCAAGGCCCGGGGCTTCCTGCCGCTGTCCCACTTCCTGCCCATGCTGCCCAGCAGCCCCGCGGAACCCGTGCACCGAGAGCGCCCCTCGGAGCCTGACGCGTTCTCTTCGCCCCTGGAAACAGACAGCATGGACCCTTTTGGGATTGCCAACAACCTGAGGCTGGTGAAAAGTCCCAGCTTTCAGGAATAACTGAGGCTCCCACCTCCTCCCAGGCCAGGAGCCGCGGCCCGTGGTGCTTGCAGAGTGGCCTTGGCCGTGCGCCTACAAGTACGCCCTGGGCCCATGTTCTATTTAGCTCTAGGAAGAAACATGTAGAACTTGTATATAGACAGTTTGAAATTGGCTGTGCCCGTTTCTAGGGGATAGACTTGTATGATCGTAAAATTGTAAGTCCTTCACCCACCCCCTCCCCCTCCACTTCCCAGGTGCTATCCCAGCTCCCTACCCTGAATTTGGTCATTGCTTTCCATGCAGTTCAGTTCTACTTGAATACCGCCATTGACGGGGAAACTCATTATCTTTGGGGAAGTTCTGAAGCCAGGCTGAGGTTCTCCGCAGATTCCACCATCACCTCCGCAGGGACAGCTAGGAGAAAAGTGCAGGTGGTCAGCTCTGACTGGCAGTGGAAATGACTCACGAGAGAATTGGTCCAGGTCTCAACAGCAAGCCCCTCAGGACAGAATTGACGGGGTGCAGGCGTGGCCCAGCAGGCTTCCGGAGCAGGGGGACCCCGGGACTCCCCTCCAGCAGGGGAGGACTTGAGAACTCCCCACACTGGCTGGTTCTGGATGGAGAACCTGCCAGCCCACTTGGCGGTTCACCTGCTTCCCCTGGCCCTCCCTGCACGCAGCCAGAGCACTTGCTCAGGTTCCCCCCTAAGACCGGCCATTCTGCCACCTGCTCCGCGGCACGGTACCCTCCGCCCTTCCGTGCCACAGTGACGAGTTTCATCTGATTTGATCAGGGAGTGAGTGGGTTTCACATGAGGGCCTTTGAGAGGGACCCTCCCCTTTCCTCAGCTGTTTCCCCTCCCCCTCCCCAGTTCTCCCATCACGTTGGGGCTCTGGCTCCTACCTGAGCGCTGTGGATATTGGCCTAAAAAAAAGCAGGCGCCAAAAGCTGCTTCCGTTTCCTGGCCCTTTTGCCCCGGCACCGGCACCGAGTCACTCCGCATGGGGACTGGGCAGCTTCCAACCTTAGGTGAACCCCACGGTTCATTTGGAGGCCCCAGACCTGGCCAGTAGCTTGTGAAAGCAGCCACGACGTTGAGTTTTCCCAGCACTTAGTTGCCAACGTGATATTTATGACTAATTTATTTTGTTTGATAGGCACATCTCTTTATTTTCCTACTGTATTTATACCCCCAAATTGTATTTATGTGTACACACGAATTGGGGGTTTGGTTTTTTTGGGTGTTTTTTTTTTTTACAGTAAACCGGAGTTTGTATCAAGCGGTGCGTTGTTACGGCCCTGCGTGTTGGAGGAGGGAGGCGAAGGGGAGGCGATGGTGTTTTTGCTGCGTCCAGTACTCTGCACTGCCCTTCTGCAAGCTTTCTTTTTCAATTGCAGTTGCTATTTGATATTTTATATGGGGCCCTGACCAGTGTGGCTCAGTTGGTTGGAGCGTGATCCTGTGCACCGAAGGATCACCGGTTCGATTCCCCCAGGTACCCCGCGTTTCGGGTTCAATCCCTGGCCGGAGTTTGTACGGGAGGCAACTGACTGATGTTTCTCACATCCATGTTTTTCTCCCCGTCTCCCTCTCTCCAAAGGCAATACAAACATGTTTTTAAAAAGAAAACTTAAATATTTTATATTGGTTTCAGGTGTACAGCATAGTTAGACATTGAATTTCTGAAATGAGTCCCCTGATAAGTCTAGTGCCCACCTGGCACCGTACATAGTTATTACAATATGATCGATGACATTTGCTGTGCCGTACTCTACAGCCCTGTGATTGTTCTAGAACTGGCAATTGGTACTTCTAAATCCCATCCCCTTTTCCACCCAGCCCCGCAGCAACCACCCCCCTCGCCCCCGCCCCGTCTGGCAACCATCAGTTTGTTCTTCGTATCTGTGATATGAGTAAGAGTCTGTTTCTGCTTTGTTTGTTCATTTATTGTGTTCTTTAGATTCCACATATAAGTGAAACCATACGGTATTTGTCTTTGTCTGACTTATTTCACTCAGCGCCCCATCTAGGTCCACCCATGTTGTTGCAGATGGCAAGATTTCACTCTTTTTATGGCCGAGTAATATTCTGTTGTATATATGTACCACCTCTTCTTTATCCGCTCATCCGTCAATTAGATAACTTAGATAACGCAAGTTGGGTTGCTTCCCATAAGCCTCTGATTGCTTGCACCACCACTCAAAGCTGAGGGGGCGGGTTAACCAGCTAGTGGGGGAGGCACTGCCCTGCCTCCACTCCTCTTGGGAAGTTGGCCTTGCCCCTTGGCTGCGTCTCCCTCCCCTGCCCTAGGTACTGTGGTCAAGTTTAGCAAACATAACATGCCCCTTTACATTTGAATTTCAAATAAGCAATGCATGTTTTTTTAGTGTAAATATTTCCCATGCGATTTTTGAGACCTACTAAAAAAAAAAAATTACCCACTGTTCATCTGAAATTCAAATTGAGCTGGTGTCCCGCGTTTGCTCCGGGAGCCCTAGCTTTAGGGCCACATCATGGGGCCAAGTGATGAGGGAGGACAGGGCAGCGAGGGGCTCAGCTGCACTCACCTCTAATGAGCTGGGTAGGCAGAGGCTGGGCGGCTGGACCGTGGCTGGCGAGCAGGCTGGGGCGGTCAGTCCCAGGACTGGCTTTGACAATTGCCCCTCAGGAGCCGGCCCAGAGCCTCAGTGAGTCATGTTGGTGAAATCCATCTCTGAGGCCTGTTTTAAGAGTTACAAGTGATAACCTAAGGAAAGGGTCTGACTCACAGTGAGTCCTTATCATTATTACGGAGCGAGTGGGGAAATGAAGGTTCAAGAGAAGAATGTTCTAGCAGCTGTGGAAGGGCAGCAAGGAGTGGATGGCCAGGAGCAGAGATCGGATGGCAGCCGCGGTGGCGGTGTGAGTGGGGCAGGAGCCAGTCCAAAGCACAATGGCGCTCCCGGGTGACACAGGTGCTGGCTCTGGCAGGAGGTGGCTCTGGGCATGGTCCCACCTGGCCTGGTGTGCGGGCTCATCCCATGGTTGATCGGCTGCCAACCACTCACTTTGGCAGACAAGCTACCCAGGAGCTATAGAACCTCAGGGGGGGGGGGGGGGGGGGCGGTGAGAAGGGGGAGGAAAGCTCACTCCATCCCTCTGCAGCCTGACATTAAAATGTATCAGGAATTTACTATATTTATAATATTTATTCGTGTCTTTATTCCGCCTCCCACATGCCAGGATACTCATCCTCCCATTTCACAGATGGGCAAACTGAGGCCCCAGGGGAATCCCACTCATGCCCACATGATGAGCCCGCCTCTCAGGAGCCCAAGAAGCTGGTGAGCTGGACCAGCACCTCCCACCAAGTGATGAGGGTACTTCCTAGTCGGGAACCCCACGTGGGTTCTGTGGTGACTAGCAAGAGCCCCAGACAGGTCTGTCTGGATGTTGCCCTCTAACTGGGGAGTGGGTATTGGGGCAGGAGGAGGAAGTGGCAACACTCCACTGGTCTGGCTCCCAGAAGGAGCCCAGCAGGAGAGAGGAGGGAGCTCCTGCAGGAGGGGGCAGAGTGTGTGTGT
>NW_005356944.1:3866932-3869589 GCF_000412655.1 Myotis brandtii | reverse complement strand
GGTGGGCAAGAGGGAAGGGGTAGCCCAGAGTGGGGTCCAGGCCAGAGGAGGGCACAGCTCTGGGAAGGCAGACACTGAAGAAAGGAAGGGGTGTCTCCCAGGTGGGAACCCTCAGAGCCTCTGCAAGGTGTCCAGGGAGGGAGCAGACCTGGGTCCTGCCTCCACCCCCTCTCCCAGGCGGACGGGGAGCCAGGCCTGGACGGTCATTGCCTGCACTGCCCTTCCCCTTCCTCAACCATACACCGAGGGACACTCACCCAGCTCTGGTCCTGTTTTGGTTAAAGGGTTTAGAGCTCTGGAAAGCAATGCCTTCACCTGGTCACCCCATCCATGGGGATGACTGGGGGCTGTGGGCAAACCGCCATGCTGGCCTCAGGCCCTCCTCCTCCCAGGAGTGGGGGTGTCTGTGCCACCACCTGCCACCTGGGTTCTTTTTTTTTTAAGGTATGTTTTTATTGATTTCAGAGAGGAAGGGAGAGGGAGAGAGAGATAGAAACATAGAAACATCAATGATGAGAGAGAATCATTGATCAGCGGCCTCTTGCCCGCCTCACACTGGGGATGGAGCCCGCAGCCCAGGCACGTGCCCTGACCGGGAATCCACTGGCAACCCTTGGTGCACTGGACCGTGCTCAACCAACTGAGAGCCACTCCGACAGGGCAGCGAACCCTCGATTTTGCGGACCTCGATTTATCGGAAATCGGGTTTAATGGCCAAATTTCCAGTCCGTATGTCATACGCGAACATTAACACCCTGCTAATTTTAAAATGCTTTTAACCAAGATTTGCTTATAATTAAACCGGTTATTTTTTGTTGTGAATTCACTGTTATTTTAAACAAATTTTAGTAAATAGGCCATATGTTGGGGAAAAAAGACACTAGTAATTTCGCCGACATAAAGAAATATTACATATCTACAACTGCAGTCTACATACTTAAACCCAAGAGTCAGCGCTTGCAAACAGTGTTCGGCGAATGATCAGCACGCGATCACACCGCATCGCGCAGTAACTGGTCCTGTCGCTGCGGGGCTGAGTTGCTGTAGCTTTAGTAACGGGAACAGGAGCCCATGTTTCCCCCGGACCTTTCGCACCGCTGTTCCCAGGTGCGCTCAGCCCGCCCCTGCTGCTGAGCCCAGAGCATTTGCTGATTGGAGGTGAGTGGCGAATGCACGCATTCACTAGACCAGTGGTCGGCAAACTGTGGCTCGCGAGCCACATGCGGCTCTTGAGCCACATGCGGCTCTTTGACCCCTTGAGTGTGGCTCTTCCACAAAATACCACCTACGGGTGCGCACGTACAGCGCGATTGAAACTTCATGGCCCACGCGCAGAAGTCGGTATTTTGTGGAAGAGCCACACTCAAGGGGCCAATGAGCCGAATGTGGCTCGAGAGCTGCAGTTTGCCGACCACTGCACTAGACCTATTCGGTATACATTTAAAATTACGGTGATATACGTAGAAAACTTTTCTGTGAAATCGAACTTCTCATACACATTTAATTTTAATCACACAAACGTGTCTCCATAAGTAAAAAGAGGTAAACGAACTAATTTGCCAACCTTTTAACATATGCCATTGGAAAACCTACTTTATTATATAACGGACTTCGGGCTTTAATAGACACCCTCTCGCCCGAATGAGTCCGTGATGCCGAGGTTGTACAGTACACGTTTTCATGCCCAGGAGTTTTATCCCGTAATTGGCCTTGTTTCCCTCCACCATGTATACCTGTTTTCCTAAGCCCAAGGAGGTAGCGTATTTCATTTTCTCTCAGCTGATACAGTTTATGGTCAAAGAATGCCTTTTATAATCATAAGAGTTCCCTTATTTCAAACGTGTTTGTAATATAATGTTAAGTGGGCAGCAGGACATAAAATTGTACGCACCGGGTGGGGCAAAAGTAGGCTTAGAGTTGTGAGTATGGGAAACACAGTTTATTCTTTTTTTTTTTAAGCAAAAGGGAAGCGAAGTTTATTACGGCAAAAGTAACAAAGCTCTCGGCATGCTAGAGGGGTCCTGAACAGGGTTGCCCCAGAGTTTATTCCTGTATTATTAGTCATTAATTATTGCATTATTTTCCATATGAACAGCTGTATAGGCACTTTTGTGCACCCCCCCCCATTATTTTTATGTGAAAACTCAAAGGAAACAATGCAACAAAATTAGCAAAAATGCATTGGTGGCCAGAGCGGTGGGAGAACCGATTTGTTTGCTTTTTTTTTTGCCCTTTTGTCCACATTCCAAATGTTTTGTGATTGTTGTTGGATTAAATTAAGAAAACAGATCAACTAAAAATGAAGAGGCATTGTAAGAACAAAATAATACAAAGCCTGTTTAGTTTTATCTTCCAAAAAATATCTTTTACTGGACTTTTTTATGCTCCTAGGAGAAACTCATATTCACTGTACAAACGGGCTACTCAGAAAAATAGAAAAGAAAGCATCTGGATAAAGTCAATGTTAGCACGTTAACAATGTTAATGTACTTGCTTTGGGTTTTTTGGGGTTTATTTTGGTACCAAATTACTTTATCGGAAGGGATGGGGCAATGAAAGACATGACATGTGGCTGATTTGGTGCAAGTTACGGGAAAGGGAAAGGTAACGCCAACAAGCACATATGGCCGGTGACCACGGAGTCGCCCCGGGGCCGC
>NW_005356944.1:3862502-3866701 GCF_000412655.1 Myotis brandtii | reverse complement strand
TGCAGCGGGACCGCCACCCAGTTCTTGGGTGCATTTCGCTGCTCCTCCAGGGAGTGCGTCTCCGTGACATCACACAACGAGGTGGCTTTTGTCAGGGGCAGTTTGTGCGCGTCCAGGACAGCCCACTTTTTCCCACGCACAACGCACACTCCGCGCACCAGCCCTCCTCCGGGCGTCAGGGCTGCGGTCTTTCTGTTGTTGCTGGGAATCCTCACCAGAGGACATTTTTTCCTTGGATTTTTAGAGAGAGTGGAAGGGAGGGGGAGAAACAGAGAGAGGAGCGTCCATGTGAGAGAGACACAGGGGGAATTAAACCTGAAACCCCTCAGTTCGTGGAATTGAACCCGCGACCCCTCGGTCCGTGGAATTAAACCTGAAACCCCTCAGTTCGTGGAATTGAACCCGCGACCCCTCGGTCCGTGGAATTAAACCTGAAACCCCTCAGTTCGTGGAATTGAACCCGCGACCCCTCGGTCCGTGGAATTAAACCTGAAACCCCTCAGTTCGTGGAATTGAACCCGCGACCCCTCGGTCCGTGGGATTGAACACGTGAGCCCTCGGTCCGCGGGCCGACGCCCCGACCACTGCGCCCACCCGGCCAGCGGGTCTGGCTCCTGGAGGCCCTGCAGGAAGGCTCGGCCCGCGGCAGGGCTGCAGCGTCACCAGTTCTCAGCGCGTTCCCGCTCCTCAGGAGGCTGCGCAGACACTATTTGGCAAAGTTCTTCAAAGCCCCGTCATGGCGGTCAAATAGTCAGACACGGACAGGCAGGCGGACAGGCAGGCAGACAGGCAAACGCGGGAAGCGTGGAGCTGCAGGCTGAGGGGGCGGCTGATGGCGGCCTCCGAGTCCGGGTAGCAGTCCTGGTGCCTGCGAGGTGGATGCGGAGATGGTCGCTGTCGCCGCGGTCCATTGCCGCCATTGCCGCGCCGTCGTCACCGTGGTCGGCATTGCCGCGCCGTCCTCGTCCTCGTCCTCGTTGCGTGGTCACATCGTCTGTTCAAAGTAGTGAGATGCGGACAGGCAGACAGACAGGCAGACGTGGAGCTGCAGGCTGAGCTGGCGGCGGCGTAGGAGTTCGAGCCCGCTGGCGAGGTGGGTGCGGTGGTAGTCCCTGTCACCACGGGCGTATCGCTGCCATTGCGGTCATCACCGTCATCATGGGCGTGATTGCCAAGCCCTCTTCATCCTGGTTGCGTGGTCATCATGGTGGGCGGCTACGTGCACACTGTGATGGTGGCGATGGGAAGGGGGCACTGGGACATGGGCGCAGGAACTAGGGGGCTGGGACAGTGGTGCCGCGACGGTGGTGGCGGTGGCGGTGGCGAGGGCGGTGGCATTGGGAGGGGGCAGTACATCATGGTGGGCGGCTACGTGCACACTGTGATGGTGGCGATGGGAAGGGGGCACTGGGACATGGGCGCAGGAACTAGGGGGCTGGGACAGTGGTGCCGCGACGGTGGTGGCGGTGGCGGTGGCGAGGGCGGTGGCATTGGGACGGGGGCAGTAGGATGGGGCGGTGGCGCTGGGATGGAAGTGGTGGTGGGGCCTCGGGGCTGTCCGAGGCGCTGTGAGGAGGTGGCGAGGCTGTGTCTGGGTGGCTGGCTGGGGTGGGTGAGCGCCGGGTTCGCCCAAGCTCTGTTGACGTGGGTACCATGGCACTCTCTGCGAAGACTGTCCCTGTCATTATTAAAAATTTTTTAATGGATTTTTAGAGCAAGTGGAAGGGAGGGGGAGGTATGAGAAACACGGGTTGCCTCCACTGGTTGCCTCCCGCACTCACCCCGACCAGGGGATGGAGCCTGCAACCGGGGTACGTGCCCTTGGCCAGAATCGAACCCGCAACCCCTCGGTCCGTGGAATTAAACCTGAAACCCCTCAGTTCGTGGAATTGAACCCGCGACCCCTCGGTCCGTGGGATTGAACACGCGAGCCCTCCGTCCACGGGCCGATGCCCCGACCACTGCGCCCACCCGGCCAGCGGGTCTGGCTCCTGGAGACCCTGCAGGAAGGCTCGGGCCGCGGCGGGGCTGCAGCGTCACCAGTTCTCAGCGCGTTCCCGCTCCTCAGGAGGCTGCGCAGACACTATTTGGCAAAGTTCTTCAAAGCCCCGTCATGGCGGTCAACGTAGTCAGACGCGGACAGGCAGACAGACAGGCAGACGCGGGAAGCGTGGAGCTGCAGCTGAGGGGGCGGCTGATGGCGGCCTCCGAGTCCGGGTAGCAGTCCTGGTGCCTGCGAGGTGGATGCGGAGATGGTCGCTGTCGCCGCGGTCCATTGCTGCCATTGCCGCGCCGTCGTCACCGTGGTCGGCATTGCCACGCTGTCCTCGTCCTCGTTGCGTGGTCACATCGTCTGTTCAAAGTAGTGAGACGTGGACAGGCCGACAGACAGGCAGACGCGGGAAGCGTGGAGCTGCGGCTGAGCTGGCGGCGGATGGCGGCCTCCGAGCCCGGGTAGCGGGAGCCCGCTGGCGAGGTGGAGGTGGTGGTCGTCCGTCGCCTGTCCTATCGCCGTCATTGCTGCCATCATCGTTGTCGTCATTGCCATGCAGTCATCGTCCTCCTTGTGTAGTCTTCATGGTGGGCAGCTAAGGAGAGGCCGCTGTGTGGCGCTGGGACGGTGGTGGTGGTGGGACGGGGACACTGGGACAGGGCGGTGGCGGTGGCAGTGGCAGTGGCGCTGGTGGTGGCGCTGGAATAGTGGCACTTGGACAGGGGCACTGGGACGGTGGTAGTGGTGAAACGGTGGCACTGAGATGGGGGTGCGCTGGGACGGGGGCAGCAGGACAGGGCGGTGGCGCTGGGATGGAAGCGGTGGCGGGGCCTCGGGGCTGTCTGAGGCGCTGTGAGGAGGTGGCGAGGCTGCATCTGGGAGGCTGGCTGGGGTGGGTGAGCGCCGGGTTCGCCCAAGCTCTGTTGACGTGGGTAACCATGGACACTCTCCGCGAAGACTGTCCCTGTCATCCTTTTAAAAAATTTTTAATTGGTGTTTAGAGCGAGTAGAAGGGAGGGGGAGGTAGAAAGAGAAACATCGGTGTGAGAAACACGGTTGCCTCCCGCACTCACCCCGACCAGGGGATGGAGCCTGCAACCGGGGTACGTGCCCTTGGCCAGAATCGAACCCGCAACCCCTCGGTCCGTGGAATTAAACCTGAAACCCCTCAGTTCGTGGAATTGAACCCGCGACCCCTCGGTCCGTGGGATTGAACACGTGAGCCCTCCGTCCACGGGCCGACGCCCCGACCACTGCGCCCACCCGGCCAGCGGGTCTGGCTCCTGGAGACCCTGCAGGAAGGCTCGGGCCGCGGCGGGGCTGCAGCGTCACCAGTTCTCAGCGCGTTCCCGCTCCTCAGGAGGCTGCGCAGACACTATTTGGCAAAGTTCTTCAAAGCCCGGTCAAGGCGGTCAAATAGTCAGACACGGACAGGCAGGCAGACAGGCGGACGCGGGAAGCGTGGAGCTGCAGGCTGAGGGGGCGGCTGATGGCGGCCTCTGGGTCTGGGTTGTAGTCCTGGTGCCTGGGAGGTGGATGCGGAGATGGTCGCTGTCGCCGCGGTCCATTGCCGCCATTGCCGCGCCGTTGTCACCGTGGTGGGCATTGCCGCGCCGTTGTCACCGTGGTCGCCACTGCTGCGCCGTTGTCACCGTGGTCGCCATTGCCACGCCATCGTCACCGTGGTGGGCATTGCCGCACCGTTGTCACCGTGGTCACCATTGCCGCGCCGTCATCACCGTGGTCGCCATTGCCGCGCCGTTGTCACCGTGGTCGCCATTGCCGCACCGTCATCACCGTGGTCGCCATTGCCACGCCATTGCCACCGTGGTCGCCATTGCCACGCCATCGTCACCGTGGTCGCCATTGCCGCGCCGTCGTCACCGTGGTCGCCATTGCCGCACCATCGTCACCGTGGTCCTCATCCTCGTTGCGTGGTCACATCATCGCAGTGAAAGTAGTGAAAGTAGTGAGACACGGACAGGCAGACAGACAGGCAGACATAGGAAGCGTGGAGCTGCAGGCTGAGCTGGCGGCCTCTGAGTCTGAGTAGTAGTTCGAGCCCCCTGGCGAGCTGGGTGCGGTGGTAGTCCCTGTCACCATGGTTGTCATCATGGGTGTCATTGACAAGCCCTCTTCATCCTGGTTGCATGGTCATCATGGTGGGCGGCTATGTGGCGCTAGGACGGGGCGCTGGGACGGGGGC
>NW_005356944.1:3856991-3861691 GCF_000412655.1 Myotis brandtii | reverse complement strand
CGCTGGGTGGGGGGCGCTGGGACGGGGGCTGTGGTGGGGCCTTGGGGCTGTCCGAGGCGCTGTGAGGAGGTGGCAAAGGCTGCATCTGGGCGGCTGGCTGGGGTGGGTGAGTGCCGGGTTCGTCCAAGCTCTGTTGCGTGGTCATCATGGTGGGCGGCTAAGGAGAAGCAGCTACATGACGCTGGGATGGCGGCCAGTGGGGCGGGGGTGCTAGGACAGGGGTGTTGGGATGGTGGCGCTGGGATGGTGGTGGTGGCGGTGGCGGTGGCGGTGGCGGTGGTGCTGGGACAGTGGCCTTAGGGCTGTCCGAGGTGGCGAAGGCTGCATCTGGGCAGCTGACTGGGATGGATGAGCGCCGAGTTCGTCCAAGCTCTGTTGACACGGGAAACCACGGCAGCTCTCCACGAAGACTGTCCCTTTCATTGTTTTTTAAAAATATACTTCCAAATGAATTTTAGATCGAGAGGAAGGGAGAGGGAGATAGAAAGAGAAACACTGATGTGAGAGAGGCACATTGATTGGTTGCCTCTTGCACTCCCAACCAGGGGATGGAGCCTGCAACGGAGGTGGGTGGCCTTGACTGGAATCGCACCACGAGCCCTCCGTCCATGGGATCGACCCGTGATCCCTCTGTCCGCGGGCCATCACCCCAACCACTGCGCCCACCCAGCCAGGCAGGTCTGGCTTCTGGAGACCCTGCAGGAAGGCTCGCCCCTCGGCGGGGCTGCAGCGTCACCAGTTGCTCAGCGCGTTCCCGCTCCGAAGGAGGCTGGGGAAGAACGTATTTGGCAAAGTTCTTCAAAGCCACGTCATGGCGGTCAAAGTAGTCAGACACGGACAGGCAGACAGACAGGCAGACGTAGGAAGCGTGGAGCTGCAGGCTGACCTGGGGGTTGATGGCGGCCTCCGAGTCTGGGCAGTCATCCTGCGAGATGTGGTGGAAGTCCCTGTCGCTGTGGTCGTCATTGCCGCCATCGTTGTTGTGTGGTCATCATGGTGGGCGGCTAAGGAGAGGCGGCTGCGTGGTGCTGGGATGGTCGCGGTAGCAGGGCCTTGGGGAGGCGGTGGCAGAGGCCTGGTGGGGCAGCGAAGGCTGCATCTGGGTGGCTGGCGGGGATGGGGACAGCCCCGGGTTTGTCCAAGCTCTGTTGTAGCAGAAAACCACGGCCACTCTCCACAAAGACCGTCACTTTCATTATTTTTAAAAATTTTCTTAATTGGGCTTTAGAGAGAGAGTGAGAGAGAGCGAGAGTGAGAGCGAGCGTGCGCGAGTGCTAGAAAGAGAAACATCAATGTGAGAGACATGTTGATGGATTGCCTCTCGCACTCACCCCTACCAGGGATGGAGCCTGCTAGGCCTGCCACCCAGGTAGGAGCCCTTGACCGGAATCAAACCCAGGACCCTTTGGTCAGCAGGCTAATGCTCTATCCACTGAGCCAAACCGGCCAGGGTTGGCAACATTCTTCAAAGCCTTGTCACTGCAGTCAAAGTAGTGAGACAGGGACAAGTAGATGTAAGAAGCGTGGACTCCAGGTTAATTTGCTGGTTGATGGCGCCTCCAAATCTCGATAGTAGTTCTGGCGCACCCGCGAGGTGGATGTGGCGGTAGTCGCTGTCGCCATGGTCAGCATCGCTGTCATTGTTGTTGCCGTGGTCTTGGTCCTCATGGTGTGGTCATCGTGGTGGGTGGCTAAGGAGTGATGGCTTCGTGGCGCGGGACGGTGGTGGCGATGGCAGGGCCTTGGGGCTGTCCGAGGCCCTGTGAGGAGGTGGCGAAGGCTGCATCTGGGTGGCTGGCTGGGATGGGTGAGCGCCGGGTTCGTCCAAGCTCTGTTGAAGTGGGAAACCACGGCGACTCTCTGAGAAGACGTTCACTTTCATTATTTTAAAAATATACTTTAAAAAATCCTCACCTGAGGATATTTTCCCATTGATTTTTAGAGAGAAGGAAATACAGAGAAATATCAATGAAGAGAAACACATCGATTGGCTGTCTCCTGCAAGAGCCCTGACCAGGGCCTGGCAGGAGCCCCCAACCGAGGTACATGCTCTTGACCGGAATCGAACCTGGGACCCTTCAGTCTGCAGGCTGATACTCTATCCACTGAGCCAAAACAGCTAGTGCTAAAATATAGTTTTTAATCGAGTTTTAGAGAGAGAGAGAGAGAGAGAGGGGAAGGGAGAGGGAGATAGAAAGAGAAACATCCCATATGAGAGAGAAACATCTATGGACTGCTCCCCATGCGCTCAAACCAGGGATCGAGCTGGCAACCTCGGCATGTGCCCTGATGGGGAATCAGACCAACCTTTTGGTGAGACGATGCCCAACCAACCGAGCCACACGGGCCAGGGCTTACTTTCCTTATTTTTAAAAACGTGATGTGTAGCCCTGGTCCGTGTGGCTTGCTTGGTTAGAGCGGCCTCCGTGCATCAGGGGACCGCGGGGAGGTGCTATCGGTTTACCATTCGGTCACCATAAACGGTTTCTAACTCCTGGCGTTTACAGATGGCGCTGCACTGGACATCATTGTACAAAAAACTCACTTTTCCCCTGGTTATTTCCTCGAGATGAAGTCCTAGACCTGGAATTACTAGGTCAAAGTTAAAAACATTTAAAACGCCCTTACTATCTTTCTACATTGTCAGAATGAAAGGTGGCTTTAATTTATGCATCTGCGGGCAATGATACGATCTTTCCCTTCTAAAAAAGAATTTCCTCTTAACTATTGTAAAAGGTAATGGCAGCATCCTATTTTCCTTTCTATGCACGCCTGCGCCCACTCCTAAGGCGGTCCTTGCTTCCGGGTGCTTTTCTGTGAATTAGGCCCGTTTTTTCCCCCCCTGCGAGGATGCGTTTATTTCTTATTCACTTGCACAAGTTCTTTATAAACCAGAAATAGTATGCCGTTAGTTAACATATTTATGACAAATGTATCCCCAGATTGTCTTTTGGTTTCTAATTTTATTACCACTTCTGAGGTGCAGAAGTTTGCATCTTCACAGTTTTTTTTTTGGTGATTTTATCCACGGCTTTTTATACATTACAAACGCATCTCCAGACTCACCTGAATGTTCCACTAGATTATTACATGTCCATTTTTTTTAAAAAAGAAGTTAAGTCTTTAATTTGTCTGCAACTATTTTAACGAATGCTGTGAGATATAAATGGAACTGGACTTTTCCCAAACAGCCAATTTTTCCATTATAGTAACTGCTTCACATTTATTTTCCCTATTAGTTTGTGCTTCTTTTTATCATATATCATACGAGAGTCCCTTTCTGGGCCATTCTACTCTATTTCATTCATCTGGTTTCTTCATGAACTAATGTGAAACTTTCTATTTTTCATATCTGGTATGGCAAGTTCTCCATATCATTCTTTTAAAAAAATCGTAGTTATTCTTATCAGTTTATTCATCCAGATGACATTTAGAATTTTGACACATTTCCCCCAGATCATGTGGAATTTTGGCTGCAATTGTTCCCACCAAGGATCAGGGTGTGGCTGTAGTTTTCTTCACCTAGATTCTGCTCAATTGTTATTCCTAAGCAATTTATTGTGACTATTGAGAGTGGATTTCCCCACCCTCCATGCCCTGGCTACTACTCATTATTGTTAGAATAACAGAAAGCAAGTGATTTTTTCTTTTTTCTTTTTGCTGCTACCAATTCTGAGACTGTCTTAAACGCTTATTTTGGGGTCTCTAGAAGGGCCATCACACATACAAATAATGGTACTTTGGTGTCTTCTTTCTGACACTTCGGTGGCCTTCTTGCTGCTGTTCCCGCGTCACTGCCTCCCTGAGGCCTGCAGAGAGTGTTCAATGGGCCGGTGAAGAAAGCCTACCTGCTTTAGGCTTATTTTTTTCCTTGAAAATGCTTCCAGCGCTCATGTCTGTATTCCACTGATAGTCTGAAGCACCTTTTAAAATGTCGTGCTCAGAAAGTCTCTTTCCCGGAAACGACAAATGGGAGAAGTAAAACTAGATACTGATTTTTAAAGTGTGTGTGTGTGGGGGGGGGGGGGCAGGGAGGGTGCCTCTGGGTGCAGTGGGGGCGCCGGCTGCTCTCACACACCCTCCTGTACAACTGGATCTGGACTCTGCAAGAATTATGAATTACTCTGCTTCTGCTTTAAAATCAAGCAACGGCAAGGGGGGAAAAGGACACAGAAATTTTTCTTTCCAGTTTTCAAATAACTTAAAAGTTCGAGAGGGGATGCCAACATTTATGACTGCCTTTCCCAGCGAGCGTGAGGACGGCCAGGCTGCTGCTCAGCCACCTCGCCAGCCAGCCTTGCGTTTCCGAAACCAAGGCCCGCAGACCCTGGGCTCCGGCTACCGTGGACCTGGTGGGGTCTGAGGTCCAACGTCCTGCTGGACGGTGTCCCCCGCTGTGAGTCGGGTCAGTGAGAGGTGGGAGGGGGTGGGAGAAGAGGGGAGGGTCGGGTCGTGTGACCACCCAGAATGGCCCTTCCTGGAACTTTTCACCCCAACCCCCCGGGGCAGAGCCTCGCTTTCCCCGTTTCTTCCCAGTAATTCAGTCCCATCTGCTCGCTTTTGTAAAACCTAAAACACGTGCCACGCCCCCACCCCGCGGCGAGGTCGATGCTCCCTGCTGGGCCCTACAAGCCCATTGTGGAGCTGGGGGGCAGGGCTGTGGGAGCCGGGGGCGGGGCTGTGGGAGCCGGGGGCGGGGC